>NC_138052.1:29701094-30163401 GCF_964194185.1 Rhinolophus hipposideros | reverse complement strand
GGAATCCCAGAAAACCCATTCCTCTCATTCCTCGATTAGAATGCTTTTTAAAGATAATAGTCTGTTCTCACATGAGTCAGTATGTTTTTCCCAGAATGAGCTTAACATTTCTCTTCACAGAAATTAATGTTGCTGTCTTCACTGACACACGTTTGGCAGGAACAGTAAGTTTACTTTCATTCTTGTCCAGCCTAGATTTCGGGGTCATCATTACAACCAGTTTTTAAAAGACCTTCCCTTTCTAAGCCCTACTCCCTCTGTCATATTCAATTGGCAAAAGCCCAACAACAGAGAGATCCAAACATCCCGTTCTCCTTGTGGGCACACAAGGTGTTAAATGTTGTAGACTGATTTCACACTTAGTTCATAGTTGTAAATCTCAAATGGGTCCTCAACCCTACTTGAAAATCTAACTATGCATTCCTTTAGGGCTTACTTTTCCACTCTCAGTGATGGCTTTTATGCTGTCTTTTCTCTTCTGAAATTTTCTATTCAAACTTCTCCTCCCTCATTCTCATAATTTACTGAAAAACTAGAAATTATCAGATAGTCATCACTTCCTGCCTCTGCAGCTGCTCATCTTTGGTGTACCTCCTATTAAAACTAAAAAAAAAAAAAAGTACTGCTTTAATTAAAAGCATAGCCCTTTTTGCTCTACCCTTACTATTTAAAGTGGTCTTTATACTCGCAGCATCAGCAGCACCAGGGAAACAGACAGAAGTGCAGACTCTCAGGCCCCACCCCAGACTTGCTGAATCAGAATCTGCCATTTAACAAGCTCCCAAAGGGTTTTACACGCATATGTACACTAATGTTTGAAAAGCACTACTCTTTATCCCTTCTTAGGAACTTTGTTCCCTTTCTTTGTTTGCTTTTCCCTACTGATATAATAGCTTCTTTAGCACAGAGAAGTTACTTGCTTTATTCCCAACATAAATCCAATGCCTCTCGTAGTACAGGGCTCAAAGTAGATGCATAATAAACAAGCTCACCCATCACACTATCTCTATTCTTCTAACAAAAAAGAACCACTTATCATTGTGTTTCACACCAATAACCACTTAAATATAATGGAACAGGGTATCCTAGAAAAGGCTTTTAAAGCTGGGACAAGTAGAAGTTGGAGGAAATGTCTTAACAAGTTGCAAGAAATTGTCTTTCTCAAGAGGTAGACGAGTACTTTAATCTCTGGGGAAAGTAGCTTTCTTGATTTAGGAGAACTATTAGCAGGGGCTCTTTACTTTCACACTTTAAAAAGCAAGTGCCAACCAAGTTTTCTTCAGGTAAACTTTGAAGTCATCACTGACCTAAAGGCAGCTGTTTTAGTCTGGCTACTAAGTGTCGCAGGTGATCTGAGCCCGCGAATGTCATCACAGCAGGGTGATGTCTTTACCAACATCCCTGCTCCCCCCTTTTCGTTGGTTAGGAGGCAGTGTTCCATCATGCAGACACTATATTGCACTCTGCCTGCTACTGTCTCCTATTCTTTGGAAGGTGTGCTATATTCTTTTTTACGTAAATGCTCACTGAAGTGGACTGTAGAGGCTTCCATTTTCATGAACTTACTACTAGTCAGTCACTGCGTTAAGAACGGAAATAGATTGTCTCAGTTAATCTTTCAACCTGTGTGGTAAGTACAGTCTTTGTCTCCACTTTACATGTGAAGAAAATGGAGGCTCACAGTGGTTAGTTTACTTTTGAAGTATGATACCGCTACTTCTCAGCAGAGTCAGAATTTGGCCTTAATTCTAGGCAGTATTTGGATGTGTGTCTTCATTAGGCAGCATTAAGCGGAGTGGTAGATGTTCAGGAATGAGCTTCACCTCTTGCTGGGAGAAAAGCACAGGAGGAAGCACTTCAATAGGACTGGACTGGTGCTGTCCCACACAAGGTGTCCATGAAGGAAAGCACTGGTGTTGGCAAATCGTGCTGAGTCATTCTCTTGCTGGGGCCAGTGAGCAACACCATACCCCTGTGGGTGGGATGGGCTTTCCCTACCTGGAGAAGTCATTTCCGTAGTCAACTGTCTAAGAAATAAGTTGCTTTCAGAACAGGAAATGAGGTTTAGAGAGGTGGGCCTTAGACCGAGGGAACTAGTCATTGCATCCCTTCCCTGGGTCGTGGCTCTAAGAGCTGCACATGCTTTGAGAACTTGGAGTGGTTTGGCCTCTGCCTCTTCAGGCAAGCTGGGAGCCAAGCAGTGGCATCTGAGCCTGTGGGCTGTGAGTAGAGCCAATCTAAACACGGTTGTTATAGAGGACCCCGGCTAGCTCAGTCGGTAGAGCATACGACTCTTAAAAATTACGCTCTGCTCACAATTATGATGTCCAGATCAAAAGAAGGCTCTTCTCTCAGGTTTGAGAAGGAATGATAAAGAGAAGAGCAGCCCCACATTTCACAAGGCCAAGTTGGTGTTTGATGCAGAGATCTGAGGGAGACAGAGTCCTGGGCTTTAAAACAGTGTCAGAAGCAGTGGTGAGGCAGCCTGACAAGGAACAAAAAATGCTAGGAACCTCTTTGAGGGACCCATTTCTGGGCAATGGTGACATAAATGAAGACATTTTTGGCTTCTTGTCCCTACCTTCCGGATGACAAGAATCTAGCTCCTCTCGTTCATAATTGATTACTTACTATATGTGAAATTATATTTCTAGTCATAGGCTGGTGAGACCTTTTCTTGCTTAAGGTGACATTCCTTGACTTATAACTGGCATTTTGCATTCGTATTTTAGTCAGAAATATTTCGGATGCTGTGACAGAAACCCAACTCAAACAAGCTTATGCAGAAAAAAAGACTCATTGGCCCATGTACCTGAAAAGTTCTAGCTAGGAGCCTAGGGCTCAACCATCACTTAAGGACTCAATGCAGCCGTCTCTCTCTCTCTCTCCTGGCTTTGCTTTTGTCTGTGCTGGCTTCATTCTTAGGCACCCTCCCCGTTTTTGTGGCAAAGATAGTCCTTGCCAGTCCTAAGTTTTGTGCTCTTTACAGCTAGCAATCCCAAAGTAAACATAAGAAAGGGACAGTTTACTGAAAGTTCTCACAAACATTGTAGAAAAAACTATGATTGGCTTGGCTTAGGTCACATGGCCACACCTGAACAAATCAGGGTTCAGGCTAAAGGGATGGGGTGTTTTGGCCAGCCAGAACTGGGTAACAGAGGAGATGAGACCATGTGATCAGACAGTCCTACCAAACAGGGGAAAGGTAGCTAGCTCCTGAAAGGAAAAGACATCAAAATGACAAGAAATAACCTATGTCCCTTTCAGTGAAGAGCACATAATAAATTGATAATTGGACCAAAAGCCTTTACCAGTGGGAAATGAAAATGATACCTGACACAAGGGGTACAAAGGAATGACTAGAAAGAAGGAAAACCCTAGGGGTAAAAAAGAAAACAAAAAGAAGAAAAGGGTAAAAATGTGTTGATACCAAAATAACCAAAGAACCAGGCACACGGTTGAAAATATACCATAGACAATGTAGGTACCCATGGTTTCTGGAAGGCACAGAAGTGATTCCCAAAGCTGAGGCCCTGAAATACACAGCTTAAGACAATGTCATCGCCTTCAGCACCAAGGGAGAAATAAAGGTTTGCACAGACTGGAATTTGAGGTAAAAAAGGGAAAAGTTTGCATAAGAATTTCATAGATTTTAGATTTTTCCTCTATTAATTCCTGAAAATTAAATTTCTATGCAATATATCCATATTTCAAAACATTTATAGGAATTCTGGGAAAGGGATATAGGCCAACAGTGGACACCTTTCCAGAAGTAGGCTACCAGTGGGATCTATATATGATCGAACTGATATAGTGATTTGCATGTAATACCCTGGTGACCAAAGACACACACAAAAAATTATCTGTATGTTGGTGATAATCTTCAGATATAGTCTGGTGAAGTCATAGCAGAAGTTTTCAATCTGACCTAAAACTGCTGTCTCTAAAATTGTCAGTCTCTAGAACAACAGCCTGGCTGCGGAATCATGTTACGCATAAACATCTGGAATTAAGGCAGATTTCATCGGCCAGAAACCATCCAGTAGCAAGCATGTAAGTGTTTGCAATTCATAATCCCTTAAAAATAAGAAAGGGCATACAAATATGGAGGGACATACAGAGAATAAGAGAAAGATTTTAAAATATATTGTAACTGACACATTCTTTTCATAAAGAAAGCTGCATATCTGAACATAGCAACGTGTGTTGAATTCCTGAAGGTACACGGTAGCCATGGGACTCTGCTGGCACGTAATCACATAACAGAATGGTGCTTACTATGGCTTGAACTTCATCATCTTTCCTCTGCAATCTCTAGTTCCTCATTTATAGCCATCTTCATCTACAGCATCTACAGTGCTGGATTCTCCCTGGTCAACAACTCTTTCAGCTGACATGACATCTAGCAATGTAGAAGAGCAAAACATCTCTAAGAGGTAAGGAACATCCACCGGGCTATGTGAAAAATGGAAAGGAAAAAAGGAGAATACAGGTGTCTCTCTCTCTCAGCCAACCCCTGAGGGGACTAATCAGTTTCATAAGAAATCATCAAAACAACTATTTCATTGAAACTTAAAACACCAGCTGTCATCATTGTTATATCATTTTCTAGGCGCCACTCATATTTCAACTTCAAGGACTAGGACACTATATCACTTGGCTCTGAAAACAAAATACTAATAAATACCACACCTTGCAGATTCGTTTTAATCAGCCCTGTCTTGAAATAGCTGTTTACTAATTTTGCATAATATAATTAAATGCCCAAACACTATATTTAAGGAACATAAAAAGTATCACTTATCCTGATGGAAGTTGGGAAATTCCAAATTTAGAAAGTCTCCAACCCCTGGTGTTGTGAAAATAAGATTCTCCATGTGGACGGCAAATTGGAATACGAATTAGAAAGTACAGTTTGTCTTCTATTAAATATTATGATACATGAAGAATACAAAAGGCAGGAGCTCAGGGAGGCTTAGAATCTGGTTCAACACTTCCTCCCTTAGTGAATTCAATTCACAAAAACTGAATTTGGTATTAGGTTTCAGAAGTCTCTAGGGGCAAGGCTTTCCAGAAAAAGAAAGAGGGGGTAGTAAAACAAATTAATCATTTCTTTCACTTTCCAGATTTCCCATTTCTTCTCTGTTATTTGATACCTCTCACCCCCTCCACCATCACATAAGAAACCTTGGGGTCATCCTTGATCTCTCCTTTTCCCCTAATGCATATCTTTTGCAGTCTCATATCTAAAAATTTCTGTCCATCCCACATGACCTTAAATCCTAGTGAGGCCTATGTTATGTCATACTTTATCTGGCCTATTGTAAGGGTCTCTCAACTGGTCTTCCCTCCAACATCATTTTACTCAAGTATTTGCTATCCATACCATCTAATTCACTTCAAAAATGTTGTATATGTTACTCTCAAATCTCACCAATATAATTCAAACTCTTCTTGCTAGAATTAAAATTTCCAGTCCTGTTCTTAATAAATTTTGAATGCTCCTTTGCTCAAATACTCTGTCTCAGTCAAATTGATCTACTTCTTCTTCCTTTACAAAGTAGGAAATTAACCTAGCACAGTGCTTGGTACAAATAAGGGAGGATAAGAAATATTAGCTTAACCTACTCGGAATAAAGTGAAACTGCTACACCCCTAGACCTTTACCATGTCATTCCTCCCACTTAATGCCCTTCCTCCTCTTCGCCGCTTGTCAAAATCTGATCTATCTTTTAGGAGGTCAAGTTCCACCTCTTTCATGAATCTTTTTCTACCTAGCCCATTGTGGTTATTCTCTCTCTAAACTTCTATAGCAGTTGCCTGTCAAAAGCAATATGTGGTTCTCTCCTGAGGGAAAGGAAGCTGGGGTATGTACCCACCAACTGATGCTCTGGCAGTTTGGCCTGCTCTGTGCATGGGCCAAGGAAGATTTTGGCCAGGGAAAGCCCAAAGCAGCAGGAGTAGCAAACTACAGGATTTTACATAAGGGAACACTAAGGGCCAAGCAACATGGGAGGACACATCCTTTCATGGTGTCAGGTATGGAAAAGTTTCCCCAGTGAATCTCTTGTGTTTCAGATACACTTCTCCCGGCTGCCATGTTGCAGTAGTTACCCTCTCCTCTCAAGGTGTCAGTGTCGGTAAGTAACTCTGCTAGCTCCTTTCTCTACCTGGTAGACTACTGGCGTGTGGATGCCAAAACAACCAGGCAGCAGTGGGTTTGTTTGATGTTCTGTGGAATATCACGATTACGAAAGTCCTTCTGGATTAGACTCTGTTAGAAAGCTGGACAGTTAACATAGCCCTGGGGAAGCTGCCCCATCCCAGGGGAATGGAAACTACAGTTGACCCTTGAAAAAGTGGGGGTTTGGGGTCATGAGCCACACACAGTATAAAATCTGTGTATAACTTGTGATGCCCCCAAAACTCTGATCCTTGGTGTCTACAGGGCATTGGTTCCAGGACCCCTGTGGATAGCAAGACCTGCAGATGCTCAAGTTCCCTATATAAAATGGTGTAAGGCAATGCATACAGTTGGCCCTCCGCATCCATGAACTCCCAACTGCAGACAGATGACAGTCAGGTATTTATTGAAAAAAGAATCTGTGTATAAGTGGATCTGCACAGTTCAAATCCATGTTCAAGGGTCAACTGTACTTTTGATTCCTACTTCCTAATACAGGCTGAAGGGTTTATGTGCTAATAAGTTGTCACATACCAACCGCAAAAGGCTGTGCTGATATGTTGTAGCAATGATATGTAGCTACTGCATTCAGGATAGTTGCTGTCACTGAAGCTACTATTTGATGAAGTTTATGGTGGTCCTCCATAATTTGCCATGATGTATCTGGATTTTTCAAGGACTATATTGGTATAGTAAATGCAGAAACCAATGTGGGAAACATAGAATATGTTTATGCTCTGTCTGAATCTTATCTACAAAATGTTTGAAATCTTAATGGAGATAGTAGGAATGAAAAACAAAGCTTCTTTCTGTCCAACTGGCAAGAGATGGAGACTTGGATCCACTCTGCAGCATTCTATTGTTTTACTTTGGGAAAACCACCAGAAATGGACGTTTGATTCATGCAAATGATAGAAATATGGGTTTTAAGAATCTCTGGCTATATGTTGCTAAACTGCTAAAATGTTGCCTATGTCAGAAGCAGAGAACACTGAAGAGATATGGGGCTGGGACTTAAACGTGTGAAACGAGAATGGGCAAGCCTTGACTCTAATATCGCTCTAGAAGAGTAACGGTGGTCACCTCTGGACCAGGCTAGATAAACTTAACCTTGAATGCTGATGTCCTACACATGGTGTTAAGACCAAATAACTCAGACTTTGGGGAATATCCTTGTGGGTTCTAATATCGTTTTTTCTGCAGGAGGTAAATTGCCAGGGTTGGGGCTTTCCCTTGGGGGACTTGTCATTTCCACTGTCAGTCATCCTGAGTAGAGTCAGCTCCTAGCAAACAATAAAGACTAAAGAGACAGGTTTTCAAGGAACTAATACTTTGAGAAGGAGATAAGCATATAAACAAATGATTATTAAAATAAATAATTATAAGCAAAACAGGAAAACTGGGTTATCATTATTTTCATCACAAGTTTAGCTGCCCAAACAGGTTTAGCCTGAAATCCTATGAACCAGTTCCTCAGAAAGGAAACACACAACCCATATTAAGGACCCACATAACAAGAAAGTAACCATTTCATCCAGCAAAATAATATTTAAAGTAATGAAAATTATACAAAGAAGAAATGAGCTAAGGTCTAGGATAAAGAAATGATCAAAAGAGACCAACACAGAAGCAGTGATTATATTCAGTTTACTCCTTGAAAAAATCTTTTATGGAAAAGACCAACTCTAATTGACGGTCACATATTTATATTAATGCTACTGGAAGTTTCCTGAGGTGCTACATAAATACTCAGGGTATTCTGTTTGTTTCCTGCACTGGCAGTCTTTGGAAAATCCAGGTAGGTCATGGCAAATTATGGAGGAACAACATAAACTTAATCAAATAGTAGCCTCAGTGATAGCAGCTGTCCTGGATGCAGTATCTTTACTAAACAATACCTGCCTTGTTTGGGGGAACAAGTCTGCTCGGTGCTCCCCTAGTCATAACTCCTTCTCATGAAATCCAGTGGGAGCCTTCGCAATGCATTAAATTTCTATAGCCCCATCATCAGAATGGGAAGTTTTCTCTCCATGAATTGTAGGGAACTTTATTTTGCAACATTATTTGATTTGCTTTATCCTATATTCATTGATTTCCAAGGCAAATATACCTACTAAAGCTATTTAGAAAATCAACAGTTCATATAGTGATATAATCACCCCCATCTATAGAGCATATGCTCTTAGGCCCAAAGGACACTCTTATTATTCTATTACCATTGGACAGATCCTAATTATTGCCAAGTCTGTTATAGTAAAACGTAAGTATATTAGTCCCATCTTTATATCACATAAAAAGATGCTAAACATTACACCTGGGGATTTGCGACCTTCTTTTCACAAATGTGTCCCTCTCCCTTTGTTCACAGTACTGCCAAATGTTACCTTTTAGTCTGAAGCTAATGGATAATGCCTCCACTTCATCTACTCTCAGCAGCTGTGGCCACCATCTAAATGAATATATGAATTAAATTAATGTGCAATGAGTGCCTACTGTGTCCTGAACCATATTAAAAATGAGGAGTGATGGCCCCGAGGATAAGTTCCTGTTTTTCTTTGAAGTTCAGAATCTGTGTGAGGAATAAATTAAAACCATCTAGTACAGAGTTCACCTCCCAACGGTGAACGAGAAAGATAGATAACTTGTAAGAATACTTTACTTTGGTTCTGGGTTTTATTTTTGTACTGGTGTGGATGGAATTCTGGAAATTCACAAAACGTCATCCAACATAACAAAACCACCATGTGAAGCTCTGACTCTACTGGGAAGATGTTTGATTCCCTCTTGGCAGTCCATTCCAGGCTAAGGAGGCCATCACTATGGCAGTCAGGGCCCACAGAAACAGAAGGCATGCTCGGAAGGGATTCTGGAGAGAATGTAATGAAAGGACTCTTTATAGAGGCTTGGGGATGAGTAAGGAAATCTATAGACAAAGTTGAGGACCCCAAGGATAGCACAAGGGGAAGTCATGAACAGTCTGAGAGCTGACAGGAGGAGGAAAGGAACATGTTACTGAGGTCTGAGTGAGCGGAAAAAATCAAGGGGAATTCACTGGGGAGGAGCAATTGTCATGGGGGGAGGAAGCCATTGACAGAACTGCAGCGCCCAGAGGAAATGGGGAAGAAATACTCTAAACCTCTCTCTCTTCCTGCCCTTTGATATCTTGAATTGCCTCACACTGGTTCAATCCAACCAAAAACCAGAGGTTGATGAAGTCTAGATGAAGTAGCCTGTAGGGTCAGGAGAGAGGAAGGTGGAGAATGGAGTTGGGGAAGGGTAAAAGCTGAATGTCCAGCACAATAGCCATCTAGACCAAAGCCAAATGCCAACCTCTCTTGAATTGTCTTTTCTTGGTCTAAGACAGTATCCTAAATACATTCCAGATGGTGGCTGTGTAGGTGTGGGAGGGGGGAGGTCTCTGCATAAATTCATCTGGGAAATACTAGATTAACACGTTTATACAGGGAGTCACTACTCCAGATATTTTCAAAGCTGTAGTATGCTAAGGTTCATTTTTTTTCAACAAACAATTATTAAGAGCTCTGGTGAGCCCAGCACTGGGCCAGGTGTTGGAGACACAGTGATAAACAGGACAGACACCTATACTTGTGGTACAATTTAGTGAAGGGCAGACAATAAACAGTAAACAAAAACAAAAAACTAATTACAAAGTGTTCATTATGACATTCTTAATTGAGGATAAAACATGCAGCATGTCCCAGACAAAAATTATTTAGCTTCAGAAATCTTAGTTTCTGGAAATTTTTTAGGGAGTGAAGGGCTCTCTTTGTTTGTTTGTTTGTTTGTTTGTTTGTTTGTTTGTTTTTGTTTTTTGACTATTAGTTACACATTTTTGGTCTGAAATTTACATAATTTAATACTTAGTTTTCAATGACAGCGTTTCATCTTGCTGGCCATCCACAGTCAATGGAAGAGTAAATCTGATATTTATGAAACATGGGTAATGGGAAGACAACATGAAAAAAGAGAAGCAATATCTTCGTTGTCAAAGCCATTTCAATCAACTTAGCATTTTTCTTGCAGTGTAGACTTTTTCTTGGCATCTACCCTGTAAGCCAAGATGATCTTGTTACTGAAACGGCCATGGGGTAGATGGATGTGAGGAAGATAAAACACCGGTTTTAAGGCAATGTGTACAGCGCTTTGACAAAAATGAGACAAAAAGCAAAAAGTAACTTTTAGGGAGAATTTGTTCATAATACATACATACCTGACTTTCTGTTAAAGAAACAGTTTTTTGTAAGGAAACGTGTGGCCAGTTGTTATAGATGCTGCTGGCATCATGGACACCTCACCGAGATGTCCTTTCCTGGGCTGGTGCACGTCACCCCAGCTGCTGTGACTGTGGCCTCTAAGGGCTCAGGCTTCCCCTTCTCACACTCCCCAACCCCCTCCACCAAGGGGCAGTGGTTATGCCAGAGACATGAGCCCAGAGGCTCATCTTTAACAGAGACCACATCTTGGCTGACTTTCCCCCTCCTTCGCTCCCTCCCTAATAAATTTTTCCTAAAGAGCACTTTTATAGCTGTGATCCCCTGTCTTCATGGAGCTTCACAGGAAACTGGGAATCAGAAGGGATTTAAAAGAAATCACACAGCAAGTTAATGACAGAACAAGACAGACATCCTTACCCTCTTCTGTGTGCTGGTCTTTCCACTGTGCCTTGCTGAGCTCGAGCTACATTAGGTAATTTAATAGTTTTCCATTTTGATTTGTTCTAAAAAAGAACATATGCATACAAAAGCTTACTGATTTAACTCTGTTATCCACATTCACAAGAAGCAAATCTATTTAGATGATCAGTCACCATTATATTACTTGGACCATTGATCCAAATTATAGGGATAAATATCTGGTAAGGTAATTGAAAATGTGAGTTTCCAAGACCAGCAGTCTCGTGAGCTCTTTAAAGAGACCAAAGGTTACAATCCTTAAAGAGCTTTTGCTACGTGATATTAACTGTTGTTAGAATAATATTTGCATTGCACACTGCCATAAATGTTTCATTTATCTTCACAGTAGCCCTGTGACCTGAGAAAAATATTAGGATCTCAGTTTCATAAATGAAGAAACTGAAGTTCAGGGATATTAAGGAACTTCTTCAATGTCTAATATAATAGCTGCTAAGTTGCACAGTGAAGATTTGACAGAATTGTGGGGATTTTTTATTAGCAAATTTGGAGCCTTTTTACTTTATTGCTTGTTTTATCCACTGTATCATGTTTTGTCATTTCTTAAATTATTAGAGATTGTAACATCAGTTTATGGTTTATTCATCAGAAAACTCTATAGTACTATTTGTATTTTAGAACACAAGACCTTCTAGAAATTCTACAAGGTAACAAAATAGGCTGCATAATTAAACATTTATCCAATTTCTATGAAGTGGATATGTCAAGATTTTTATTTCTCTCCACTTGTTATAAATTTGACTTGTGGTTCTATAAAATTAATGTCCATTGATTTCTCAGAAAACTGCATTCACTACACAGAGGGTTTGGTTTTCATAAAAACCAAACAGTACATCATTATTGATTATGTATTGCCTTTCCTTAAAAGCTGCTCAGAACGTGAATACTCTGCTAAATAGGTACTCAGGCCTAACACTTTATTTAATTCATTCCCCAAACCCAGCCATCTCCTAGCCAACTACAACACAGTTAACTTTAAAATATTTTTTTTCACAAAATAAAAAAAAAAAAGTCAAACAAGAGATGTTGCCCTAAGCATTAGCTTTTCTACTTGGAGCAAATCCATGGTTTCAGCTTAGTGGAAGAGAATAGAAAGCATTTTTTTTCTGTAGCTTAAAAGAATATACCCTCCATTTGCCTTATTTCCTTTAGTTTACGCAGTTAAAAGTGACAATGGGAATACTGATGAGCTAGAGAAGGAACACAGAGCTATTGAGGGGCTCAGGCATATCTTGGAAATTATCATTCCAAATACCTTATGCACTTATTTCTAACTCTTGGCATGCATGACAGAACCAAGCAAATTTCATGTAATTGCCATACTCTAAGGGTTCCAGAGGGAAATTACTGATCACAATTATTTACTTAAACATAAATGGGAAACTCAAGTAACCTCAAGGTCACATTGAAACAGCTTTGGACTTGGGATAAAATTTCAAAATTAATGGGAAAGAGCAAGCAGTAGGGCCACTGGGGGGCACTGAGCAGTCTCACCATAATTAAAGACCCACTTGCAGCCAAATGACATGACCTGCCACTCTGGAAGGGAGTGGATTTATCCATCCGTCTCTAAACATCAGATGGTTGCAAGTTCTCGCCACACAGTTCTATGCCTTTAAGAAAACAGACTTCCTTCGGTGTTGTTGATGGAACAGACTGCCACGGGAAGTCATTTTAATTACTTCTGAATACTCAATAATCATGTTAACAGAGAATTTAAGTACCATCCCGTGGCTGGCATAAGGCTTCAAGAAGCACACATAGAAGAGATCTATGTACAGTTAGTTCTAATGAGCGTAGAGAGCTTGACTCTGAAAACTGCAAACAAACATAACTTGAAGTCACTCCGATCAAGTCCCCTAGAGGTGGAGATCTGTAAAATTCTCAGAAGGTACAACTCTCCTTGGAAAGTTATTATAATAACAAGATGAAGAGAGATTTGGAATGGAATAAGAAACACATAGGGAGCAGTCCCGATCGACAAAACTTGACGATTTTACTACTGCCAATTGGACACATTCAAGGAACGATTTAAGCCTGTGGATGGACTAAGATCATTGGCATTGTCTGGCTATTTCATCATAGCCAGGTTTGGGTCGCTGTGTTGGCCAAGTCTTTCTCCAGAGATGGGTCTTCACACAAGGAAATAGACGGCTCTGCCGTGTGGCTTCCACAAAACTCGACTTTGCCTACTAGTCCTTAAACATGGAGGCAGCAGAGAGCTTATCTTCATGAAAAGTGTAAAAATAAGTAAAGCTGAGAACTAAGGTGATATAGCAATAATGGAGAAATTTTCTTTTTAATATTTCCTCTCAAGACATCTGATGAAATTAGCTGGCAGAAATGAGGGGTGATTTTATTTGTTGGGTTTTTGAGGGGAGTTGTTTTTGTTTTCAGCTTTATCTGCCTAACTGCTTCTGGTTCCATTTGCCAGGCCTTGGTGGTGACAGATCCAACAGCCAGACCTTTTCTCAGGGTCCAGAAAGGGTCATTATAGCCAAGGTTGCGATAGCTAACAGCAGCTAGTTTGACCATGACCCAGGCCACATATTCCCTTAGCTATTCTGCCTTAGAAGGAGCAACAGCAGCACCACAGAACTGTAATAACAAGAGATTTCATTTTCACTGCATTTTTCTACATGACATTTGAAAGGCATAACTCCTCTCAGAGGTTGGACAATGGGGAAACTGAAGCAGAGTTGAAGAATTATTTGCCCCAAATCACAGAACTGATAGAGGAGTCAACTGTCCCAGGTGCAATCCTTGTCAGAGACGTATTTGGCCTTAGTCACCCACAAAGATACTCACTCTTCAATTAAACTGATTCTCAGCAAACTCCTGAAAATAACAATCCATGTTTGTGAATCTCTCTAGACTTACCAGTGCTTTCCCTTGTCATGGATTTCTACATCATACTTTTGTATTTATACAATGTATTTATATACAATGTATTTATACATTACCAAATTGATTACAAATACTGAGAGAAATAGGAATGTTGGAAGATTCGAATTTTTAAAGTTTCCCATTCCCAAGATTGTTAAATCTATCTTCCTGGTATAACGCAACCAGCCTAATAGATAAGATTAGGATCCACACACCCATATTATTGGCAACCCAGGAAAATCTTTCCTAATAAAACAAAATATTTTATATTTTGATCTCCAGTTATCAGGTATTGTATTAATTTTTAAAAAAACTAGAAATATTTAAGATCTAAGTGGTAGACAGTTAAACATGCAGTGTTAGCCTTCTTGCTGCTGAGAAGAAAGGTGATTTTTAAGGCACTACTTTGGTCGGTTGAGCCATGTGTGCACAAGACAGTCCATGACTTACATTTATGATACATTGCCTCAAGCTCAAGGTCTGCGACAGTAGGATCAGAAGCCTCTAATGCCTTCCAAAATCCTCTGTGGCTCTTCTATCAAAGCTTTAAAGAACATACAAATTAAAAGCTACATGCAGAGAGACACATTTAAAGAAGTTGAGGATCTAGTCTAATATGATTCCACCATTCTTACTATAAAGAAACCCCTCATATCCTTTTATAGGTTAAAAAAAGAAATTAATCATTTCAGAAAAGTAACGTTAGATCATTTGTATTTGTCTTCATGTGTTCAATGACTGACAGGCAGATTTTTTTTTTTTCCAGATGAATGTCTTTTCTGTTTTCTGAAATGAATTCATCTGTTCTGAATGTACTACTTTATTTTCAATTATTCCAAGACCTGAGAACATTAATTATCCCAGCAGCAAGTCAAACTAAAACACTGGTTACAGACATTTAAACTTTGACCCTAAGTAGTAGTTGCCCTTCATGATGATTCATTTTATTTTTTTCCCTCTCGAGGTCTAATCTTTCAACCCTTCCCAGACAACCTATAATTCTGCTCCTTTGCCCTCTCTAAAATTACCCAAGTGCTGTCTGCCTTCAAAAGAGATTTACTGCTCTAATGGCAGAAGCAGTGAAGGTCAGCGGAAAATTTCGGGTCTATCAGCCCGGGGACAGGGGATTCCTAAATAATTCTAGCAGTCCCTGAAAATAATGACCGGTTTCAGTAACCTGAGAACAGGCAAAACTACTACCCCATTATAGCAAGGAAGTTTGTTTCTTCACTGGGAAGAATTCATTTGCTGAGTGTCTGTATATAATGATAACTAACCGTGGGGCACAGTAAACACGACTGGCTGTGTCACCCCATAAAGAAGCCTGTAAAAACAGCAACAACTGTGGAGTTTGTGGGAGTGACTGTTGTTGCCCTTTAAGTATACACAACATTTGGTTCTCATTCCACGTCTTTCACTTGCATTGCTCAGGGGCATACAATGCAGGGGTCTGTGTTTTATTGTTCATCTGGAAACCTCTTTAGGCCTGGCTTCCTAACTTATCTTAAAAGATTTATGAGATGATTTCAACTAAGTTCTTTTGAGGGTTTGGTCTCAAACTAATATCCATAAACTTTGTGAGCTAGAAATTGAGTCTTCTTGTTAAAGCCAGTTGTCTGCTACCTGAGAGGGGTTTACCTGCGGCTACTCATTATTTGCTACTAACCTGTGGGTCAGCCCATCAAACATCAGAAGGAGGGGAGATGGGGGTGGGGTGAGAGTATGAAGGTACCAGAGGTTGGTATGTGTTCCTGTGATTCAATGCCCTTCCTATGGCATTACAAAGGCAGATATTGATGGCCATTCATTCAATATTCACAGAGTCCATTTATGATTAACTCCTTAGCATTTTCCAGATCTTTCCGCCTACTAATTGCACATTTTAATTCTGAAAATAAAACTAGTCAAAGATAGTCCATGACACTATTTGTGGACAAATCCACAGGTCTTTCTCTATGTAGTGGTTCTCTTAATCAATTTTCAGTCTCAAGTGGACAAAAAGTAGAAACAAAAATGTACCAAGAGCATGGGGCAAAGCTCTGTGATACCCAAGAGTTGAGTTCCTAAAACTTGGCTTAATTTTGTAGTTGGCATCCTAAAGAGAATTATTCAAGCAATGGAGAACTAGAGTTTCTTCAAATCGGTACCATCTCCATTCAGGTTTCCATTTCTGGAATTAGGATCATTTGCAAAACAGCAAATGAGTACCCCAAACACATTACAGAGACGTGATCTCCACTGTTAAGGAGCACAAAAACAACTTTCCATAAAACTGTCTTCGAAAATCACTCTCTTCCATTTCTTGGCCCTCATTTGCCATTCTCAAAGAGTGATATTGGCTTCCTTCTTTGATCTGTATGAAGTCAGAGATTCTCATCTTAGTCTTAAAATGTCTTCAAAGAACTGTTTTGTCTTAAATCTCTAGTCTACAGTTTTCACTGTTCCTTTAATGTGCTGCTTCTTTAATTCTTCACAAACACCCATAGTCCTTTAGTATTGCTCCTTCCTTGCTCTCAACCTGGACTTAGGAACAAATCAAATGACAGTGTGTGTGTGTGTGTGTGTGTGTGTGTGTGTGTGTGTGTGTGTATTTTTCCTCATTTTAATGTAAACTCATTCCATTTTACCAACTTATAATTTTATATCATTGTTATGGTATGTCTACACCCAGAATACACATAGAATGAAAGTTATTGGTTTTCTAAATACTAGGCCATTACCTCACTAATTGCTATTCTTGTTTGGAGCTACTTCTGCAGGCTTGAAGAACATAATTTAGCATGGCTTCCTTAAATAAGTTTCTGCCTCATTTTTCTTCCATTATTCAAACTTGCTTTGTCCCTTTTTCATTCTTTAGTTTGATTATTAATTACTCGTTCTTGTTTTCCACCAAACTGAGATCAAATTTCTTTATAAAAATCTTCCAAATACTAAATCAGCAAAAGACACAATGCAGCAAAAGACACAATCATTCACATTGTGCCAAAGATTTGCCATCTATCCACAGTAACATCTGCCTCCAAAAACAAAGTCAGAATTGTACTTTTGTTGATTTTTATATTTTTGTGTCTGACTTCCTCACAAGCCCTGGATTTATTGCCCCAATACTGTGATTTGGTTCCTTCTTCATCCTTGTGTTATTGACCCTTCCATCCATTCGCTGATACAATTACTTTGCTTCAAAAATGGAAATATATCTGCCCAAACTTGAGATGAAATTATAATTTATTCCTTTGGTTGACTTCCTTGATTAGTTTGTCACTTTTCTTTAAGAGTAGAGGATGACTTTACATGCCATCTTTGTCCTTGCTTGTCTACTAGAGTCAACACCCAAGAGCAATATCCTAAGAGTCAGGTAGCATTGGTTGCACATACATTTTTCCAACCCCCAATAAACTCTACACCAGTTCCCTAAGTTTTAATCAAGATAACCTGTCTAGTACTTGACTAAGCAAATTAGCCTTTTTTGAAGTTTTTCAAGGACGGGAACAACTCTAGCATTTCCTGAGTGCCTTCTATGAGGCTGTTATTAATACCACCTTAATTTACTTGAGTGTTGCAAACAGCCTCATGAATCACAGACTTTATCCCTATTTTGCAATAAGAAATGGACCACCTCACAGATGAAGTGAGTTTGCCCAAATTACACAGCTGGTAAATAGTAGAGATGGAATTAGTGCCCAAGTTGGCCAGACTTCCCAAATAGCTATTTTGTCTCAGCAATACACCATATCATTCTGTCTCTAAACAAATTCTACCATTTCAAGAAACAGAAGAATAAAAGCTACCAAACCCTCTCTCTCCAAGCCAGAATAATAAATAAAATTCACATTCTTTGTTAATGACCCACCATTTATTATTCCCAGGCAAGTGAGGCAAGCAAGCATTTATAAAAAATACTTTATAAAATCATTTTCTATCTTTAATTCCTAAAGTTTATTTAGACCTCTATGCAAACTATCCTTACAATTTAGTATCACTACTAACTGGTTCCAGAACCCAGTGGCTTGTTTGAAACATTGCTGACCCTGAGTATACACAGCATGTTTGTATCTGCAAAATAACCATCGACTGTCAGAAAACAAAACAAAAATTTTTATTTTTTTAAATATTGGATGTATGGCTCCTGTAACATTAAAGAATTGAACATGCATTTGAGAACTTCTGGATTTTCAACGCCCAGTCTCCCTTTTCCATCAGCTGTTTAGCATTGTGAATAAAGTGCTCTCTGTCACCATCTCTTGTTTGTTCATCCTTCAAAGAATTCCTTGGTTTTACCTCTTTCTGCCCATTCTCCTAAACGTGGTCTGTGGCTTTGCATTCTTTTGTTGCTCTAAAACCTTCCTAAATGCAGTCTCTCTGCCTCCAATTCATCCGACATACCATAACAGCCAGACTAATCTTTTTAAAGCTTTTCATTCACCCTTGCACTAGCATTTCCAATGGTTCTATTTCATCAAATGTAAAATTCCTCAGTCTAACTGCAGAGGCTCTCTGAAGTCAAGCCCTGTCCTCATGCGTCCTTTCTCACTATTCCCCAGCACAAAACCATCCTCTGGACAGCCCCGCGATTTTCTCTGGGCTGCACATGAGCCTGCCTTATGGAGCCTTCATGCTATGCTACCTCTGTGCTCCGGCTAGGTGGCAGCCCTGATCTGGGGCCATCCACATCCTACCATGTTTCCTAACTGAATGTGTGTGTGATGGAATGCCCTAGACAGCCAGAACCTAAGGACCAGACAGACACCAGGTGACCTGAAGAAGGCCCCAGAACTGAATTTCTGCAACAAACCTAGGAGGGATAAGGAGTGGGGAGAAAAGGGAAGAAGGGACAAAATGGATGGAAAAAGGTTAAACCAGTGTTACAAATACTGGAATAAGGGTGAGAGAGAAACTGGGTCTTGGGGAAATAAAGCATGATCCAGTTTCTGGGATTTGGGGAAGAAATTGGAGATCATCAGAAGTCAATGAACCAACTGGAGAGTTTTCTGGTTTTTTTGTGTGTGTGGAAGCAAACGATTTACAGATTCTGAAGGGAGGACTACCTGTACCTGTGGACAAAGTAACTCACGGTGACAAAGATCAGAAAATGATAATATCAGGGTGCGAAGTAAAGTATCACAGCTTTAAAACTCCCACGGGGTATTCAGTAGCTTCCAAGAGAACCAGAATATAGATTAATGCCTTTCTCAGAGGGCACATCTGTTCATTCTGACAATGTCCAGTATCTTTCTTGTTATTCCAGGAACTGTTTCTAGGCTTATGTGCAACTTACCTCTTTACTTATGTGTGTGTGGGGGTGGGTGGGTGGGGGAAGGAGTCTTTATTATAAGTCGTAAAGGTAGCACAACTAGACCAGAACCATGTCTTTGGGATTTTTTTCCTCTCTCTTTCTAGAAACTCGTTCATCTTTTCCACCTGTATGGAAGTCTGGAGACCTGTGCGTGGATATTAATCTTCCTATGGGCTGCAGTGTGCCAACGGGATTTTCCTTTTGGAGTTGTTGTATGGTAGCAAGGTAATCCTAAAGTTGCTGTTCAGATTATTACACGACATTTTCTCTGGTAGGGGAAGCTGGGGTCAGAAGTTTGTCACCAAATGCTAAACCCTCAACAATAGCCTCACTAGTCTAGCTTTGGCCATATTCTAACTTGGGACAGCAGGTTTGAGGAGACCCTTGATGCTACATTATGGGAATTCAGAGAAAGTTTATTTTCAATGTGAAGCTATTGAGGAAATCCTGGGCATAGCTGTCAAATTACTTAACCTCTTTAAGCTTCAAATTCCTAAATGCACATACTTATAGTGCCGTAGTCTGCCTGTCTTATATGGAGTGTCGTCAGGATTCAATGAGCTCATACATGCAAAGTCCTGACCATTAGGCCAGTGCTTCCATATTAGCAGCTAGATAACTATATTGATAATGTATATAATACCTCCTTTTCCCCCCAGCATTGTTTGAAAATATGATGTATTTTGCAAGTAACTGAAGCCTAATTCTGTATTAAACCTTTAAATTTTCAATTGTTAACACTGAGTGTATTCCATACATTTCTGTCTTCTTCATTTCATAACGTGAGATAAGTTCTATCCTAGGAAAAGAGCACAGGGGACTCTTAGGGAGAGATATACTTTCACTCTAATCCCTGGATTTTCTGTTGCTGTTAGGTTTTTAAAAAGTAGATCCCAAAGGGACCCTAACAAGAACTAAAAGTCTCAAAATTAACACCAAATGTGTTTCATTCTGAGTCTATTTCCATACCCCCAAAACACCTTGCAAGCCCCGAGGGAAGGAATTAATTTATCCATTTAGCAAATATCTCTTGGGTGTTTACTATGCTCTAGATGCTGAGTAAGTAACAGGAAACAAAAAGACAAAAATCCCTATTCTCATGGAGTTTACATTTTGGTTGGAGCAACATTCAGGCAACAAACAAAAAAGTAAGTTTTATATAAAATATTAAAAAGTGATCATGCTGGGGGATTACACTTTTAAATAAGTCGTGAAGTGAAATTTCACTGGTAAGGTGCCATTTGGTCAAAGACATGAAGGAAACGACAGAGGGAACCGTGTAGAATTATGGAGAAAGAACATTCTGGGCAGAGGGAACAGCAGCTGTAAAGGCCCTGAGCTGGGACCTCACTGGCCATCAAGACCTCACTTGCTGTCAATGAACAGAAGTGGCGCAGGGGAGGCTGCTGATGAGTAAGAGGAGAGGGGAGTGGTAGGCGACAAGGGCAGAAAGGGTTTGCAGGATACAAAGATCATTTCCAGGACCTTGTTTTTCTTCTGTACAAAGAGAAAGTCCTTGGAGTGTTTTGAGCAGAAAAATGTTTGACTTAAATTTCAAAAGTTCTTGAAACTCCAGCTATTTGAAAGTACACTCTTGGGGACAAGGATGGAAGCAGAGATCAGTACTGTCATGATGGTGGCTTCAGAAGTGGTCTGGATGTATTTCGAATGTTGACGCACACTTTAGAAGTATACTGTGCAAGACAGAGTATCCATGAAAGCACCAAGATTTGGGGCCTGAATGATTAGAAGAATGGAATTGTGATCAACTGAGATGGGGAAGACTACATGTAGAACAGGTGTGGAGTGGAAGAAGGAGTTCAGCTTGGGAATGTGTTGAGCTTGAAAGGTCTATTAGACATCCAAGTGGCAATGTCAAGCAAGTCATTTAAATATCTAAGTCTGGAGTTCTGGAGAAAGATCCAGAAACAGCCACTCACATTAACAACCAATTCTTACAAAGGCACCGAGACAATTCAGTAGGGAAATTAAAATCTTTTCAATAAATGCTGCTGGAAGTAGACATCTATGTAGAAAAAAGTAAACCTGAATCCCTAACTATTACCATAGGTATATATTAATCTGAGAAGGATCACACATCTAATTATAAAAATTAAAACTACAAGCTTTTAGAAGAAATATGGGAGAATGTCTGCACCACCTTGAAGTAGGCAAAGATTTCTGAGACTGGACACACACATACAAAACACTAACTCTTGTGGGATGGGACTGATAATTTAAATTGTATCTAAATTTTAAAGTT
Organism: Rhinolophus hipposideros; assembly: GCF_964194185.1. NCBI lineage: Eukaryota > Metazoa > Chordata > Mammalia > Chiroptera > Rhinolophidae > Rhinolophus > Rhinolophus hipposideros. Next base: position 30,142,063 of record NC_138052.1, on the reverse strand, counting down.
CTGCTCCTAAAATAATCATTAAGAAAATTCAAAACAAGTCACAGAATGGGAGAAAATATTTGCAATATATCTGATAAATGATGTGTGACCAGAACGTATAAAGATCTCTTATAAATCAATAATGAAATGACAACCTGATTTTTAAAATAGACAAAAGTCTTAAATAATCACTACATAAAAGACATAAAAATAATCACTAAACACCTGAAAGTGTGCTCAACATCATTAGTCATCAGGAAAGTGCAGTTATAACACCCATGAGATACTACTTCAAACCCATTAGAATAGCTAAAATTGAATTAAATTTAATAATACCAAATATTGGGAAGGATGTGTAATGACATGAACTCTCACACTTTCTCAGACATTAAAATGATCCAAGCAATATGAGAAATCATGAGGGAAGTTTATTAAGTTAAACACACATCTGCTCTTTGACCCAGAAATGCCACTTTCAGATATTTACCCAAGAGAAGTGAAAATACATGTGCACAAAAAGGACTGTATAAAAACATTCATAGCAGCTTGATTAATGATAGCCAAAATCTAGAAACAAACCAAATATGCACCAACATGAAAATGGATAAAATAATGGTGGTATATTCATACAATGAGACAGTACTCAGCAATAAACACGAACAAATTGACCTTCATAACCACTTGGATGCAGATCAAAAATATTTTGCTCACTACGAGAAGCCAGCCTGTCCCCCTCCAAAGTGCATACTATAATATGATTCCATTTATATGAATTATACAAATAGACAAAACTAATCTATGATGTGGGAAAATCAGAAGAGTGCTTTCCTCTCTAGTGAAGTAGGGTTCATTGGACATGACATGAGGGAATTCCTTGAGGTGAGAGAAGTGTTCTATCTCTTGATTTGGGTGTTGGTTGTTACATGGGTATACATGGGTATACATGGGTATACATATTTGTGAAAACTCATCAAACTCTTCATTTAAGATTTATATGTTTTATGGAATGAAGACTATTTTTCCATTTTAAAATATAACTGTAAAACCAGCCCTGGTCGGCCACTTCCTCTCTCGTGTGAACGATAGCTCACTGTTCTCTCACTGTTCTCAATGCAAGCTGAGTGTGAACCTCCCAAGCCTTATTAGGTGTTTGCTACTTTCTCTTAGACCTCGCACTGATGGGGGGAGAGAAGGGAAGAATTTCTAGAAAAGGTAGAATCGGTTGTTACAGACACGTCAAGGCTGAGCTATTCCAGGATTCCAGCTGTCGCAATTGCACCCAAGGTTAAAATAACCTGGTTTAGGTAGTTCTACATTCTGCAGAGTAAACTTTACAAAATTTGCATATTACCACAAGCACTTTTCCAATGAGAAAAATACACTCTTGCCAAATAACTGATTCAACAATTTTGTGAGCTAATTTAAATTTTAATTTCAGTTTATGTCCCTATATTTTATGCAAATCATAAGCAGGGACTGAAATCTATTATATAGCATGCAGTTGGCAGAGCAAGGTCTGCTTTTTCTCCTTACTTCACTGTGACCCAGTTAAGTCCCAGAGATTGGCCTGAGTCTAGGAATATGTAAATATTTACTTTTTTTAATAATCCATGTTCTTTAGGAATATCAATCACTTAGTGAAAGCCTCAGAGGTTCTTGAGATCTTTAAAGAATTTTGACTTATATTACTGTGTTTCCCCGAAAATAAGACCAGGTCTTGTATTAATTTTTGCTCCAAAAGACGCATTAGGACATATGTTCAGGGGATGTCATCCTGAGAAATCACGCTAGAGTTTTTTTTCTGGTTAGGTCTTATTTTGGGGGAAACACGGTAAATATTCCCAAAAAACTTTGAGTTTTCAAGGATACTTTGTAGTGTTTTCTAGTGCCCACCTTTTAGTCAGGAGGACCACAGTTCTGATGTTTTCATGCTCCCTTTAAGGGCCTTGAGGTTGCTTGTTTTTATTGACTGAGGGTCAGGAAACTAGAAACCCAGTCGAGTATTGCATAAAGAAGTGTAAAATTAAGTGCATACCCAACAATAATTGAAACTAGTATAACACTGATGCAAAATATATTGATGAAATATGAGAAATTATACAAGAAATTGTATATACCAGTGGTGCCAAAAAATGTATATACATGACTTGTATTCATCTTCTGTTATCAGTATATATTATTACAATTTTAATACAATTTTTTCCTTTCTTAAAATGTGTATACATTTTTTGGTACCCTTTGCATATCAGAAGTTAGAATATTTCATATAAATGGAAAAGGGGTGGATTTTCACCAAATGAATGGGTTAAAAGACTAAAAATTTGGGAAAATAAGGAAGTCTCCCTATTTTATACAAAATACTAAAAGTAATTCCAATTGGATTAAAGTTTTAAAAGTACAAAAACACACTATTAAAACAGAGGAAATATTATACATGTGAATATTAATATATCCTTGGGGTGAGACTATACTTTCTATAATACTCAAGGAAAAAATAATGAAGAAAAGGATTGATTTTACTACATAAAACTATAACAATTTTACATGTAACAAATGAATAAAATTATAAGGCAATCAACACATAGAAAAATAACTGTACATGTATGACCGTCCAAGAATTGATGGGCTTGCTATGTAAAGACTTCCTGCAAAGCAATCTAAAATCACACACATGAAAAATGGACAAAGAACATCCAAAAACAATTCATAAAGAAAATGTGTCTGCCAAGAGTAAAGTATTAGAGGGATTCTCTTAAATAAAGAGATACATGGGCATAGTATCTCTTTGTGACTCCTATTTGGGTAATTTTATTGGTTCTTGGTTAAATTTGCCAGTTAAATGCACATGAGTAGAGAAGCATTTTCACTGATGAGGCCACATTTCAGCGGGCTTCCATTAAGCCAAGATTACACTTACAAGATAAGAAGCCTGAGCTAAGAATACAGACTATGAACATGGGAGATAAAAGTTCTTTGGTTTTTCTAGCCTGGAATTCATGGCTTGGTCTTCATTTACATAGTTGTCCTAAGTTCCTTAGGTAAGCACCCACAGACACTAAACATTGTCTTCCAACTCAAAGAGGAGGACCTGGACTTCTCTAGAGTCACAGAATCCTGGCTCACAACCTACTACAACCTGGCTCACAACCTACAGTTTGAGTTCTTAACCTCTCTGAGCCTTGCTTTCCCAACTGGCATAACTTTCTCAAATAAGGATAACAATAGTACCCACCTCATAAAGTTGCTATGTATATTAATGAGATTATACCTGTAAAGCACTTAGCATAGATACTTAGGAACTACTAGGAATTGTTGGCTATTATCTTCATTTTGGGCAAAAAACCTTACTTCTCTTCCTTCTGAATAAAAAATGTGCTAAGACAGCAAAGAATAATTTAGTTTCCCTTTATGTATACATTCATGTGGGACATTGGAAGAAGTATACTACTTGATATTAGAAGATCTGTTCCTAGTCCCAACTCTGTCTCTAACATTAGAAGTCATATGACCACTCTGGGTCTCAGTTTCCCCATCTGTTAAATAAAGTAGTTGAATTACTAATTGCTATACCTCTTTCGGTCCAACATTCTACCCTAGAGAAATATAAAACGGCAGATAAATCAGGGTCTGTAAATATGATTGTATCTATATATAGTAAGTAATAATGAGGGTCTTTGAGATAATATATGACAGTTTTAAAACCTAAAGGAAAATAAATATTAATTTGCTAAACAGCTAGAATTATATCAATCCATTATAATCCTGATTATATCATGTTAATCAGAAGCTCCAATTGGTAGGGAAACATCTTTGATTAATTTTTTTCAATTACTTAACAAAAAAAGTTCAATTAGTGTACTGCAAAGCATGGAGAGCTCATTAGTGATGAAAAGTTTGCAAACCATTAGCCTGTGTGCTTAGTATCAATGAAGATATCCCAACTACTAACTGTTTCAAAGGAAAGCCAAAGTCAATGCTAATTTACTCTACAGAGCATGTAACAAGAGTAAAAATAAAAATGGCCAATAGTTTCAGGCATTTACAGTGAACCAAGAACTGTCCAAATCTTTTTATGTGGATTATTTTCTTTAATCCTCATAATAACCTGTTTATTTCCATTTTACAAATAAGAAAACTGAAACCTAAGAATGAGACCTATTATTATCTAAATGAGATATGATCAAACAATAAGGTGAATGTTTAAATTAAAAAAAAAAAACTATTACAGTAAAAGACACATTGCCATTAATCCTCCTCAAAATTCTCCCCCTTGCTTCTAACACACTTATTTCATCATTCTTGCCACTTTCTGAAGCAGTTCTGGACGTTCTCTTTCACGTGTATATCTTTAGTTGCTCTGTCGTGGCTCCCTCGATGTCCTGAATCGATTCAAAACGTTTACCTTTCATGGTCATTTTGACTTTGGGGAAGAGCCAGAAGTCACACGGTGCCAGATCTGGTGAATAAGGTGGATGAGGACAAACCATAATGTTTTTATTTGACAGAAATTGCCATGTACCAGAAGTGATGTGTGACATGGAGCCTTTCCATTGTGATCACAAAATATGGTGAATGCTGCAGCCAAGTGCCATCCAACGGAAAGGCAGGGATCTTCAATATGGAAAGCAGTGTGTCAAAGTGCCATATATCATCCTCCATCATGACACTTTTCCGTGTCACACATTCCTTCTGGTACGACAATTTCTGTCAAATAAAAACATTACAGTGTATCCTCAAACCACCTTATTCACCGGTTCTGGCACTGTGCGACTTCTGGCTCTTCCCCAAAGTCAAAATGATTCAGGACATCAAAGCAGCCATGACAATGCAACTAAAGACATTCACAAAAGAGGACTTCCAGAACTGCTCAGAAAGTGGCAAGAAAGACAGGATAGGATAAGTGTATTTGAAGCGAGGAAGAGTATTTTGAGGGGGATTAAAGGTAATGTGTCTTTTAATGTATTACGTTGGTGCAAAAGTAATTTCATTTTAAAAGGTTAAAAATAATTGCAGAAACTGCAATTACTTTTGCACCAACCTAATAATAATTTTTTTAAATTTAAACATTCACTGTATTTTTGGATCAGACCTCGTAGATGAATCTCCAGAATTGCAGTGTTTCAAAAATAAAGGAGTCTACAAAAAATACTTTGAAAACATTTGAAATTAAACCCCTCTTTTCAGGCCAAGCACTGACAATGTGCAACACACACACATAAGATAGCTCCTTCCATTGAATTCCAAATATTTAGGAGGTGGCAGCAGTTAGCTAAATACATAGGTAACGTATGCTGGCATTTAAGAAAAATTAAGTGAATTATCCACTTAAGAATTGTCACTGGAACATTTTTAGTTTACTCTTGATGTTTCCTTGCTACTCACGACCCAGAGGCATTTAAATTCACATAATTAGTGTGAAAGCACTAAAAAACATGAATTTTAGTATTAACTCAAGCAAAATGTAATTAAGGAAGTAAATCTACAACAGAAAAAAACATGCAATGCTTTACAATGTCAAGAAAATGGCTTTTGGATTATCTGCTATTAGGAAGCATTTTGTTCATATTCCCTTCTCTTCTACTCATTCATTTATTCACTCCATAATTATAGGGAACTGCTCAACACACAGGAATTAGGCCTTGGATTGAGGAAGATCATGGAAAACTGACAATGCTGAATTGATGCTGAACATCTGTTATTACCATTAACCTAGGTTCTCCTTCCAGAGGTGTCCTTTGATCTTTAATTTAAGTACAGTTGTAAAAAATGAAGAAGAAAGAGAGAGAGAAAAGTCAACATTGGCCACACTCAAGGCTTTGTCTTTTGGCCAGAGAGTTCAAGGTGGATTTACAGATAAACCTTTCACAACTGGATGCCAATTATACATCTGAGTGTTACTCCCCATGGGTGTTGTCCTAATCTCCCCCAAAATACAGAGGTCACTTTGAAAGTGCCTCACACAAACTCTAAATTACCAGGATTACTTGCTATTTCTTTGAAAATGACTTTCATGTGAAAACGCTTCAGTAACATAAAAGTTAATCACCCCCTATCATTACTTGCATCTAGCAGCAGAGGAAAGAGGAAATTAAATTCTTCTTCATTCTTTCCTACAAAATGAGTTAGAACCTTACTCAATCTTCTCCACATTATCTATAGAAATGAAGCACATCCAATGCTTCTCTTTTCCTCTTTTTCAAAAAGAAAACGGTAGTATACAGGCTGCTCTAAAACTTTTCGTAGTGGACACGAATTTCCAGGGAGAGTTATAATTCTACTAGAGGTATATTGTGAAGATCTGGAAATATAAGTTCATGGACAGTTAGATCTCTGGCAAAGGAGATATACCTTATTGACATATTCAACACAAGCCATTGGAGGCTTCATAAGTATGTCACGCTACATATTTTATTTTCAGTGTTCAGCAAATCCTTTATGCTCATTTTTAATAAGGATGCCCAATCCCAAAATTTTCCATCTATCTCAAACTTTTCCATAGACTGGCTTAAGTAAAGTGGAAACCTTGTATTTTACTAACTCCAGGGTGCTCAGCTTGAGCTCTATGAATAAAATATAACTCTGATCGTTAAAATGTAATAAAAGCTAGTGCTTTGAAACTTTAACCTAAACAAGCTTGCTTTCTGATCTGGAGGGCAAATTTCAGCTAGTCTCTCAGCAGGGCCCCCTCTGCAGAAAGCCCAGGCTTCATAGAAACCACTGAAACCTGCTAATCTAAGACGTGCACAGCTAAATACCCAGTCAGAGCCATTCCCACAGTAGGGATCCCCTGATGACTTTCCGTGCTTTGTCATTTTCAGACTGCCAGAATCTTCCTACTCTCACTTTCCTCCTAGAAAGAAGAATGCAGGCGGCAGGAGTCAAGCTCAAGCTGTATAGAGGTTAAATTTGTGGATGAGTGTCCCTCAATTTGTCTCTCAAGAAATCGCCTTGCAGGGAAACAGAACAAGGTGACTTTTCAATCAGCTCATTCTTTAAAGGAAGGCATTGCAATTGTTCACCAAGATTGGGCAGTGGGATTGAGAGAGAAGGCCCTCAAGTAAATAGCATGGAAACAGCATACCCGCGGTCAGACTGTTCTCTCCGCATTTCTTTTTTCTGGTGCAAATGTAACCCACACAACAGTGAGTGGGAAATAGCCCTAAACTGCTACTCCCACCAGGATTCCCCATAAAGGACTTTAACACCAGAGAGAGCCATCATAGGGGCTATATTTCTATGTGGGGGTGAAAAGGCGAATTTCACCTCACACACCAATGTGGAAATCACTTTTTCTCTTCAAGAGAACATAATTCAAGATTTCTCTCCTACTATGACAGCACAGACAGAAAATATAACTATCTGACCAGAGGAAAAGACGTTTTCTTGAAGAAAAAGGAAGTAATAAATAAATTTAAAATCGGGTAATACATAACTAATGACAGATTTCTTTTTTTTTTTTTTTTTTGGTGCAGTGAATTAATTTAATATGTAAAGTCAACTTTGGACAATCACGTAAAAAGAATGATAACTTTCTGGCGAAAGAAAAGGACTAAAATTCTACATCAAGATCCCAAACATCCTAACGCTGAGTGTTGTCACTATATCAAAATGGTGGGTTTTGATTCTGCTGAAATACTAATCACTGTAAGTTTTACTCATAATATACAGCTAGAAGCAGAGGGAAAGGGAGACTGGCCAAAACAAAATCACATACATCAAGGGATGCCTAAATTTGGTCAGTGCTTTTGAAGCATAGAGCCAACCTCTGATCTAACTCTTAACATATGCTTTTCTCAGATCTAGAACTCTGTTGAGTAAATTTCTGTTGGAGAGATTTGATCAATAGCTTGAATTCTTTAAAGAGAACAAATCAGATGTAATACTGTCCATGTTCTATGCTCAACTGAAGTATTTGTCTTAACCTCAGTTCTCTAGTAGGCAGGATTCTGCAGAAGAGCATATCAATCTAACACCAAAATTAAGCTAATATCTGGGAATTATCTGTATTATTGGCTGAATTTTTCTCTTTCATTTAGGCCAGAGTCAGGGAAAGGCTGGCCTTCAGATCACATCTATGCCTTCTTCTAGTTTCTTCCAGCCTGTGGAATGACAATATTTTGATCAGTACAGCTGAAACCTAGAGAATAATCCTTCTTTGCTGGGTGTGGTGAAAATCCCAGTAAAATGAGGTGATATTCAAAACGTTTGCCAACCAGTCAGCATGGAGCCTTGGAGCAGGGATCTGAAGACCTTTGGTTGTTGGATGGTGGGGAGTTTGGTGTGATTCCTGAGAATCGGGCAGAGGCTTCAGGGAGCAAGTGAGGTGGGATGTGGGGACACCTCAGACCTGAGATCTATTGCTAAATCCATATTTTAATTGCTACAACCACTACTCTACTTCATCCTGGCAGGATGTAAGAAATGAGTGGCTCACAGATTAGAGGCTAGAGGGACTAGAGTTGTGGAAATCGAAGATATGTAGAATCAAAGCTTTAAATGCCTAGTTTAATACACCTGACAATTGACCTCAACTAAAGCTCCCTTCAAAATTCTTCCACACTCATACACTGCTGATGGGAATGTAAATTGGTACAACCGCTATGGAAAACAGTATGGAAGTTCCTCAAGAAAATTAAGGAATTTAATGGCTAATATTAAAATCCTCCATCCTGCCTTCCTTGGATGCATTGTCAAAAGACACCCTGTTCTTGACCTTCCCAAACCAAGCCAAGCTTGTTTCCATTGATTACCCGACTACATTGTTCATCCAAGGTCTTGAGTTTGGTCACTGGGCTGCTCACTTATCCCTTCTCTTCCATCGTCATTATCTACCTTAGCCCCAAATTTTCACAGCCTTGGACAAACGCAAAGACAAGTCATATCCTTTCCAACTGATAACACCTTAATCCCTGAAGCTTAATCAGGAGGTTTCAAGGGGCACAGCCACGCCCAGCAAATGCCATGCACAAAAGTAGCTGAAATCCTCCAAATAAAGCAGAAGGGGGTTGTTAGTATCCCACACAGTGCAGTTATCCTAAGTACATCTGGCCCTCTGGGCCTGTTTTTCTTAGATTTATTCCCTGCCCTTTCCCCACTCTGCTCTGTTTCCCAGGTTTGCAAGTCAGTGGCTTCTGGCTGGGTGGGCCATTGGGAGACGTTAGCTGGAGGAAGGAAGAAGCTAGTGTGTCTCTCCCCTTTTCTTTCTGCTTTAGACTTTTTCCCTCTACTTTTCTGCTTCTGATAGGACTCTAGGTTGACAATCCTTCTCCTGGTTGGTTTTTCAGCATCTTCCATCTCTTATAAAACCAATTCCCTGAATTAAATTCCCTTTGTTTGAAATGCTCACATTGGTTTCCATTTTTCTGGTCGGCCCTTGACTGATGCATCTCCTTAGGAGCAGCCACTCTTCTAAAAGACAACACTTCTGCGTGCCTCCTCTCCTAAATCCCCTCTCCACATCTACATACACATTTCGGCCACCACTTACACAAATCTGCACCTTCTTTTTTTGCCATTCCAGTTAAATTCCTGTCGTTGCAAGAACTGCAGATCTAATTTTCCTTCATTACAGGAAACACAAGAACTGAAGACTAGTAGGTGGGGATTCAGACTCAGACAGGAGAGACATCTCTCCAGCACCCAACAGCTATTGCTAGCCCCACCACCTCATCATACACTGAGCAGTCAAATGACAAACACTTCCCTGGAGCTCCCCAGATAGACAACAGGGAATAAGACAACCTCATGTAATGTATGTAACATTTTACTTGAATGCATATATGTTTTATTTTTCTTGGAAGATAGTCTATTTTATGGATTTTTATTTTATGGATAGTTTATTTTATGGATTTCTCAGAGGGAACACAAGCCAAACACTGGTTAAAAAAGAGGTAACTACATGAAAATTGAAAACTTTGGTGCTTCAGAATACACAGTAAACAGAGTGAAAGGGCATCCCCTGGGATGGGAGAAAATGTTTGAAAATCATATCTCATTAGGGATTAATATTCAGAATATATAAAGAACTCCTATAACTCAACAACAACAAAAAGAAAAACACAAACAAACAACCCCACTAAAAATGGGCAAAGGCTTTGAAAAGGCACTTCTCCAAAAAAGATTTACAAATGTCAACGTGCACATGAAAAGATGTTCAACACCACTAATGACTGGAGAAAAGCAAATCAAACCACTTCACCTCCATTCTTTAATGGTAATTGCTACTAAGAAAAACGAAACAAATAGAAAATAACAAGTATTAATGAGGATGTAGAGAAATTGGAACCCTTGTGCACTGTTGGTGGGAATACAAAATGTAGTGTATGCCACAAAATGTAGTGTGTGCCATCATTCCTGAATAGGCTGTTCTAGAAACGTATATGGTGGTGCCTCAAAAAATTGAAAATAGGATTACCATGTGATCCAGCAATTCCACTTCTGGGTATTTACTACCCCCCCCCAAGAGAAAACAGGATTGATTCAAAGAGATATTTGCACACCCATGTTCATAGCAGCATTATTCATAATAGTCAAAAGGTGGAAGAAACACAGGTGTACGTCAATATGTGAATATATAAATAAAATGTGATATATACATACACTAGAATACTATTCAGCCTTAAAATGGAAGGAAATTCTGACACATGTTACAATGGATGAACTTTGAGGACATTATTCTAAGTAAAATAATCAGTCACAAAAACACAAATACTCGTATTGTATGACTCCGCTTATAAGAGGTATAATACGTAGAATAGCCATATTTATAGAGACGGAGTACAATGGTAGTTGCCACAGGCTGGGGGAAGGGAGAATGGGGAGTTATTTAATAGGTATAGAGTTTAAGTGTTACAAGATGAAAAGAGTTCTGGAGATTGAGTCCACATCAATGGGAATGTACTTAACACTATCGAACTGTACACTTTAAAATTGTTAAATGGTAAATGTTATGTGTATCTTACCACAAACCTCTAAAACACAATTTAAAAAAAAATAAGAAGAAAGTGAAACCTACCATACTATACCCTCAAGAACCTATTTTATAGCCCAAAAGGATGGATTAAGGAAGATTGGATTCAGGTCACATTATATTTTTATTTTTTCTACAACTTAAGTAATTCATTGGTTTGGGATTTTGTTTACTTAGTTTAGAGTTATGTAACTGGCTAGAATTTCTTAGATAAAGATGACCTTGGAGATGTGGTTTGGAAACATTGACGTGGTTTTAGATTTTAGTGGACATTACATGGCCAGTGGGCTTATTGCTGTCTAGCCAATGCCAGTAGCTCTGCCCTCTGGTGAAAAGAAAACAATGTGCTATCCTGAATGGAGTCAGGAAAACTGAGCATGAATCTTTGTCCCATCACTGGTGACTTAAGGCAAGTCAAACAACTTCTGTGAACCTTACATTCTTTGTCTATAAAATGGGGCAAATAATACCTATTCCCTATTTCCTTGTGTTGTTAATGACATTCAAATAAGAAAATATATGCAAATATACTTTATAAACTGTAAACTGTGATACAGAAAAAGGTATTTAGTGATTTAGTGTAACTTAAGATCCTTGATTTATGCTTTCGTTTAACTGTTTTTACATTGTTTCCCCAAATCAATCTGTTATTTATTAGTTCTATTGACATAAGCAACTTAGCATACAACGAAGAATAAAATAAACAATTAATACCAGCCTTATGCAAATTATCTTCCAATCTTTATTAATGTGCAGGCACACAAATCTATTATAATGAGCTGTTGCATACCACTTTATGGGTGTGTTTTTTTCACCTAACACCATATACTTCCTTCTCAGGTATTAACATGCCATGTAAAATACTCTGTTACTGCAAACCATTAACATGATGTAGTGTGTGCCATCATTTCTGAATATGCCCTACTCTTAAAATAGCAGCCAATAAACAGAAGCCTTTAGATATGAACCTGCATTCTAGATATGCCCTTGCACAAAAATGCCAGACTATAATTAGTGGAACTGGAAACAGAGGCAGCATCAACCTTGGCTGAGAGAATTCTGAAGCAATACCTTAAGGAAGACAGAAATGATGAATGTGGTAAATGACAGTCCTATGGGAGAGAGACCTAAATGCTGCCAAGCATTAACCAAGAAGCAAGACCAGAGTTAGCACAAGTGAAGGACCAAAGCAGTAGACTAGGAAACAAAAAGCAGGGAGAGAATGTACAGTGTGGGTCACAGTTTCAGTAGCAGTCTGTGAAACCTGCATGTGAGTTCTGATTCTGCCACCAACTGATGCCACTTACTTATCACTGGGAAAAATACTTAACGTCCATCAGTCTCCCCTGTCCTATCTGTAAGAACAGATAACAGTAGTGTCTAACTCAGAGGGTTAGAAAATTCAAAGAATTACTACACATAAACCACTTAGCGTGTGCTCAAAAATCAGATATAAAATAAGACAAAGTATTTCTATATCTTAAATACAATGTTAAGGCTAAATGAACTCTCTGCAGAGTGTCCAAGACATTAAGCTTGTGGGAGTCAGGCAACCCTCACTATGGGTTGCCAACTCAATCCCTTTTTAAGAATGGTAACTGTTTTTTTAAAAGCCGCACTTCAGCTGCATTCAAACAGTCAGTAACAAGATGGTACCATACCTCCTTCTCTAAACCCTGACTGCCTCCTGGGTGCAGTGAAAAGTACATATTATTTCCAAAAGTCTGAGCATGTAGCATTAACAAAGCAGTGGTGCAGCCAACGCTACCTCAAGTCTCAGGTACTTGAAATGTATCCTTCATGAGATAGCCCTATCTATTGGCAAAGGAAAATATTGACGTCCATTTCCAGACATAACAAATTCCAGGCAAATGAAAAATATTTCCAAAGCTCTTAAAGAGAAGTAGGTTTATCCAAGTGTGGAAGCAAATCTTGTAGTCTGAGGAAAGCAAGTGGCATAAAAGCAGGAAGTTACTAAATTCTAAGGGACTGAAACAGCTCAACAAGCCTCCATGTCCAGCAGCTTCAAAACACTTGTTCTCCTCTTGGTGTTGTCCCAGGAGCAACACGAGTCTCCTTGCTTCATTTGGCAGAAAAATGACTGTTCTCAACATATGAAAAACATCAAGGAGTTGATGTGAGGAATTTTCCTGTTTTTTTCAAAATCTGATGTTTATAGGTATAACTGATAGCCCAGCAATTCCACTGCTACATATATACTCAACATTCATCCGTATGTGCACCAAAAACATGTACAAGACAATATGAGCAGCTTCATTCATAACAGCCCCAAAGTGAATACAAATAGATAAATAGTGGTATAATCATATAAAGGAATAATGAGCAGCAATGAAAATACATAAACTACCACAGCGTGCAACAATGTGACTCAATCTCACAAAATAAGTTTAAGTCAAGAAGCCAGACAGAAAATTATATATATATATATATATATATATATATATATATATATATATATATATATGATTGATTTTATACTAACCTCAAAATCAAGCAAGCCTAATTTGTGATATTGGAGACTATAAGAGGGGTCACCTTTCTGTGGGAGGAAAGAAATAGTGATGGGGAAAGTGACCCTGGGGCTCTGGGGTGCTAGTCATGTTCTATTTCTTGACCTAGGAGGTAGTTACGTGAGTGTGTTAACTTGCGGTCACTTTGATTTGTACATTTTTTTGTATTTATATTGTACTGCAATTAAAAATATTTTTATCAAATTGACTAATACAAAAAAGTGGAGAAATGAAATTACTGGATTAAACTGATGAACAATTCAATCTAACTTTCTTGTACTGAAGACAGGAGATGTGGGTTGGAGTTACTAACTATAGTGTTATCATTAAGTTAAACTTCCTTCTTTTATTCAAATAACCTGTTCTGAAGTTCTAATCTAATATTCCATTATTACCGTCTTAAAGTTAAATTGTTTTTATTTATTTGATTTTACAAGTTCCATATATTCATTATTGCTACAAAAATATTTCCTTCTGTGTATTAAATGATCTCTTTTAAGCTTCAAGAGGTATCCCATCCATCCCAGTGGACCAAACTTCATAAGTCTACTTTTTTGTTGTTGTTGTTTATTTTTTATTTTATTGGGGAAAGGGGAAAGGGAACAGGACTTTATTGGGGAACAGTGTGTACTTCCAGGACTTTTTTCCAAGTCAAGTTGTTGTCCTTTCTGTCTTAGTTGTGGAGGCCGCAGCTCAGCCCCAGGTCCAGTTGCCATTACTAGTTGCAGGGGGCACAGCCCACCATCCCTTGTGGGAGTGGAACCAGCAACCCTGTGGTTGAGAGGATGCGCTCCAACCAACTGAGCCATCTGGGAGGCAGCTCAGCTCAAGGTGCTGTGTTCAATCTTTAGTTGCAGGGGGCACTGCCCACCATCCGTTGTGGGACTCGAGGAATATAACTGGCAATCTTGTGGTTGACAGCCCACTGGCCCATGTGGGAATCGAACCGGCAGCCTTTGGAGTTAGTAGCATGGAGCTCCAACCGCCTGAGCCACCAGGCCGGTCCCTTAAGTCTACTTTTATACTTCATAATTTTGCCACTGTGTATGGTAGATTCCTTCCACATTCGCACATCCAGATTCAACAGCTCTAAGGTTTTAGTTTCTGTTGATAGACCCTCAGATTGAAGTTTCTTTTTATTCATATCCTTCTGGCTGCCTGAGCAATCAGTTGCCCTCTTTGGACCTGGTCTGCTTTCATTATGTCTTTCCTACGGTTTCAAAGTGCGGTGGGTGAAGGAGGTGCACTCTGCATTGCCTGAGCCTCCCTCCCTCTGACGCCCAGCTCCCTGGGCCTTTTGAGCAGCTTTAAAGAAGATACCAACCACCAGCCCAACTAGCCGGGATCACAGCTGCGAGCTCACATCTCATATATGTTGTTAAAAAATGTATTCTTTGTATTTACCACATTGAAACTGGTCTGTCTACCTGAATTTGGGAATACCCATAGAGCCTTCCATCAGCTTCTAAAATAAATGGTACTAGAGATTCTTAGAGTGTTTTGATTCTCTTTGAAAGTCGACAACATCAATGTGTATTCCTACCTTTACAACAATTGTAAAACACTTAAAAATGCATAAGCATAGTATCAACTCCTGCATGCCCCTACATTTAGCCTTGCTGACCCAGAGAAGTACATATATAATTCTTGGTTTACATTTCCTGGCATTAGTCTGGTTTCTCATCTTGGTAACATATTTTCCAACATCTATAATAATACGTTTTTAAAATATTTTAACATGAAACAGCTTTTGGCTTTTTGAAAAAAAATCCAGTACATACATCCAATAGTTGACACTTGTCTAAATAATGACAACAGTAGTAATAACTAAATTGAGAGCTTATCGTGTATTGAGGACCATGCTAAGTGATTACATGCTCTTATTTCTTTTAATCCTTTCAAATACCCCATGAGGCAAGTACTATCCCCATTCCAAGTTTAACAACTGGCTGAGGTCACCTGTCTCTCCAATGGCACAGCCTTAATGTGAATTCAGATGTGCTTGATGCTGTCCACACTCTTAACACATTACGACACCCTTTCGGCTTATTTAACTTCCTTAAATGATAGAACTAGTGTGGGGACAGAGCCAGGAGAGCAGTTTCCAGGCTCTCAGCCGCACGTGGAAAGGTGCTGGCTCGAGTAGTAGATGGCCGTTGGCTGTGGCTAGTTGGCCATCAGCTGTGGCCGGTTAGCCAATTGGCCACTGATATAACTGCCATGGCTGCACTGGGGAGGGGGAGTCGGTCGGTTGGCAGAAAAGCGGACAGCAGGTCGCACGTCATGTGAATCCAGCCTCCAGTGAGACTATAGTGGTATGACTCCCCTACCTATGGCTTCATGGGTGTTCCTTTTTGGCCTCACCATGGCCTGTGTTCTTATGTGGGGAGCAGAACCAGAGACCCCACAGGCCACCCCGCACGACAACTAGACTCACTATGTTGTGTGAAATGGTATGAGTCTTAATTATCCCATATTGAAATTAAAGCACCAACATGGTAAACGTGTTACTTTTGGATTAGGAATGCTCTTAAATTATCTGACATCATCAACACTGGTAAACAAAGTTTGATATAAGTAGTAATCATTTAAAGAGTATTTTAAAAAATACCTGGCTCCAAGTTTTCGTACAAAGTAAGGAACAGAAAAGATTCCCCCTTTTTGTCTGACTTCACTGCTGCAGGCTAATGTTGCTCTGAAGGTATTGCTAGTAAACAAATATGTAGGTAGGAGTGTTAGATATCTTTAATTATGTTTGTTACTTTATTTTTTTCCAATTATCCTCTATTCTCAAGTAAGAAGATAACGGGATTAGTGTGCCAGCCACATTTTCAATGTTAATAGTATGAACTGTACTTTAATTTTAAAGAACTATGATAAATGCCCAGATTCCATTCTGTAGCAATCTCAAGAAAGCAGTACTTAAATTTTCAGAAAAAAAGTTGTGAAAATTAATAAACAGAAACCTCATTCAAAATGTAGTTGGAGGCTAAAAGAAAGAACAGTCATAACACTTGTTAGTCAATGCACACTACTGACCCCAACAGGAAGAGACATGTCTTGCATATTTGACAAGAAGTAAATACTACCTTACTACCTCAGTAGGAATAAGAAAAGATTGCTCCTCACCCAGTAACAGTTCAGCCAATGAGAGACTGCCATAACTCAGCCAAGGAGAAGTCACTATACTTCAATCTTTCAGTTTCCTCAAATGGATTCTTCATTTACAACAGCCCCTCCCAAGTCCATAAAAGAGTGGTCCTCTCCTTTGTTTCCCTGGACTCTCATGTGGTTTGCCATTAGACCACATGTCCTGGATTGCAATTCTTGTTTGTTCCTGAATAAACCCATTTTGCTGGAAAAATGTTTTTCTTGTATTTGTTTAAGCTCAACAAAATTAATGACCAAGAAGACATTGAGAACATTACACTGATATATATATGTATATAAATACATATAAACAAAGTCCACTAAATTAGAAGCTTTGAACTTAACTGTCAAGTCAGGGTCACTGTCAAAATGTGCCTCTAAGATTTCTCCTTTAAAACAGGCTGTGGGGACAGAGCCAGGAGTGCAGTTTCCAGGCTCTCGGCCTCACGTAGAAGGGTGCTGGCTCAGGTAGTAAATGGCCATCAACTATGATTGGATGGCCATCAGCTGTGGCTACTTAGCCGTCAGCTGTAACCATTGAGCCATTGGACACTAATATAACTGTTGTGGCTACGCTAGCAAAAAATGGGGGCTAGCAAGAAGATGGTGGTTGAGCCTGTAAGCGGTGGAGTGTGGATTGCAAATTGCAGAGAAGCGGATTGCTAGCAAGTGAGATTGTTTGGCAGAGACAAGTAGATGGCGGGTTGCAGATAATGTGGCTCCTGCCTCCTGTGTCTCTAACCCAGCCTCCAGTGAGACTATAGTGGTGTGACTCCCCTACCTATGGCTCCGTGGGTGTTCTTTTTTGGCCTCACCTTGTCCTGCATTCTTTATGTGGGGAGCGGGACACAGGCTCAAATGAGAACAAGGATATTTTAAATGGCTGAGTTTTAAATGAGCTGCAAGAAGTCTGATAGTGAAGAACTACTGGACAGAACTGAACTGGCATGAATCTCATTTTAGAAGAAAGATTTTTATCCTCAAAATCATTAGCTCTATGACTGAATCAAGAAAAACATTTGAAAATTAATTACATATCTATTCAGAAATGGAGATGAGCCAATATACACAGGCAAAGAAAAGGCTCATTAGCTGAGGGTATTAATGCAAAAGCTCTGAGGTCATGTAATACTCAGTGCAACCCTCAGTCACCTTTGGGAATTGGGCAATGAAGAGGGCTGATAGGACCTGAAAGATATTTATTCATTGCAAGTGTAAGCCAATTTCGCCAAGGTTGAACTATCTCCTTGGAAGTGATAAAATACTCACCAGGAAGAAGCTTTTCCATGAAGAAAAAGAAAATAATAACCCTAGATCTCCCCACTGAGTATGCCTTCTCTGTCCTAACTGCAGTTGCAAAAGGAGGAGGGAAAGGAGAAAGGAGCAAAGGAAGGAAGGATGAAGGGAGCAAATGAGGGAACGAGGAAAGGAGGGAATGACAACTCTTCCTTCTTTGTCCAAAAGGCAGTATAACATTTATGGTGAGGCCAAGAGTGTGGTGTCTAAAATATCCCACCACTGTCACATTTTATTCTTTTAGCCTGCTGTATTTTTCATCAGACTGTGTTTCCCTGAAAATAAGACCTAGCTGGACCATCAGCGCTAACGCATCTTTTGGAGAAAAAATTAATATAAGACCCACTCTTATTTTACTATAATATAAGACCGGATATAATAGAATAGAATAGAATAGAATAGAATAGAATAGAATAGAATAGAATAGAATAGAATAGAACATAACATAACATAACATAACATAACATAATATAATATAATATAATATAATATAATATAAAATACCAGGTCTTATATTAATTTTTGCTCTAAAAGATGCATTAGAGCTGATTGTCCGGCTAGGCCTTATTTTCGGAGAAAGAGGGTAGTGCTTGTCAATAGTGGAAATCAGCATATATTGTATCACTTATCTATTTGCTGGTTGTCCGTGTTTTCTCTGCTGCAATGTACGATCCATGCAGGCAGGGGTGCCATTTTATTGCAGCTGTACCTCCAGCTCCTAGAACAATGCTACAATAGCAAGCACTCAAAATATATTTGTGGAATGACAAATGAGTAAGCTGATTGATTAAATAATTATTTAATTAGCTGGGGTATCCGTATATCTTGCTTTTGCAAAATACATTATCTGGGCTTCCTTTCACCCGTAAGGCATATTCACACGGACGTAGGTGATGCTGATATTACTCTCCCAAGCCTAAACCCAGTTTAGGATCAGGGTCTTAAGCACACGCACACGCAAACACACACACACACACACACACACACAAACACACACACTTCTTATGCAAAGAAATTCAAGATGAAAAGAGAAAATGTACTCTGATAGAAAGTGAGAAGGCAGAAAAAGACTTTAAACAAGAAAAGCAGCAGCAAAAATATACCCTCTGTGGTGATTAAAGAAATATATTTAAAATAGAAATGAGATACCCATTTTCTAAAAGTTTTGCCACTTGGATGTGAAGAAGCATTATCCAGTTTTGCAAGTGTCCAGTGAGATGAGCTAGTGAAAGTGTCACGTGTCGGGCATTCTCTCCACTCCACGTAGCCTCACGTGATGTCAGTAATGAAGTCTGTCCTGCCACAGTTAACCCAAGAATGCATAGGACCCAACAGAAGGGAGATAGGAAATTGTGCTGCGAGACTAATTTTCAGTTGCCATAGATCACTACAGACATTTAAAGATGTTGAACTGATTCGGACAAATCAGTTCCCAAGGACAGACCCTCTGCTCTTCAACTGACTCTAAGTGCAGCATCTCCAAGGCCCTCGGAGAAGAAGAAACACAAAGAACACTGTCCTCGTTAAGAAGCAAAGCTAAGAAGCATGTGCTGTCTAAAGCAAAGAAAACTATGCTCCAGGCATCCAGGTCTTTTCCAAGTCAAAACCCCATAGAATCACATCATTATCTAATAATACAGTGAGGCGGAGAGTAAGACAGGAAATGCCCCATTGAACTATGTGCCAGGCATAGTGCCAGAGACTGTATATGTATTGGTCTCCTTGTATATTTCTCCTTTGAAAGTCAGTAGCTTTGCTTTAGAAGTTATAATAGACGTGTGTGTGTGTGTGTGTGTGTGTGTGTGTGTGTGTGTGTGTGTGTGTGTACTGGAGGAGACCTGAACAATTTGGTGTTTGGTATTAACACTACAAAAATCTTTAACCGGGCTTTTACTTTGCTTTGCGTGAACACAGGTTAGTTTAAACAATGAGTCATTTTCCGGTCAAAGCCATATGGAATTTTTGTGTTTCAGTCATCGTTTTCCTAAAGTGATTTCAAGTAATTAAAGAAAAATATGTTCCTTTTTCTATACATTTTTTAAAGAATCAAGAGCAGTTTTTAGAATTTCTCAACTAAATGTCTTCCTCTGAGATAGTACACAAGGAATGTCACAACTATAAGATAACTACGTTCGGAATTTACATTTTCTTATATCATTTTGGTGATATAAAAATCAAACTATTGAGTTCCCAGAGCTAGCTGGTGACAATGGGGACAGGGGTGATAGTGGCTCAATTGTGCAAAGCAAGAACCTTTATTTCTAGACATATTGCATCAATTTTCACTGGTCCCAAACGGGGCCCACAATAGGGGGTGAGAAAAAGTTACTCCTTTTCAATTTCTACCCCTCTTCAGTGAGCAGACCATTGTTCTTCTATTTTCTACCATTCCCTCTGAACCAAATGTAATTTCCAGAATTCTAAGTATAAAAAAGGAATACTAACTATAACTCAGAAATCTTATCCAAAATGATTGAAAATCCTTTTCATGGAAAGGATGTCCATTCCTTGTTTCTCCTTTCCTGCATACCCTTCCTTGCAAGTAACGGACTCTTCCCCTAAGTATCTTAAGTAAGAAAAACAAACTGTTCCCCTAAGAATCTTAAATAAGGAAAACAAACCGTAACTTTTACTGTCAAATCCAGAGGCACTGCAGTTCCAGAATCAGTTGGTTCTGGGTCTGATTCCCTGATTCTCTCTTGGCTCTTATCCTCATAGACACGTGATAGCTGTGTCAGCTCCAAGCATCATACCCTCACTTTACATTGCCAGAGACAGAAAGGAAAGAAGAGCAGGGATTTGTCTCATAGTCACAGGAAGACCATATAATTTATCATTTGAACCACAATTTTTTTTTTAAGTGAAAGAGGGCACCATTAATAATTTTACCAGGACAATATACATAAACCAGCACTATCTCAGAAAACTGGAATACATGCTGGCCTTACTTATAAGACAAAAGCATTTCCCATAAGGCCTGCGGGTAGTGCTTTGGAAGGGGCTCCCCTTTCCTGAGTGTACTGCCACCCATATAGGCTTCTGTTAGCAAGGAACAAAGTGGGTTAGCTGTGCAGTAGGCAACCCACTGTATCTGCCAAAATCCCGGCCTTCAATCCCGTCTACAACAATAAAACTGAATTTCCTCTTCAGGTCTTCGAAATGGAGAATGGGGCCTGCTTTTCTGAAAACAAAGCTGTGGCAAGAGGTCGAGCTGTGGTGGTGATAACCATCTTCCCTCCAAACTTAAATCCTGTCTTAAATTCCATTATTAGACACGAAACTCTGTCCTGCTCCAGTGAGTTAGTATTCTCCAAGTGCACAGAGCAGTGCCCTATACTTGCCAGGAGCCTGCAATTGGTTTTTCAATGAGTGGGCACTCCTTAGCCCAAAGCATAGGTATCCACATGCAGGCGAGGATGCTTACGCTGGGTGACATGTTTCAGCCTGAGTGTCAGGCTGAATGGCATTTATATTCTCAAAGTTGAAAATTCCAGAATAAACACCTTGAGACTTTATCCTCGTTTCACTCTCCAAGCCATAACAATGACGTCTTGCCTCTTGTATAATCTCTAACCATCCCACTTTTAAAAATCATTTGATGTACCTTTAAACCAAATCACCTCAAAGTCCTCAGGTTATTCAGAAGGTTGGCAAACAGTCAAAGAGATGTGCAATTAAAAATCTGTGTTATCCTTTTCTGACAGCATCTGAAAACATAAAATCAACATTCTGTTCCAAGACTGTTTCTTATGGTGGGAACACATATGTTAAATGCCTTAAAAACTGAAAATACTGGAGACGCTGACCTAGTTCAAGTTCAGTATGTTCACAACCAAAGGGGAAATACTCACGTCAGATTTCGACTTTCCTTTATATTTATACAGTCTGATAGTTAAAGTCCCAAAAATACTTTTAAGCCGTTATTATATTTCCATTATTAAATCTTCACTTCTATCAGGAATAATAGTAAATGAAGAGGAGAGATGAAAATAAACTTTTTTTACATTCACCTAAATGTGATGGCTGACTTACACTGCTGTGACCCATGGCCTTTTGGAGACGGATGTAGGAGGCGTGTGCTTGCGTGTGCAGGTGTTGGGGGGGATGAAACTGGTCACTCAGAGAGAATGAGACCCAATCTACACACCTCTAGAAGCATCATTTCTGAAATGCCTGAACACAAGAAATTAATCCATGTGTCAACTGTTGGCTCTCTCAGCTTGTGAAATATTGGGGAGAGAGGACTAATTAAATAGAAGGCAATGGAAATCAGACAAGATTCGTGGCTTTTAGCATGACTATAATCCCATTACTCTAAAGTCATGGCTTCTACTCCGTTTTTAGTGTGTGTTAGAGAAGCACCTACCTGTCCATGAATGTAGAACATGCCCAAGAAATACAGAGACCCAACTGAATTGTAGACTTTGGCGTCTGTCACTATTTACCAAGGAGGATTGGTGCTCTCATAAATGTCCTTCCCAAATGACAATGTATGTGCTCAAATCAATCAAGTCTATTTTAACCAAATCTTTAGTATTTCATTATTATTTTGGTCCACACTGCCTTGTTCAAAAAGAACAAAAAATCAGCTCAAACTTGAAACAACATTCTATTCCTCATACAACAAAGAAAAGGGCAGCACTGACTTTCTGCTGATCCCCTTTACGGCTGATGTTTTCTATTCAACAACAAAGAAATGATGTCATAGGAAAACATATTAATTAGGAAAGTCCTTTCCAGGAAAAGTGATTTTCTGGACTTAAATCATTGCCAATGGGAGGAGGAAAGAGGAGAAGCAGCTTTATATCTGTCAGATAAAAGGATCTGCATTCTGCACATTACAAAGTGAATCTGTCACAGTCTCCAGCTAAGGTCTCAGATTGATCCCTAATATGTCACCACGGAAAGCCCACCTTCCACCTCGGAAGACCTTGTTGATTTCAGTACTTGCAGTTCTCCATGCAAAGATCACATATCAAACATGTCATCCCGGGAAATGCACAGAAGTGAATATGCAGTGTTAGAATTCTGTCCAAAATATTAGAGGGTTGACAAATAGACAAACATACTTGCAGGTAAAGTCTTTCTTTTCTTCAATAGTGGTCTCCAAAAGCCACAGGGACATGTTCTGTGTGGGTGCTTTTAACATGTCCCGTTTATCTAGCTTAAAATTGCATATAGCAGGTTCTTGAATAACAGCTTTTCATTCAACATTGTTCCATTATAAGGTCGATGAAAAAAAATAAAAATCAATTCTCAGCTGGGGCCACTGTCTGTGTGGGGTGTGCACGTTCTCCCCATGTCAGTGTGGGTTTCCTCTGGGTACTCTGGTTTCCTCCCTCATTCCAAAGCTGTGCACATGAGGTGACTTGTCGTGTCTACATTGTCCCAGTCTGAGTGAGTGTGGATGTGGGTGTGGGTGTGGGTGAGTGCACCCCGGGATGGAAGGCTGTCCTGCCCAGGGTGGGTCCTGCCTTGAAATCTGAGCTGCCAGGAGAGGCTCCAACCACCCATGACCTTGAACTGCAATAAGCGGGTTGGAAAATCATTATCTTACTTGTTTTTATTCATCTTTCTTAAATGTCCATACAGCTCACATTTATTTCAATGTTTAATATTAGACGTGTTTGGAGTCTTTACTTAAAAGCTAACTTGTGACTAGAAATACATTGTAGGAACTTAACCTCCTATTTACATCAAATAGCCTATGGTAAAATTAGTTTCATTATACATTGTTTCACTTAAAGATGTAGTTTCCAAGAACCTATCCACGATGTTAAATGAGGACTTACTGTATTGCTTGGCAAATGGACATATTATTTTAGTCTGCGGACAAATGACATCAGACAGTGGATGATTTGCCACAAGCTTCCCAGGCAGTACTTAGCTAAATGGTGTTCGTAGTAAAGGCACGCCTGACTCAGGAAGGCACCTGAGGAGGAAGGGATTAGAAGATAAAACAATTCCAATAACAAGGTTTTTGTTCCTTAACTTCCTCCACACTCTTCTATTAAAAACCGAAATCCCTAAGTAAGTGCATTTGTTCTCAGGACACAAGTTTACTTTGTCTTCTGGATATAAATCAAGTCTTTCCCATAGGATTAAAGAGTAAACATAGATTGGGGTGCCTTGAGGTAGCAATGCCAAAATTTAATTTAACACCGTCACAGCCAAGTCACCCTTAAAACTCACAGGTATCAAAATCTGGGTTGTAAAACTCTGGGTAGTATTTATATTTCTATCCTTCAAAATATTACTAGAATTCGTCAATGAGTATGTTAAAAATAAATGCATAGAAAAAGGAATAGTCACAAGAATTAGATTGTTGATACATTCTCTTTCTAAAATAAAGCGCCTGGATTTTTCTAAATGCAAATTTGATACATTTACCTTCAGTAGGTTTATTTTCTATTCAACTTCTTATTTCACTTTTTTCATTTCTTTAGAATTTCCCAACTTCTTTTATTTCAGGTTGGAAAGAGCTATCTCGTTGGTCCTCTTTAAACAGAACTTTTAGACATTAGTTGAATACAAATATATATGTATATATACATATATATATGTGTGTGTGTGTGTATATATATACACACACACTGTATTGTAACATATAATTATCTTCCAAATATACATGTATTGCTCCTTGACAGAGAAATGTCTCAAGGATAGGAAATTATTTATCTATGAATTGCGTGCAGCTGTAACTATGAGGGCTTATATAGAAAAATAATACAGGATCTAGTCTCTTACCTGAAAGAAAGTTTTATTTATTTATTCATTACCTGTTCAAATGTTCCCAAAACTAATCAGCTGAAGTCCCAGAGTACTGAAAGATAAAGTATGGAAGAATTGTTCTAGATCTGCGAGATTCTGAGGGCAGGGTTTATCAACTTTCTGCCCCTTCCAAAATATACCTTTAATAGTGTTCCAGCAGAATACTTCATTTTGAGGAAGACTGCATACCAATGAGCCTGCCAGGTCAGTTCGCTATAAAATGTACTTGCAAGTAAATCATTTCACCATGCCCCGCAGTGCAGTCCAAGAGCCCCTTTTACACACAATTTCTACATTGAATTGAAACTATTCACATACACGTCTATCACTCCAGATATGAGGGCTCCATGAGCGTAGCATGCTCACTTGCTTCTCCTTCCCACTCAGTCCCTCTCAGAGGGCTTAGGACATAGTTGGTATTTATTATTTATTCAGTGACTCACTTAACAGTGTATTGGTTGTTTTAACTTTCGTATAAACAAAGCTTCAACAAGAAGAAGCTTTTTTAAGAAGGCCTTTGTTCTAGGCACAGGTTAGCCAAGGCATGACACTTCAGCATCTCCCTCTGCCGAAAGCTGCCCCATCTCCCTTCCTTTCACAGGTGTTGATCCTAATCAATCGCATGCACCCCAAAGTCCGATTCAGCATCTGCTTCCAGAGAACCCAGCCCATGACTGCCTGGAAATAAAATATAAGACAAATAAGACTTCAGGGTAAAACATCTTAATGGCCTCGGTGCAAATGTCACATCCTCAGAAAGGTCTTTGTTGAACCCTCCCCCGCTAAAATAGTTCCTCTCCATCAATATACCCTTTCCACTGCTGTTCATTTCTTTTACGCTGCTTTAGTTTTCTTCCCAGCAATATCACTTCCTGTCTTGCTTACTATCTCTCCACACTAGACGATAAATTCCATATAGCAAAGGCTTTGTCTAGTTCATTGCTGCATGTCCAGCACTGGACACTGCCTGGAATACAAAAGGCATTCAATATTTATTGAATGAATAAACCATCACTAGATTTATCTTAGAAACATAAAGGGAAAAACCTAGAAACCAGTTTCTATATATTTAAAATTTAATAGGAGTTTCTTTCTATGGTTAAATTAAAAAAAAAAATCATTGAAGTACCAAACAGTCTCAGCAGTTAATTGGATTCAGTGGTTATAACTATAAGCCTTTGTGCAATCATGGAAATAATTACTGATTCATAAATCCTTAACAAATAAAAATCTGAGGCAGACCTAAGAGGATCATCGTGCACCTTCTCCCTCCCGTTGTAAGTCGGTTTGGTATCCATGTAACCTTCTTTGTGTGTTGTGTTTTGCTTTGTTTTTAGGGGAAACTCAAACGGCATTTATTTCAGTAAGATCTCATTCTCTCATAGGCTAAAGAGTGAAGTTGTAACAGGGGGAAAAGCAGTGGCCAGAGAGAGAAGGGTACAACTTTAGTCTGTGTGGGCTCAGCTTATTCATTAACTCACTTTAAAAGTATGTATTTAAAAGTATGTATTGAATGGCTCTTATGATCTGAGCATAATGCTAGACTCCTTACCTCCTGTGGAGTATATGCTAGTGGGGGAAATAAATATTAGACAGGTAAACAGATAAGCAAACCAAATAATTATAGCTTGTGAAAACCCCTTTAAAGAAAGGAAAAAAAAAAAAACAGAGCGCTTTATCTGTAACAAAGAGTAAACAGGGACAGGATGGGATTAGTGTTAAGACAGGATGATCACCTCCCCTGAGGAGGTGTCATTTAGGCTGAAACCTGAAGGGTAGGAAGGAACACCCATGCAGTGATCTGGTGGAAGGCAGATTCCAGGCAGAGGGAAAAGAATGAGCAAAGATCATAAAGCAGGAATGAACTTGGTGGTTTGAGCTGGGGCACCAGGCATTAGGGTGAGGCACTAGGGGGAAGTATTCCATGAAGCTGCAAAATTCAACGGCGGTGCTAACCTCAGGAATCTACATAAATAATATTTGAAAGCAATATTTTCAAAATCAAATTTCTGTGATGCAACAATCTGTGACGAACAAAATATCAGTATTTTCAATAAAGACATATTCTACTGACTTTTCCTTTTGTCTCAAGCTCCAATCTACCTAGTACTGACCCCGTCTTTAAATTTCTGATATTTTGGGAGCCATTCATCTCACACTAGTCCCAGCCCTGGGAGTGAGAAACAAAAGTAAGGCAGTGTGGCTGGAGTTCAGTAAGTGAGAGGAGAAAGGTAGGCGAGGAATGCAGGGGCCAAATCATCAGGCCACTGTGGAAGTACCGATTTCATTCCTGAGGCCATGGGAAGTCAATGAGGTGAATTAAGCAAAGGTATGTCAAGCTTCTGTGGGCATTTTAAAAAGATCATTCACACTAAGGGTGCAAGAGCAGAAGTGGGGTGACTAAGGAGGAGCTTAGATAGGGGTTGCCCTAAATATATGTGGTGGAAATATATTTTGGAGATAGAAACAAGGCTTAGTGATGTAATAGATTGGAGAGAGTGAGGGAAAAGAAGGAAACCACAATTTCCCATTTCTGGTTTGAACTGGGTGGATGGTGGTATCCTTTACTGAGATAGAAAAGACTGAAGAAGGGGCAGATTGGAGGAAAAGGTGCAAATCAAGAATTTTAGTTTGGTTTATTTCTGTTTGAAATGCCATTGACCCATATATTATATCAAGTAACCAACTGGAAATAGGAGGTTAGATTTTAGAGGATAGACCGAAGGAGAGTTAGAAAGTTGAGATATAGCAGCATAGAGAAGACTTTCAAAGCTTCGCAAACAGATCAAACTGTCTAGGAGAAGTTTAGGACAGTGCTTTTCAACTTCAACGAAACATTAGCGTTAATATGGTACCAGTTCACATTTCACCTCGGATACTTCACACTTTCTATTTCCCCTCATCCTTTGTGCCATTGTTGTCCTTTTACTTCTACATTCACTATGAACTCTACCTTACAATGTTATTTTTTTGCTTTGAAGAGTTAAATGTCTCGTAAGAAAATAAAATGGGAAATCATATTCTTTTATATTTACACATTTACCATTTTTTGTGCTTATTCCTTTCAATAGATCCAACTTTGCATATGGTTTCATCTCTCTTCAACCTGAAGCATTAGCTTTTGTTATGATACAATTTTGCTGGCTACGGACTGTCTCAGCTTTCATTGATCTGAAATGTCTTTATTGCACCCACATTTTTATTTTATTTTTATTCTTTTTTCATTAATTAAATTTATTGGGGTGACAATTGTTAGTAAATTTACATAGATTTCAGGTGTACAATTCTGTATTACATCATTTATAAATCCCATTGTGTGTTCACCACCCAGAGTCAGTTCTCCTTCCCTCACCATATATTTGATCCCCCTTACCCTCATCTCCCACCCCCCACCCCCTTACCCTCTGGTAACCGCTAAATTATTGTCTGTGTCTATGAGTTTTTCTTTCTCATTTGTTTGTCTTGTTCTTTTGTTGTTTTTGGTTTATATACCACATATCAGTGAAATCATAGGGTTCTCTGCTTTTTCTGTCTGACTTATTTCACTTAGCACTATACTCTCAAGATCCATCCATGTTGTCACAAATGTTCCTATATCATCTTTCCTTAACGCCGAATAGTATTCCATTGTGTATATATATACCACAACTTCTTTATCCATTCATCTATCAAAGGACATTTTGGTTGTTTCCATGTCTTGGCCACTGTAAACAAAGCTGCAATGAACATTGGAGTACACGTGTCTCTATAGAGAAATGCTTTCAGATTTTCTGGGTAGATACCCAGGAGTGCACCCACATTTTTTAAAAAATATATTCACTAGATACAGAATACAAAAAATTTTGGTTTTTTTCTCACTTTCAGCAATTGCAAGATGTCGTTTCTTTGTATTTTGGTCTCCATTGTTTTTGATAGAGTCCAGCCATCATTCATATATCATCATTCTCCTCTGTGACATTTTTCTCTAGCTGGTGTCAAAAGTATCTCTTTATCTTTGGATGATAGCAATTTCGACCACGTTGTGCCTAAGTGTGATTTTCTTTGCATTTATCTGCTAGAGGATCACTGAGTGTCATGAACATCTAAGTTGATGTTTTTCATCAAATTTAAGAAATTTAGATGAGTACTCCTTCAAAACTTTTCCTGCCATATGCTCTCTTTTTTCTTGAAGTCAAATTACACATACGAAGGTCAGACAATTAAATTTGTGAACTTTCCACCACGCACTTACACGATGGAAAGATCGCGAACTCACTTGTTCGACATTTCCGTATATTTGATCATGTGATATGTTCTATAGACTCCCAAGACTGTGTTAATTTTTCTTCCATCTTTTTTCTCTGTGTTCTCCAGATTAAATACTTTTTTATTTGTCTGTCTTCAATTTCAATGATTCTCTATTCTGACATCTTCAACCTGCTCTTAAGTCCACCCAGTGAATTTTTCATTTCCGTCATTGCAATGTTTAGCTCTAAATTTTCAAAAATATATAGTATACAAGGAGAGACAGAAGGTGCAGAAGAGAAGGGAAATGGAATGTAGTGAAAAAAAGGAGAGAATGAACTTTAGTAATTCCATAGGGAAAGGAAAAAAAAAGACAGATACAAATGAAGACTGACTTTTAGATTCTATAATGAGATTTCAGAACTCTGTTCAACAGTTTATGATTTCTCAGTGAACATGAAGTATGTTGTCAACTGGAAGGTAAGGGAGAGTCTTAAGGAGACAGAAAATGGTAATGAATTGTTATCTTCAAAAGTAGGAAAGTTTCTTAACAGGGTTTGTTATGTGGAGATTGTTTCTATGATTTTCTCACAATATTGGGATACATGCATGGAGATAATTGGAAGTTTGGTAGACAGGTGTGACAGAGATAAAGCGTGGCAAAGAGCTGGCGTGCACTTGATACTCAGTACAGGGATAAACTAAAAGGTGCACAGAGAGCAAAGTGAAGACACAAAGAACTGACTACTTGTGACAAGGTGCTGAGATCACTGAGCTGAAGGTCGTGATGAGTTTGAGGACCTGTGGCAGTAAGGGTAGAGGCACCAGCAAGCCTTGTGTAAGTTGGGAGTGATTGAAGGATGGGAGGTTTAAAACTGAGACTATAAATTCAGTACAGTTTCTACTGAAGAAACATTTAGGCTATGAATATAAGAGGAATTTGTGGTGGAGGAGGACCAGGAATGGAGATGATGGGGTGTCAGATGGATAATGGGGCTTGAGGAGATGAGAAATTCTATGAGCCAAGAGGTAAAGTAGTTACAGAGGAAGGACTTTGGAGGGAGGAAAGAAATTAGGAGATGCACCAGGTAGTATGTAGAGAAGAGTCCAGGTGATCATGGATACTTGGAAAAGCAAGTGGGACTTTTGGAAGGACCTGAAATAAACAGGAATAAAACATGATGGAAGAAGTTTTGAAGGTCCTTTCGAGGGCGAGGACTTACTTCTCGAGTTATAGATCTGAATATTTAGCTCTTTCCAGCTCAGATGCATTCTGGCAGCAAAATGATTTGTGAAAACGATGAGCAATTCTTCTGAAGGTCTCTGACAAAGCTTGGGGAGGCTGATGATAAACTCTATCTCAATGGCAATATCTAATCAGTCAAAAGATTTTAAAAAAAAAAACTCATGTCATACATCTAGCTTTGAATTTCCCCCATGTATCACTAAACCAGGTCAACATAACTTTAATAAATGCACAGATGACTTTCTTTTTCAATTTAAAGGACATATTAATCTTAGAACTATTTTTATCAATCAGCATGCATCCGAGTTTGTTCAGGAACAAAGCCGCAGCATGTACCCAGAGGTTCTTTTGCAATGGGATTATCACATCCAAATGTGGTTTACAAATGTAGCTAGAGAAACTTTCTCTAGAAAGTCTCTACTCTGCACATTTTGGACCCAATGAAGTAATAGTGAAGAGGAGTATATATGTTAGAATTTGAAATCAACATGTCCAGCACAGCTCCTTGAGCAAGCAGCCCAGTCTCCTTCATGCTTGCAAGCTAAACACACAAACTACAGCACGTTTTTGAAGACAAATCTCTTCATTACACAAAGGTAACAGTAAGATGATCATCTCAGATACATTTGCCCAAAATGACCCTCTGAAGGTGAATCCAGTCACATTTATAATACGATGGGTGCCCCTTCCAGGTACTATGACTTTTAACAATTTGTATTTTGATATCTGTAATCTTTTTATTCTTCCACTGCTCTTAGGGTAGGACCTGTTTTTACACAGACTAATAAAACCTTGTGTATACCCTCAGTGTCTAACATACAGCAGGTACTCAAAATGGATTTCTTGAGTAAATGGATGTAGGCAGGTAAAGAAAACAACTAATGTACTCTGGTAAGGAAATTAAAACTATAACCACTTGAATCCAGGATCTAGGACGGAATAATGATTCATCTTCTCCATCTGTTTCCCATGAAAAGTAAAAGTTAAAATAATGCCATAAGTAAGAGAAATGATCAGACTCCCTGTTAAAACTAAGTTTTGAATAGCACTGCCCTGAAAAAGAGTCTCAATGCTTCCAGGACAGAGAAAATGAAGACAATTTACTGGCTCACCAAAATGTGCTAAGGAGTTCACTAGTTCATAAAGTTGTAAAAGTTCTTGCAGCATTCGTACAAACCCGAAGGCATTCGCCTTCCATAGTTTGTCACCGTCTTCATTAATTTGGGCTGCTATAACAAAATGCCATAGACTGGGTGGCTTATAAACAATAGAAATTTATTGGGGGTCTGAGACCATGGTGCTAGGATGGTCAAGCTTGGTGATGACCCTCTTATGGGTTTCAGACTGCCAACTTCTTGTTTTATCTTCACATGGCAGAAAGAGAGTGAGCGAGTTCTCTGGGGTTCTTTTTATAAGGGCACTAATCCCCTTCCTGATGACTCTGCCCTCATGACCTCATCATCTCCCCAAATTTCCCAGCTCTGAATACCATCACTTTGGGGGTTGGGATTTCAACATATGGATTTTGGGGGACAGGGCACCAACATTCAGCCCATACCAGCTTCCACCAACACTGCATGGAGCGTAGTGAGTCTTGGCACGTCGTTGAGAATCAGCCCAGGGTGACCAATAAAACAGGGATATCTCAGTTGGCAGTGGCTGCACCACTGGGAGTTTCTGGTACAGTCCTCTCCTCATGGCTGCTATTTGGTATCATTGCAAGTACCAACAGCCTTTCTAGTTACTTCAACAGAAAACAAGAAGGGATAAATTGTATGTCAGTTCAAAGAGAAGGAGAAAGTTCGTATATAAACATACACTTTAAAAAGAAAAAACGTTGTGACCTGGCAATATATTTGATATATATAAATCACAGTAGTAGAAATCTTAAAGAACAACATCCAGAGTTTGCCTCCAAAAATGATACAGCCAGACTGCCCAAACAGTGGCAATGCTGATACATTCATTTCCTGTGCCTCACCACGTGTCTCTGTACATACAAGCATTTCTCTGCATCGTCTTCTCTAGCCAGAGAGCTTTGCATTGATTTATGTATCTTTTTGTGGACATTAAGATATTTTCACATTTGTGAGTTCCGTTTTTCTCATTACAGTAAAGATTCACAACAGAAAGGAACATGCTTCCTCTTTTCCTTCCTCTCTTTCTTCTGTGTTTCTGCCTTTCCTTCTGTCTGTCTTTCCAGATTTCTGTCCAACTTTCTCTTTATTTAGTCTCCCAAAGGGTTATCTCAATTCATATGTCTCTATCTTTAGTTACCATCTCATCTTCTCCCTCACCCTTAACTTCCTGGCTCTCTCATAGTCTTAGAATTTTGTTGGGTAGAGGGAAAACCATTCACACAGAAGGATTAGCAAAAATTAGTCTTGGGTAGGTGTTTACTTAAGCCACCTCTTCTTCAGTGCATCTCTGGGAGATATAGGGCCCTGTGAGAAGATGGTGGTTTGACACTTTAAAATAGTGTCATTCACCCTGGGGTGAAAAAGAATGTCAGGCTTGGGACTGAAAAGCAAAAGATCACATCTGATCTCAAGGGCTGGGATACAGAGGTGGGAGGAGAAGAGCTCATTCTAGATGTAGTATGTAGCCAAGACTAGAAACTCCTCAGACCCATCTACCTGCTAGGGCACCAAAAGAATGCCTGAGGGAATGTGTGTATGGTAGTCCCCCCTTATCTACAGGGAGTACATCAAAGTCTTCTAGTGGATAGTAGCGAACCATACACATAACTATGGTTTTCCCCTATCCATACATACCTGTAATGAAGTTTAATTTATAAATTAGGCGTGGTAAGAGATGAACAATAATAATTAATAAAATAGAAAAATTGTAACAATATACTGTAATAAAAGTGATATGAATTTGGTCTCTCTCTCTTTCTCCCTCGCTCTCTTTCAACCAATCTGATAACTGAGATAGCTACTAAGTGACTTAGGGGCAGGCAGCATATACTGCATGGAGATCCTGGACAAAGGGAAGATTCGCATCCCAGGCGGGATGAAGCAAGAGGGTGAGAGATTGCATCATGATACTCATAACAGCATGGAATTTAAAATTTATGAATTATTTATTTCTGGAGTTTTCCATTGAATATTTTTTGGACCATGGTTGACCAAGGGTAAGGGAACCCATGGAATGCGAAATCTCAGATAAGGGGAGATTGCTGTACTTAAAACCCAAAAGCTGGTGACTTTGGTAGCCCAGTTTTGGGGAGGCTTGTAATGACTTTAAATGAGCAAAATAATTGAAGATAAAGACTTTTCATCTCTCACTCAGGATCACTGATAGGATCAATGGCCCTAGATCACCAAAACTCTCTTCTTTAGTGGGCATGTCTCACCCTCAGCTACCAGGTATTTGGACAAGAGTGAAGTCATGTCACCACCTCACTGCAATGCTGTTCCAGCAATGGCTGGCCTGGGACGGTGGGGGGGGGGGTGTCTGCTCAACAGTGTTTCAACAGCATACAGGCAGCAACAACTACCCAAAAAGTAAGAGCACTATTGGACTGAGCAGGTTTCCTGGATTTCTGTCAATAGAAGATTATCAAATTAGGCCTAGACCCTGGCGTTCTTAGAGAAATACCAGGAAGGACAGCACGAGGGAGAGAAGAATGAGATTACTTGTGATGGATGGAATGAGACTCCGTGACATTTAATGTGAATATTAAAAGTAATGAGTCGCTGTTCTATGCCCTGAGCTGAAGCTGTCACTGCCCTCCGCATAAGCCCTGGCCAACCCAGAGGTCACACGCAGACAGTTCCTGCTCACAACACAGCTTTGGGTGGCTCTCTCTGGAAGGAGCTGGAGCATGTTATGTTCAGTCAGTGGGCAAAGCAGCCCAGAAGGGTGGAGCATTCACCCAGGAAGTGGTGGATAAAGGCCTCAGCTTCCTCACTCAGCAGGAGATAACTCTGAGGTGTGACCCACATGGTGTCTTACATGGTTCCAGGAGGATTAAGCCCCAGTTGTCACACAATCATTCATATTCTCTTTAGTGCCTTTGCTCCTTTCCTGCCGTTTCCCCACTCCCTCATAGAGTTTCCTGGGACTAGCTGAGAAAGAGGGAGGTGTGTGTGTGGGGGGGGGAGGGAGAGAGAGAGACACTTGCATTCAAATTCTTTTTTCAGGGTCTGCTTTTGGGAAAACAAGTGAAAACCGTGAAGAAGGACATATCTATTTAATTTCTTTGCACATCTAGGGCTCCACTAGACTCAGCTCTTTGAGGAAAGGGAAGGTGTTTGTCTTTCTGGCACCTTCCATATCCCAATACTTGTCAGATTCTTAAGTATTTACTGACTAAATAAATGAGGTACCTGAAAATGTCCATTTAAGCTGCCACACTTTCTTTCTTAAGAGCAACATGCTCAGTTTACTGGGTAAAAGCAAACCGGTGACAACAATCATAGCCAAAGAAAAGCGGTACCTACTTCTAAAGATGATGTCCACTTAGCTTTTAGCACAATGAGAAGCAAAGAGGACTGCACAGCCCAAGCTGACCAGGAGTTCACTGAGGGCTTAGCCGCCATATGCACACACGTACACATGGCTTCTCCCTGTGCTACACAAGGAAACACCCACACCACCCATACCATGAAGGGATAGCACACAGCTGAGACCAAGTGCCTTTTCCTTCCACAGAACACACTCAGCAAAGATCATCCAGGCTGGTCAAACATGCTTAGAGAGAGTGCTAAACACTGTTCAATCTAGCAGGTAATACTTGCCCTCTTAATTGGCTAGCTGCTGTCAGAGTGGAAGAATCTCTGAGACTCAGTCCTGAAAGACATTAAACACCTCCTATCCCTTCCACCTCTTCTAATTTTTGCATCTCCCTATCGCTTTCTACTACTGCCCCAAATTATCTACATCTGTAATAGGTTGAAGACATCAGTATATTCTTGATTTTACGGTCTTCAGACCTCTTCTTGAGGTCAGCGGACCATGATGTACCATTAGAGTTGGTGGTGGGCTCTCTTGATTGAAGTAGATATTCTTATGCAGTCATCATGAGAGGAGGCAGCTCCTGGGGCAGGAACTGCTGTGGAAAAGATAGGGAATGGACAGTGGTGATGAACTGGCTGCTGGCACACAGAGGCGGGCCAGGCCTGGGCTAGGGCCCCACAGACAGACCCCGTGCAGTGGTCAATATTTCTGTGTTGTACTTTCTCTCCAAGATCACCCAACCTTCCAGGAAGTTTTGTTCAATCTTGGCAGTAGGGAGGATTAAGGGAGAGGATTAATATGGGAGAGGCCACACCTTGACCTCTAAGTACTAAGTGGTGTTCAGAGGAATAAGCAGTAGGAAAGCAGAAGGGAGTTTGTATTTGTAGGGGGGGAAATAGAGCAGACGGATTTAGACAACCGGTTCTTACAGAAAACAGCACTTTGGGGGAGATTTTAGAAATAACTAGAATCCCTCTTTCATTGTCGGTCCCCAAGCCTCTGCAAAGTGGTGTGCTGAGCATTTCCTGGATGTCTTGGTGACATCTATTTGTGCTGCATGGTGACATGGGCGTCATAGTACCCAAAAGAATCTCTCTGTAGCAGGCCAGCTAGATGCGACAGTTCTCTCTCTTGAGTGTCCATTGCTAGCATTGTCCAGACAATTATCTCCCAACTACTCGGCACGAAAGAACAAATATGATTTATTGATTAAAATGCTGGTTCACGACAAGGACCAAGGTTAATGATTTGTTCATTTTAACTAGTATGATGCATTTATATTAATCATTAGGGTCCAGGAGCAACTATTAAGGAATTTGAATTTCCAAACATCTAGTTGAATTTCTCCTTGACCTTGGCATTTAAACACATAATTCATCCATCCACGAATTCTTTATTGCCATTTGGACATCAGCTTCCTGGACTTTGCCTTTGTAATACAAATCTGCTAGGGTTAATCAATGGGTATTAAATTCTAATTCCCCACATCAATTTCTAGAGCCCCCTTCTCCACACCAAGCAAAACGAAACCCACATATAGATTACTGAAATGCATCGGGATTTGAATATTCAGGGAGACCATGTTTCTGAAATTTTGATCTTGGAGTAGTTTTTTGAAAAAGCTCTTATCCACTGATAGTCCAAATCTCTTGACCTTCACGGTGCAGGAGCGACAACTCTTTAGCCAGCCTTGGGCCTCATTCAGTTGAGTCCCAGAGCTGACATTATTTACGGAAACATAAGCAGTTGGTTGGATAAATGCCCAAGGGCCTTGGCATTGTGGGTACTTCAATAAATCAAATGATCCAGAAAACTAGAATTATGTGAGACCTCCACTTGAACGGCCACCCCTCCCATACTCACTGGCAAATCCAAAGGGCATGTGGAAAAGCCTCATCCATTCCAAGCGGGGGAGGGCCAGCAGCACCAGGGCAGAGAACCAGCCCAGCTGGGCATGCCCAGTGTTAGCGACACAGAGACCTTGTAATGTAATGGTGGCGACAGAAAGAGACCACGCCCCCTGAGAAACGTGGCTTAGATTGTTCCCGTTTCTCACTTGGCTTCTAGAATCCAGGCTGTTTGTCAGGACCTTGCCCTGAAACTTTACTGAAGCATAAACCACAGCATCAGGCAGAGGTAAGAATTTATATTTTTAATCAGGTTTTTGTTTTCATTTTTTCTATAATTTTACTAAACATGTTTATTCCTATGGCTTGCTTTAAAAAAAAAAAAAATCTGGTTATCTTGGAGTGCAGACATTTATCAGAAATTTTCCCCAGGAAACCTAAATCTTACTCAAGCATAATAAAGAACTGTAACCCCACCATCTAAAAATTCAAGATAAAGACAAAAAGGCCTAATTGAGCATTGATCAAAGAAAACATTCTTGTTTGTGCCTTACTTTAACATTCTTTCTTAAAGCACATCTTATCAGTCTGGCCTCTGTTCTGTTAGGCAGACCTGCAGGAAGAGTGCAGGAAATTGGAAATGTTGCATTAAGATATTTAGATTATAAGTCTCCCAAAGTGGAACCACATCTATGCCCTAAGTTAGTATGGATTCTTGGAGAGACTGATGAGTGCGGCATTAATTATCACAACAGCAAACATGCAGTGAGTTACAGCTCGAATCCGCTCAAGATGGACTTCACCTCTGTGAGATTTAATTAAATGCTATTTAATTATATAAATAATATAAATAATCTCACGTGTCCTAACTTCCTGCCCCAGTCAGAGTAACCCTGGATTTGCAACCTCCTGCTCTGCTGCATGACTAGATGTTGATTCGAAAAAACGAAGAGCAATGAATAAAAGGGTCAGGCCCAAAGGAAAAACAAGCATTCTGGGCTGTCACCTCTGTCACCTTCTTAGTGTCTCTGTGGATTTTATCCTTTTATAAATACAGCCCTCACTGTCCAAAACACTGCAATACAGAATGTTTCCCACACCACTTATTTTTCCAAATTTTAAGCCACTGAAAATGTGATACCTGACAAGTCAGGGTCTTATTAAATGCTGATGGAACAAATTCGACATGGGGGAAGGTTGGTATGTGGAAATGAGAAGAGCGACCAAGAGGAAAAAGTGTCCCTATATTGTCACATTTAGCTTTTGAAAAGGATCCTCAAAGGTGTGTTCTGACCAATTATAGCACCGAGGCCACCCATCACCATTTAAAAGGCAGGCTGCTGGGTCTGGCTGCCTTGCAGAGGGGAATATCATCAGGCAGCTACGCGCCCTCACCTGTGAGTCATGCTCCCCCTCCCCACTACTGGACAAACACTCCCCTGGACCAGGGGTAACTAACCTCTAAGCTGGACAGGGCCCTGTTTGAGAGCCTGGTGTGGAAAGGACTTCCAAAGCCAGCAAGTGCTGAGCAACTCGGATTGTGCAGTAGGAGCAAATGCAGGAAAGCAGTGAGGTAGAAAAGGGACAAGGCCCAGAGAGCCAGAGTCACGAAGGATTCCAATGTAAGCAGAAGCTACACAGCAGAGTGGCCAGGGAGCCAGTTCTCAGGAAGAGGGATAAAATGAGAAGCCACCAAAAAAAGGTGTAAATTGGAAAGTCACGTTAAAGGCATTGTAGAGAGAAGATCCAACCTCTTCTCCTTTCAAGGGTCTTGAATCCCAGTGGGAATTACTTCCAGTCTCAGAAAGAGCTGACCAAATCAGGCTCTATTCTGCCCAGAGGCCTGCTGCCTACGCTGCCTTCTATCTGAGAGACTCACATTTCTCCACGTGTAAAAACTAACACCTAGATAAGTTAGGCTAGTGCTTTTCTGGTGGGCATATTAAAGTCTCCCCATGTGACGAGCATCAAGGACAGTGCAGGAACACTGAAGATGAATTTACTTTTAACTGTCAAGTGCAATAGAACTGTTGCCATCAGCATCTTGAGATGCAGGCAAAAAAAAAAAGAGGATAATTAAACCCAGCCTTTCAAATAAGCATGGTTGCAAAGGTTATGAAACACTGCAGTGTTGCCAAACTTGGTGAAATCAATTTCCATTTTGTTGCAGTGTGTGTCATGCAGAGATTGCTGAAGCCAACAAAATTAAAAGCATTAATAATTGGTATTAATAGCTTGCATAAATTAATTTGCTTATTGGCCTAAAATTAGCCCAATAATGCATAAAATGGAAGCCCTGCATATTACATAATATAAAGCATATACTTCCGATTGGTGTCCTAAATGAGGCATTTGAAGTTTGAGGCCATCTGACTAGTTAATGAAAATGAAATAAGCGTCCCTCTTTTTGTCAATAAAATGAAGCCAATTTGAGGGGTGTAGACGGGGGCATCTTAATGACTTCAAAACCACAGAAAATATAAAGGGTAGCACATAAAATATAACTGATTGCCTTAAAATAAACTAGAGATAACATCAGTTCTTATTCGTTTGCAGCACTTGCTGACTACCAACACTTAAGAGTCATTATTTGGTTTGTCTGCAATGCCGAGGAGGTGGATGGGGGAGAAATAACAGGCACAAATGTTAACAGGGTCACCAAATGCTGGGGAGGTTAAGGACTTTGTAAAAAGTATTTCATGGTTCATTTCAACAGGTATTGTTCAGTACAACAATAAGTACCTATTGAAATAAATACCTGTCATTCGCTCTGTTACAGGAATCAACGTTGGGTGTAGTGGGAGGCGGTGGGGCAGGGAGTTAAGGACCCCCGTGCCATTTTTTGTTGTTTTTTTAATTGATAATTTTATTTTGTCACATCCCAGGACACATTCAGTTCTTCAAGGGCTAAGTTACACTTGGAGAATTGTTAGGCTTATTTCTTTATACTCTTCCTTCCTTCCTGCCTGCTCATTTTTATTAAGGATTCTACCAGAGGTTGGTTTCTACCTGCTCCCTACAAAGTCCAATACATAAAAAGTTGGCAACAATTTGTCTTAGACATTTGTTAATAAAAATCACGCAGGAGTTCAGTTACATGGAGCAAAACAGGGTGTGGGAAGAACCAGATTCTCAAGCAGGATAATATATTAGATTGCAAAGCCATTTCCTACTTCTGTCTTTTAAATAATTCACCTTCCCACATATTGACCCCACAACGTCATTCACCCACCTTCCATTCAAGAGAACCACAAGAGTAAAAGCCATCCTCATTCAATAACCTAGTCCTGAGTGTGTTTAGGACATATGTCATTCAAACTCTGGCTGCTTATAACGCTAAACAATCTGACCAGAGCTGCAATGGTCGAAGCTTCCCAACGGTAACCTATTAATTAGGCCAGTCTTGACCCCTGGATTTAAGGTACTACTGCAGAACGCAGCAGAGATTCCAAGAGAGCAAGCACTGAGAAGCCCCTCCACAAGTGTGCTTTTCCTACTTGTCTGTGCAAATCTCAGGTTACACATCCCCTCCAGGGAATGCAGGCTTCTCTGAGTAAAAGAATTAAATAGTTATTAGGGTTCTGCACATGTGCCCTGAGAACTGCACCCCACATACCTCGGTGCTGTCCTTACATCTTAGCACAAACACTTATCCACATTGACAAGGGACTTCAAACCCCTTCAGGTAATTGCATTTCCAGAGAAGTTGATACTGAAATGGGAAAGATTTGCCTTTGCCCCTTACCTTGCTCAAAAACTAGACAAGCTCTAGCATTCTTATTTTTGTTGTTGTTTGTTTTAATAATCAAAGTTTTGCCTCAAACTGCTTAACTGTATTCTCCCTAACCATAAACTGTAAGCTTTTACCATGTTCCTCTGTTTGCAATATGTGCTTCATTGTCTTATTTAATCATGGATTATCTTTCCACTTAATTAAACTCACTTTTCACTTTGAAACATTGCATTAAAAAGAAAAATACAGATGTCATGTAGAATTATTTCACTAATTTATTATATCGTCAAATAATTGCTCCCTGCCCCCAGGTAGTTAAAGATGAAACATTGTTCGATGTCAGAGGGATAGTGGATGGGGGGAAGGGGGTCCACACAGTGTGAGGGATGTAAATGATAAACGTCTAAGTATTACTTTGTCTTGTGCACCTGAAACTAATAAAAAAACCTCTAAAAACTATTTTGGGCAATGGCAAGATTGTCTAAATGTTATTTGATAAACCATTTTAAAGAAAAAAAAAAGATGAGACATTGTTGCAACGATGATCAATATATTTTTCTTGCCTTCCTTGAAATTCCAGAATTTTCAAGGCCTGGTAGGAATAAAAGAGCCAGATCCTGAATACTGCTGAGAAAACATCTTCCAAAATCAATGTTAGGCATTGGGATTTCTGAGTAGTTACAAGAAAAGATCCACCAAAAGAAATATGGGTTTACCTAAGACGGGCAAAATGCTGTGTTATTCCTTTACTTTTCAACTTAGTTATATCTTTGCTTGCCTTTGTTGGATGAGCTTTAGAAGGACTTTCCTTGAGAATCTGTCCACACCTCTGACAGAAAGGCATCTTTAGTCAATTAAT
Organism: Rhinolophus hipposideros; assembly: GCF_964194185.1. Taxonomy (NCBI): domain Eukaryota; kingdom Metazoa; phylum Chordata; class Mammalia; order Chiroptera; family Rhinolophidae; genus Rhinolophus; species Rhinolophus hipposideros. Next base: position 30,100,994 of record NC_138052.1, on the reverse strand, counting down.
GAATTCTGACCTAAATTTATTAGTTAAAATAAGGATAAATAGTCAGGACCCATCTCTGACTCAAGATTGATTTCATAATAAATCTAAAAATATTTAGAAGTAACAAATGACTATTTTAGATAATTCTTCAGAGGGCATAGGGAAAGAGAGGAAACAACAAGAAAACATTCTCCAAAAACACTTCTTGATTGGTTTATAGTTGAGTCCTAAGGAATGATGGGCCCTTCAGCCCTAGAATGCCATGAGTGGGGTGAAAAATCAGTTTAGGACACTGAATAGCTCAACAAATATAAGAACGACAAAAATAACAAAAAAGAAAGCATTTGAAGCTGCCCCCTTTTAAGGCAGTTTCTCCAGGTTCTGCTCCTCCTCACCTAAGAATAATGGAAACAGGTCTGTACAAGATGGAACCTAAGATTTTGGAGAGATGAGAGTTTCTGAAGGGTTCTAGTTTCAAGTATTCAGCACACATTCAGCAAGTTCCTAGGATATAACACTTATTTCAGGAGTCAGTTTCTTACTCATCCCTGTGTTCTATAACTTCCCTCTCACATTTCTCTACATTTGCAAAGTGGTGTTGGCTAAACAAAGTGTGTTCTATGGCATCCCAATGTTTGAGGAAGAAAGGATTCTCTCGTGCAATAGTTCGAGAAGTGCTGCATACCCTCTCCTCTCCTATGGATTTACAATGTACTTTAATCAAAAGAGAGTGTGGTGAGAATTTCAGGAGGCAGAGGAGCTTCGCTGACTGGGTCAGCTTCTAGCCAGCTGTGTGTTTAGGGCAAATCTGTACAGCTCCAGAGGGCTCGGCTCACCTTCTCTAACATGATAGCATTTTCTCAGCTACCTTAACAACTGCCTCCCAACACAGCCTCAGACCTTGGGAAACTAGAGCAGACATTTCTGGCTGCCCACCCACATCCATTTCTTCCCTCTTCCTTTTTAATTCTTATTTTGTTCAAAGAGCTACCTGCTGCCATGCACCGCACATGCCTCAGGGGACACTGAGCTCTCTAGCTGTATTAAGCAGAGGGTGACCTCATCTGGCTTGTGATTTGCCTGGGCGAAGACCTTCATCTCTTCCTGGTGAGTGTCCATCTATTCCCCTGGACACTGGGTGGGCAGTATGGAACAGCTGTGGCCATCTCCTTACCAGGGGGCATGAGGACGTGTGAGCCAAAAAAGTAGTAGAAAATGGTTCAAATACGTGGTGATGAAAGAACTGACTCTGGGTGGTGAACACACAATATGATATATAGATGATGTATGACAGAATTGCACACTTGAAACCTATGTAATTTTACAAACCGTTGTCACCCCAATACATTTTATTTAAAAAAATGCAAAAAAAAAAAAAGAAAAGAAAATGGAGCTAAAACTACTAGAACCTATTCTCCCTCTGGACTCCAGTTATGTGAGCTAATAAATTTATTTATTCTAATTGCTTGGGGCTCTCTATTGTTTGTAGTTGAAGTCATTCTGATGGATACCATACTCTATAAAAGGTGTCCTCCCTGGGGACCCTCAATAACCTTATCAGACTGTCTCCAGGAGCTGTTTGCACCATGTTCCTTATCCTCTTTGGGAGAATATTTGCTTTGGATCTGGTTTTCAGTCTCTGTTCAGCACCTGTGGAAGGGCTCAACTTGCCCTTTGCTTTGCTCCTTACTGACCCATTCAGCCATGGCTCACAGGGAGTCCAGCTGATGGACATCTTACCCGCCTGGAAGAACTCCCAGGATTCCCCGAGTTCCCATGTCCCAGGCCTTCCGGGACTATTCCCGACATGGCAGCTCTGCCAAGTCACAGTGTTCTCTGGGTGCTCACACCCCTTTCCTGGGACCAATTTTCATAGGTCAAAAAATTGCATGTGTGGAGGTTTACCAATGGTGTAATGCTCTCAGCTTATGTATCTACGGCCTTATGCTGAGGCTCTGCGTGACTGTTTCTAAAATGATGCCCCAAGACAACCAGTATCAGAATCATCAGTATCGTGATCAGAAGTTAAAAATGAAGATTCCCAGACCTGCTAAAGAATATGCCTGAGATCAAGCAAAAGCCCTATTTTATTTTTTTTTACAGCCTCAAACATGGTTTTCTCAAATTCTGGATTACTCCAATGACAGTTCAGCTTTCAGCCTCTGAATCTGATGAAAGGCGATGAGGGGGGTGGGGCTGGGAAGGAGACAGAATTATGAAGGTGAAGGGAAAAGTGGAAATGAGATAGAAAGACGCCGGACTGTTTCAGGCGCACAGCAGTAGAACCTACCTAAAGGCAGACTCAAATTACGACAGCCATTTGTTTTCCAGCTTCTACAACTTTCACCTTTGTGCATTCACTACTAGCCTTTGTCTTCCGGCATAATTTGTACCCAGGCATATCCAGCATCACGATGGAACCCTCCACAAATCACAGAGTCAATGACAAAGAACTAAGTGAAAAACAGAAAGCCCAAGATCCAAAGGAGAAGGCAAAGTTTTATAAGATGGCAATCTACCTGCCACAAAAATTTTGCATAAGAGTCAGCAGTTTCACAAATATGAAATATATTTGCCTGATTCCTCACCTCCCAAGTCCATGCTAGTTCACATTGCTCATTTATTTATTTCATGCTTTGCAGGGCTCTGTAAGTTCTTTCCCAGGGAGAAAGAGAAACAGACCCACCTCCTTCCCCCTTCTTGTGAAATATATTTTACAGTGACTGCCATGACAGAATACAGATTGTATGGAAAATAATACCTGTAATTTCTAACTGCTAACTTCACTCAGGGTTGGGTTTGGGGAGTTTAGACAGCTGGGGGAAAAATGTGTTCATTACCACTTTTTTTCTTTTTCAGAAAACGACTGATGGATGGGAATTCAAAGTTTATTCTAGAATGCAGATCTATTCAAAATGGACCTTTGACAGGCCATTCCCTCAGACCCTCCTCATATTCATAGCTAATCCCCTTGTCTCTTTTATAACAACAAACCTACACATTGCCCGCCTCTCCTGCCCCCCCGCCACTACCCCAATTATCATTGAACATTTTGAGGAAAAGTAATTTCATTCTCTTGCTCACTGAGAGCAAATTAAAATAGTCTGAAGTCTGGGATACCTGGCCATTCCAGGTCCCTATGCAATGGTCAAAAAATATCCATGTAATGGATTCTAATGATTGATCTATTTTTTGTATTCCAGGTTTTAAATTACATTGGAGGTACTACATAGAGTCCACTTACAATGCACAGGGCATTCATGTTAGAGTTCAAAGGTCAGGTGTTGCAGTCTGGGACTTTCGGTCACCAACAGTACACCCATCTCTTATTCTCTAGTTTAGTGGCTCCCAAAGTGGCTAAGTATCAGAATCAATTGAGAAGTCTGTTAAAAACACAGATATTCTGATGCAACTCAGACATAACACATCTAACCTTCTGGAGCCCAATTTTCTTTTTCTCTTTTACAAGCTCCCTGAGTGATTCTCATGCAACCACCAGGAACCCCTTTACTGAAGACATTTGGGGAGCCCATCTCTGGTCCAGGGGTTCTGGAGCTTGTGTGTACATCGGAAGCATCTGGAGGCTTTATTAATATCCAGATTGAACCCACAGAGATTCTGATTTGATATGTCTGAAACGAGTCTGCATTTCTAACAAGTTTCTAAGTGATGCTGATACTGGTGGCCTGGGGACCACACTTTTGAGTCCCACTGGTTCCAACCCAGGTTACTTATGCACATGTTTATTATTCATTAGCATTTCTATTATGTGGTCAAGGACTCGGCTCCAGGGAAAGGACTAATCCATTCACACCAAGGATCACACTCCTGGCCAATCATAACAATCCACCAAGAGTTTTTTGTTTGTTTGTTTGTTTTTTTTTAATTAATTAATTTATTTATTAGTTTCAGGTGTACAAAACAAGGTAATACTTTTGTTTTTTAATTTAACATTCAATTACTGGAGTTAGGCTTGTACTTCATCCCAGATCCATTGAGTCAACAGCTCAAGGATACCCTGGGAATTTTATTGTTGTGAAGTAACCCAGAAGATTCTGATTTATAACAAGGATTTGAAGACACTGTCTTCGATGAACCTGACTTATGAGTACACAAAGAACTTATACTCAAAATTATTTGTTGTTTCTCTGAAATTCAGATTTAATGGGGCATCCCATATTTTTCTTTGGAAACCTGGCACCCCTACTCACTAGGCTGTCCGTGCCAGGAGTTTGTTTCCTCTGTTCGCTCCCTCTTTTGCTCAACACAGCCTGACTTTACATGCATAAGGGAGTGATGGTGAGGAGTGAAATGCATGCAAACATGATGTGTGCGGTGCAGAAGAGAAAATTAAGATGTTCCCTCAGAAAAGAAAACACACACGCACATACACAAAGGAAATTCATTAATCTAGACAGCAGAACAAAATCAGAAAAAAAATAAATACTGACTGCTAATGGTTTTTTACCAGACAGTTCCTCAATTACACAGTCAAAAGAAACCCTGAGGAATAAAAAGACACCAAAGATACTATTAAAATGTTCCAAGTGAAGCCATATGTAATTAATTTCAAACAAGCACAGCTATGAAAACTCAACTATATCAAGGTGCTGAGTGAAAGCTGGTTAATCTACATCAGGCTTTAATACTGATGCTTCCAGGTGAGTCCAGGTTCAGCCAGAGACAGGGAGATGATGATGTCTGTCCCTTCCCTGTTTTATTGGAAGCTAAAGAGCCTTAAACAGAGACTCTCCCAGTGCACCAAAGACGAGAAGAAACAAATACACAGCCTAGCACCTGACAACAGCACTTTAACTACTAAGAGACTGAATGGAATGAGTGGAACAAACAAAACAGAGACGAAAAATTCACTGATGCCGAAGATAAAAGATCTGGCAAATCATTGCACAGGCTGAGTAACCACCATTAGCACCGTTGCTCTTGCAAAGCAAGCAGCTTTCTCCTGATGCAGTTTGACCATTTTGTAAGCTAGGGATCAGCACTTTTACTGCAAAGGACAAGACAGGAAATCTTTTACACTTTGTAGGCCATATACTCCCTGCTGCATGTACTCATCCTTGCTGTTACAGTATGAAAGCAGCCACAGACAATATGTAAATGAATAGACATGGCTATTTTCCAATAAAACTTTATTCACAGAAACAGTAGGTTGGTGTAAAAGTAATTGCAGTTTAAAAGGTTAAACGTAATTGCAAAAATTGCAATTACTTTTGCAACAACCTAATAGGTGGTTGCTATTGACTGAAGAGTTGTGTCCCATCCCCCCCCCCCATTCATATGTTGAAGCCTAAATTCTTAAAGTGATGGTATTTGGAGGTGGGGCTTTTGGGAGATAATTAGGTCATGAAGGTAGAGCCCTCATGAATGAGATCAATGCCCTTACAAGGGAATGAAGGGAAGGGAGCTTTCTCCCTGCTCTTGGCCCTGTGAGCATACAAATAGAGGACGTTCTGCAAACCAGGATGAGGGGCCCTAACCAGACACCAATCTGCCAGCACCTTGATCTTGGCCTTCCCAGCACTCAGGACTATGAGGATTATGTTTTTGTTTGATAGTGTATTTGTTACAGCAGTCTAGCAGACTAAGAAGAAGGAGACATATTTGGCCCATGGGCCATAATTAGCCAACCCCCATCACAGGTGAATGCACAGGGCAACGATGGCATCATTAATAGATTCCATGAGGCACTCAGTGTCCTAATGGCGGATGCTCAATTTAAAAAAGAATAAAACAAAGACTCCATTAACTCATCACTATACATACAAGGGCAGAGTGTTCAAAGTGTAAAGGCAGGAAATAGGGATTCTAGAAACATAGAGAAGTTGCTCATTAGAAATTCTGAGCCTACGTTATAAAGGGGAAAGAGAAGGAAACAAGGGGACCAAATGTCTTGGGATGTTTTTAGAAAGGTTCTCTTGGTGGCCCTGACATTCAGAGAGAAGTTGACTGTATTGGGGAGTTGCCAGTTTCTCTGACCTTAATCTGCCACTATTGAGGGTACATCATATGATAAGGTGTCATCTTCCTTGATCAGGGAGGTTTCCTGAACTTCTCAATTCAGTAATTTTGCCTTTAGCATCCTAAGAAGTTTCCTTCTCCCAAAAGAAAAAACCAAGTCACTTTGGCATATAATTTTTATATTTTAAGCCCAGAATACATCATCCATGGTGCATGGAAACATAACTTCAGTGAGCTCCTTTATGGCACTGGTAAATGTGCTTCATATGAGGTCTTTGCGTCAGTCAAGAAACACACAAGCATGCGTTTTACACTGTATAATTTAAAAACTTTATTCCCCCCCCCCGCACTCCCCCCACCAGACACACACACAATTCACAAATGGGTTTCATATTAATTCAACTGGAAGTTTTTCTCCTGTACTTGCCTCTGTCATTGACTATGCCATTGTCAGGGAAATTGCTTTCTCATCAGGGGAAGGGTTAGGTGCCATAGAGATGCTCTAAGCTAATCCCAAAAATGAGAGGTTCTGACCCAGCAGCCTCTGAAGGAGTCAATGAGTCCTTTGGGCTAAAGGCCTGGTCAGGCTGGGACAGTATAAGTTACGACACCTGCCTGTTGTCAATGCTAGCAGGATCTTCCCTGCAGAAGTGACAAAATGCAGCCTATCTGACCAGGAAGCCTGGAAGGCAGATAATGCCCTCAGTGGCAGCCAAATCCCCTTCTGCAAATTCCATGGCCTCGTGCAAGAACATTTTAACGAACAACTGCCTTCTGCTTGGAGTCCAATGTGCACTCTTTGCCAACTGCAAGATTGGTCTTCACACAAAAGTTCACTGTTTACATAGTTTTTAGCTTGTGCTTCGGAGGGCTGGTCTCTGCCTCTCCTGAGAGATGATGGAATCATATCAACGGGAGCATGAAGACCCAGGCGAGCACCGGCAGGTAGAGTGTGGGGGCACTGCCGCCAGACGTTCTCTGGGCATGCATTACAGTGAAGACCGCGTTAGTGTGGTTGGTAGGTAATTCCACATTGCAGATCATTCCTTCACAGCAAGACCTACACTCCTGTCACAAATGGAAGAGGAGAGGAGAAAGAGAGAGTGAATACTAGGAAGAAGAGGAAAGGGTAAAACAAAGAAAAACCAAAGAAAGTTTTCTGGAGCTCTATCTGAGGACATACAGAATTAGGGTTGGTTATCCAGCCTATGAGTCACCCAGGTCCTTGGGTACCCTTCCCCCGATGGACCTGAAAGTAAGAACCATCTGGAGAGTCTTTTCATTGTAACTGCGATTTATCTGCATCAACCCAAGCATAAGCAAGGGAGTGAAGGGAAAGGGAAACTGAATAAGACTGTCAGATTGAGTCAGCAAATCTTCTGAAGACTTGTAAGGAAAAACACTGAAACAAACACAAAAGCTAGGAAAGTTTTGGATTGGTCATTGATTTTCTTTCTCAGTACTACTTGTTAGGAGATAATAATGACTCTCTATTGTCTATAGTAACCACAGATTCCTATCATTACAGCCACAACAGCTTGCTAATAATGGCTGCTGAGTGGTGAAAAATACTTGCTCCCTCACAGCACAGGGTATTTTCAGAGGAAGCCATCTCCTGTCATAATATCTGGTACAATGCCTCAACCTGATAACCCTAGCCATTCACAGAGGCTTCCAGGATGGCTAGGTAAGATAAAGGCAGCGACTCTTAGATTCCTTTATCAGTGATTCTCAACCCGGGCTGCACATCAGAATCGCCTTGGGGCACTTAAAAAAAACTCTTGATGCCCACCCTGAAGTTGTTTCAATTAGTCTGGGTTACCCACCAGCACAGCTTATAAAAGCTCACCAGAAGATTCTCCTGTGTAGCTAGACCTAAACACCACTGGTGTCAGATTTTCTATACACATAGGCTAAATCAAATTCTAAAATCTGATGGAATTAACATACTTTCAAGCAATTTTTTTTCCAACTAGCTCATGATTCCAGGCATGTATAAGTAAAATGCCCATTTCGAATAGTAAAATGAGAAAAAGAGATCCATTGACCTAAAATGTATCTACAGTTCATCATATCAAACTGAGGTCAATCTTTCAAACCCTTACTTCCTTATTTAAGCAGAGGTAGTGGGTGACACAAAGTTTTCTTAGTAAAAGGTGCCACCATTTTCCTCTTTCCACCTTCCAGCTCCCCTGCGCAGTGGTTTCTGGCCACGAACAAAATAGGTGAGCTGGGCTCTGCAGTCGTTGTCATTTTCTCATGGACGGTTTGCTCTTGGGCTTCCAGAGCGGACTTCAGACAATTTGCCCAAAGAACAAGGTCTAGGATCTAGGTCTGGAGTCTGGGAACTATAATTTGTTTTTAGTAACATTTTGTTGAAGAACAGAAAGTCTTCAACTTCCCTATAGTCTCCACTGCGTCATGGTAAAGGAATCTTTCCTCGAAGTATAAACATGTTCAACTTACTACTTCTTCTTCTTGCCTCTCCATATAACAATCACTAGCAACAAGCCTTAAGACAGTAATTTCTCTCTCCCTCTCTCTTCTTTTTCTCTCTCTCTCTATTCCTCTATCTTCCTCTCTCTCTCGCTCTCGCTCTCGCTCTCTCCCTCCCTCCCTCCTTACTGTATGTTCAGAATCTCGGCTGTGGTGGCAGCCAACAAAATGACATTCACTTCTTGAGGCACACTTTTTGGTGATTGATGTACTTCTTCCATGACTCGTAAAGTGGTGAACTGTCAAACAGTACTGTGTATCTACGCAGAAGAAAAGAAAAGGCAACTTCATTTTGTTAATATTGCAAAAGAGAAACTCACAACAATAATCTCAGAAATAACTAAAATCCAGGATGATACTTAGGTTTCTAGGCAAAAAATACAATGGCAGAGAACTCTAGAGTTTCTCAGTGGCATTTTTAAAAACGGCATTAGCTTCTAAAGCACATGTGTAGTTTGAAAAATAATTATAAATGGACACCTATCCTTAGGTGTCAGCTGAAGCTGAGAAAAAAATTGAACAAGCTTTTCATCGAATCACTAGGACCACCCATTTCATATGAAAGCATCAGTATTTCTCTCTCATCTGTCTCCCTCTGACACACATGTTCGGTAACTCTAAAATAAAATGAAACTTGTTCCCGTCAAATGCTATGGGTCAGAACATTTCCTGTTGCATTATTCAACTTTTGTTTCTCATATATTAATAGGCCCTGTGGTGAACTGGAATGAAAAGCAGGTGCTTCAAAATACACATCAAAGACCACCTTCTTACTCACCCAGTTCACACTCTAACCTTCCTAACGTGCTTGACTTTTCCTCAAAGAATTTCTATTTTATGCCTCGTCTTTCACTGACACTTTACTCTCTCTGTCCCCTCCCCCTCTCTATAGCTAGCTTATATGTGTGTGGGGTTATCCACTCGCATTTTATTACTTAGGGTTCTTTAAAGAAAGTTATTGTATTCAATATCCTAGAACATTTGCTTTAGTTCTGCGTATCTACTATAGTTATCTCAGGCCAATGAAATGCTTGGTTTACTGGGAAGGAACCACAACAGCAATGTTATAGAATGGGAAAAAAAATTCAACTAAAGTTGAGAATACTGCACTTATGAAATTACCTCTGTCACAAGTGGGCAAGCTACATTATATCCTTTAAGATAATTTTCTTTTTATTTATTTGTACTATTATTTTAAAAAATTTATTGAGGTAACATTGGTTAATATAAATTTTAGGTGTACAACATTATAATTCGATATCTGTATATTCTATTGCATGCTCACAATAAGTCTAGCTTCCTTCCATTACCATATATTTGACCACTTTTGCCCAATTTGCACTCCCCCCACCCTCTTCCCCTCTGGGTAACCACGAATCTGTTGTTGCTATGACTTTGCTTTGTTTTGTTAGTTCACTTGTTACTTTTTTGGTTTTATATTCCATATATGAATAACATCATATGTTTTTTTGTCCTTTTCCATCTGATTTATTTCACTTAGCATAATAACTTCAAGATCCATCCATGTTGTCACAAATGGCAATATTCATCTTTTTATGGCTGAGTAGTATTCCATTGTATGTATGTATCTTTATCCATTCATCCGTCAATGACACATTATTTCCATATCTTGGCTATTGTAAATAATGCTGTAATGAGCATAGGGGTACATATATATTTATAAATTAGTGTTTTCATATTCTTCAGATAAATACCCATAAAAGGAATTGCTGGATTATACGGTATTTCTATTACTAATTTCTTAAGGAACTTCTATACTGTTTTCCATCATGGCTGCACCAATTCACAATCCCACCAACAGTGTACAACGGTTCCCTTTTCTCCACATCCCTCCAATACCTGCTATTCCTTGTCTTTTTTATAATTGCAATTTTAACAGGTATCAGGTGATTATCTCAGTGTGGTTTTGATTTGCATTTCCCTAATAAATTACTATCTTTTCATATGTCTGTTGGTCATCTGTATGTCTTCCTCAGAAAAATATCTATTCAGATCTTCTGCCTATTTTTTAATCAGATTGTTTGCTTTTTGTTGTTGAGCTGTATCACTTCTTACTGGTATATATTTTGGATACGAACCCTTTATCAGAAATATCATTTGCAAATATCTTCTTCCATTTGGTTTGCTGCCTTTTTGTTTTGTTGATAGCTTTCTTTGCTGCACAGAAGCTTTTTAGTTTGACATAGTCCCATTTGTTTATTTTTGCTTTTGCTTTCTTTGCCTTTGGAGTCAAATTCATAAAAACACCACTGAGACCAATGTCCAGAAGCTTAGTGCCTTTGTTTTCTTCTAAGTACTTTATTGTTTCAGGTCATCCATTCAAGTCTTTCATCTATTTTGAGTTAATTTTTGTGTATGGTGTCAGATAGGGTCCGGTTTTCCCAATACATTTATTGAAGAGACTTTCCTCTCTCCATTGTATATCCTTGTTTTCTTTGTGTAAGTTAGTTGCTCATAGATGTGTGATTTATTTCTGGGCTCTAAATTCTGTTCCATTGGTCTGTAGATCTGTTTTTTTGTCAATACTATATTTTGATTACCATAGCTCTGTAGTATAGTTTGAAATTTGGGAATATGATAACTCTGGCTTTGTTCTGTTTTCTCAGGATTGCTTTGGCTATTTGGGGTCTTTTGTGGTTCCACACAAATTTGAGGATGTCTTTGTCCTATTTCTGTGAAAATGACGTTGGGATTTTGATAGGGATTACACTGAATATGTAGATTACTTTAGGTTCATTTTCTTTTTAGTAAAATGATGATGGTAAGTGCCCTGTATTTTGATAGGATTGTTGTAAGTGTCAACTAATATTAACAATAGTAAACACATACTGAGTGGGTACCACCAGCCAGGTACTCTTCTAACATATATTCACTCATTCATCCTTATAATAAGCCATAAGGTAAGCCTTAAGATAATATCCTCACGTTACAGATAAAGAAACTGAGGCACAGTTTCTTGCTCATGGTCCCGTAGGTAGAAAGTATTAGAAGGTAGGATTCTAACCTAGGCCTTTTTCCAGGGTTTGCGCTCTTAATCAGAATACTATTCTGCCTCTTAGTATACTTAATATTAAACTAGATGATGCTGTAACAGGCTCTACAAGAGCAGCTGACTTCTGAATTTAGAAGGACAGGGAACCACTAAATGTTTTGGAAAGGCATTTCAATTATATTTCAGACAAAGAAGAATCAAAAACTGGTGGCTGCTTGTGTTCATGCACAATGTCACACATGCTAGAGCAGCCCTAGAAAGTAAGAATAAAAGCCAAAGAAAAGAAAATAAGAAATGTCATTTGGGGTGGCCAGTTGGCTCAGGTGGTTAGAGCGCAGTGCTCATAACACCCAAATCACCGGTTCGATTCCCACATGGGCCAGTGAGCTGCGCCCTCCACAACTAGACTGAAAACAACGACTTGACTTGGAGCTGCCCTCCACAGCTAGACTGAAAAAAAAACAACCCCCCCCCAAAAAAACAAAAACTCCAATTTGACTTGGAGCTGATGGGTCCTGGAAAAACACACTGTTCCCCAATGCATTCCCCAATAAAATTTTTTTTAAAAAAGTCATTCTTGTCATATCCTATTACACAGAGAACCTCCTTTAACAACACCGACAGACCACAGAAATAAAGCTGTAAGATGACAAGGAAATCTGAGATGACAAAGAAAAGTAGCTGCAGGCCTGTTGGTCCCAAGAAATGGTCGACTATCACTTCCCTAAGTAATGACAAACTGAAAAGTAAGAAACTATATTCTCAGTTAGAATTCCAGATGGTTAGTATCTTGGGGGGCTTGACTGGTGTACAGCCCAGAAGGTACTGCCATGCCTGCTGGAATGCAGGGTGATTCCATGTCAACCTCTTGAAGAGCTAGGTTTTCAGGGTGGACATGGAAGAGCCAACTTTCTTCACCCTTCCATTGCTGACGTACATTTTCTTACTAGTGGAAAGCTACAGCTTCCCATACATGTTGCAACAGATGAAATTCGAAAACCCAGAAATATGCATGCATGTTCCCATTAAAAATGGTTTTGATTAATAAATGACAAACTGGAGCATTATGCTCAGACCTCTCTAGGAACAGTGTTTTGATACAATTCGAAAGAAGAGCATGGTTCCTGAAGATAAGGCTCAAGAGGATGGGCAGCAATGCCCCAGTGTACTAGTGTTCTAACCCGTATCACCCGGTTTTCAGGGGGATTTAAAGCAAATAGCTACAGAATGATTAACTACCATCTGAAATAAACACAGAGAGGCATCAGTCAACCTCAAAAACTTTGAAATAACTATGATAAATTTCTGTGAAAACTCTGGAAACAAATCCCAAAATGTATAAGCTCACGCATGCACGTCCACTCACTAGCATGCACCCAATTCAAGGTCGATCACTCTACAGAAATGTAAGAGAACCCCAAGAAAAATATTTTGGTAATTAATTATTCTTGAAAAGAAATAACGAAAGTACTGTCCAAGTAGATGTCACAACCATTTGTGCTAATTTATGGTATAAGACTCTCAGGCCCAGTAAAGGGCTCCGGTGTATACTATTTAATGGCTCCATATACTGGCTTTATCTCGAACAGGTAAAGCTATTTCACTACTACATATAATGTGATACAGAAATTTCCAAAAGATTCAAGATAACAGTAGACCAAAAGTGGTAATCTCTAAGTCTGAGTTTGTTTTTCTTGGTCTTTTACATCGGAAAACCTGAAAAAAAGATACATTCTAAAATCTGAATAGACTGATCTCCTATAGCTGTAGAGTTTTTAATTCCACATCACCCATCAGCACATCCCGATTGCTTTACGTCCATGTTTGTATATATTAAATCATTCAACTTCTCTCCCCCTCTATTCCTACGCCCTAGTCCATGCCGCCATCTTCTCTACCTGAAGGCAAGGAAAAACCCTACTTGGTGTTACCTTCTACCATCCTTTCTCCACACAGCACCCAGAACAATATTTTAGAACACAACTAGCATCTTGTATTCCCTAGTTTTAAACCCCCGACAGCCTTCCCATCACATTTACAATAAAATTCAAACTCTTTATTAGAAAAAGAAGATCCTGCACATCCTGGTCCTTACATCCAGGAGAGTCTTTCTCCATCTCCCACTAGCCCTCACTGGCCAGCCTCTCCCTCTTCACTGAAGAGGCCAAATTTTGTCTCTTGCAGTCTTTGCATCTGCTGATCCCTCTTCTTGGCATGCTGTTCTTACAGACCTCCACATGGAGGGCTTGTTTCGGTCATTCAGGTCTTATTTCAAATGTACATTCCTTAGAGAAGAGTTCCCTGGCTACCTAATCAAAGGCATCCATTCATCCCATCAACAAATATTTCCTGAGTGCCTAATATGGGCGAGGCGCTGGATTAAACCCTGGGAATATATTAGTGAACTAAATAAGCAAAAACATACTCAAACGTTTGCCACATGAAGGAATGAGTTTCCCAAGCATCAATGTATCTCAACAGTAGAGAACTTTTCCTTTGCTTTAGCCAGTAAGTATGACTTTTCTAGAGATATCATCGAGCATTTCTGAAATTCTTAGAATGCCTTAATCAACATTGTGATCTATTTGTTCTTCCTGGTAACTACCATTTAAGAAATTCCTCCTCAAGGCACACACAACTGCAAATTAAGGCTATGCCATCAGTTTCCGAGTACTCTCAGAGTAGTCTGATGTCTGGAGAGTCTCTTAAAGCAATCTCTGACTTCTATTGAACATCATCAGCCTGTTGGTTTGCTAATCTTATTACATAAAATGCCTCTGCTAAGGACCAGTCAAGAGAACCTAAATGAGGTATAATCCCAAAGGAGTCTTCCAAACTCAGCACACTTACTTTGTGGACACCATTTGTCTTCTGCCCATCGATTGCAGTTATAATTATCCCCTGCATTTTCACACGTAAAACACTTGAAGCTGTTTGGAAATGGTGTAGCTGTAAAGAAAAATGCACAGTGAAAGGGAAAGGTCAAAAAAGACAAACACTGTAAACCTCAAATATGGCACAAAATTAGTAACTGCTGTTAGATCAAACAAAATCTACAAGCCATTATCCTCAGATTTCTGTTTCTAGGGAGCTGGACTCAACTGCCAGACTTTGGGGCACTTCCTTTTATTCAATTTTCTTTAAATATTTCATCTGTGACTATCTACGATAGACTAATAAAAATGATTCCACAAGCCACTTTGAAATATCCACGGTGTTCTTTTATTATAACTTGGGAATAAGTGGGGGTTCAAGGGGATGGATAAAGGGTAGTGGCAGCCCTGGAACCAGTAATTTGATAAAGCATCATCCCTGAAAAGAACTGGAGTCAGATTAACCTGAGCTCTAATTCTGCCCTTCCCACTAATTAGTTGTGTGATTTTGAACTTCAAAGAAATAATAATACTATGTATAAGAATAGTAACAATGAAGATCCCCATGACTTGCAGAGGGATAGTGAAGATTAAACAGGAGGTTGCAAGAAAAATATCTAGTAGTAGAGTCCCTTGCACATCGCGCTGGTTTCCATCCTTATGCACTTGCATTATGGCGACATTGAACTTCAAACAAGTAATCTCATTTGATACATGTCCATTCAACCTCAACCAGGAAAGGAACATTGAATGTAAGAACGATAGTAATTCTCAGGCCCTTATTCTCAGCCCACTGTGTTATGGAAAGGAGGAATTAGGAGCTGTTGGCAGCCTGGATTGAGAGCAATAAGTATGTTCTTTTTGTCTTCATGCTTTTTTTTCCCCGCCTTGTATCTTGTTTTAATGGGCAAAAATAAAAAATACAATAAATCTGACATTTTTCTATAGGCCAGGATATAAAGCCCTGTGTAAAATTTTCAACTCTCCCATTTTTGGATGATGAAACAGATAAAAGCTCAAGGTGATCTCCAAACCATCGTAGTAACCTGACCACAAGTTGGAACAATAATTAGAAAGTCGCGGGCATTTCAAATACAGCGAAGGATATATAGTGAGCCATTAAAAAAAAGGACAAAATATCAAAAGCTTAAGTTCAGAGGACATTACACTAAGTATTGCAAGTATAGTTCAGTGTTGCCTATGCATAAAAGTGAATTAGGTACATAAAGAATGAAATAATGAAATCCACTTTCAGCTATTAAATCAGTACAGTTTAAAAAATACTAATACTCAATGCTAGTGGGTAAAGAGTAAAAGTATAAATTGGCACAATCTTTTTGATTTAATAATCCCAAGAATCTATTCTGAGGTCATTAGCCAATTGAAGAGGAGCACATATTTTAAAAGATTTTCAATGAAGCATTAACATTTAGCTTGCTTGTGACTGTGTGTGTATATGTGTGTCATATGTAAAGTATAGAGAATTGGTTACATAACCTATAGACTAGCAATATGATTTTTAAAAACTTGAATGTAAGAGGCATTAAAACATTTTCAAAGACATAGAAAAGTATTTAAAATATAGTGCAATGGAAGAAAAACTGCTACGAAATTAAATTTGTCTGCTTTCAGTATGTCATATATTTAAATACACATACATAGAAAAAACAGTGGAAGGAAATATTCCAAAATGGAAAAAAGAGTTCATGCTGACTCTTGGGATTATGAATAAATTTTATTTTCTTCTATACATTTCTTGTCTCTTTGGGACTTTCTATAATGAAAAACTTTACAGTTTTTCTCATTTTGGAAATAATTTTTTCTGATCACCCACTTGTAGTAGGCTTAAAAAGTTCAAAATTTGTCGATAATTATATAAAATATAGACATACATACAGTATACATAGATGTATTATCCTATAGCTAATATAGAAGATATATACTATTTGCTTATTTTTAAATTATTAGTGGGAAAGTTGAGTTTTATACAGCCTTTTCTAACTGTGCATAATAATGAAAATCCAAGTAGCATTCCCTTCCAAATTTCACACATACTAATCTGTTTTGATTAGTATGTTTTGATTAGTATGTCAAATTGTTAACGGCCATTTGAAAGAATCTATCACTGATGCAGAAACTTCCTGTAGCCAATATCCTTCTCCAATGAAGAGATGAACAAAGAACACTGAATTTCCTCTGCTAAACCATTCTTAGGGACAGTGTTCAAAGATAATTTTAAACAAGAACTCTTTGGAGACTTCAGCAGGGAGTCAATCCGTTTTAAAGAAATGAAGAAAATTTCAGAAGTAGTGAAGATTTTCTGATTTATTCTAGGTATAAACCAAATGTTCCATAAAAAGCACCGTCACTATAGGTGGAAACAGGGACTTCCAAATCGTCACTCGGACCCCACAGTCATGTACTATGTGGACAAGCACTACTTACGGTCAAGAGGAGGCCTCACGTTATAGAAGTTGATGTTCTTGGCAAATACCCGGTTTTCTGAGCAGATAAAGATTTGCACAACAGCCACAGCCAGAGCATGGCAATGGGGCAACATTCTGATCTCGGATATGGAAAGTCCAAAACCCATATATCTAGGATGAAAAGAGAGACGGGTTGAGTGTATTTGCATTTTACGTGTCAAGAAGAATACGTTTTGCTTCTGCTTGGAAAGGTTGATTATTCAAACGTATTCAACCATCTAGTTGTTCTCTAGGGACAGTACCTGTGAGTAAACTGCACTCTTTCTGATCACATGAAAGTGAAGCAATTACTGCCTTCTACTGGTCGGGCCTCTGCACAAGCCAGGTGAGTTTTAACAGGACACCCAATGGCCTTTCGCGTTCCAGAAGAACAAGCAGCCACTATTGGCCTGGCTGCACGCCATTCCACTGCTGCCTCAGGCTTGCTGCTTTACTTCGGGCTAAATCACCTGATCTCTTACCAAGCATGGTTTGGAGGCATGTTCAGCTGGAGTTACTGAACCACCTATCTGTCAATTCTAGTCCTTGAGTCCTTGAGGAGATCAAACCTATGTTTGATAAATTTTGCAATTCTTTCAAAACCCGGAGGAAACAATAAAAGTTGGAGTAGTGAGAAGGAGAGTGGGTAAAAGTTCAATGAGTTTGAAAAACAAAGTCTCTGCTGGATCCCAGAGCACAGACACTGAGAAGAGAAACAAAAGCCACTGTGAAATGCCATCCCGCCTGTTTGTCGCATTGGGTGCCAAGAGAAGCTGCCAGAAGGTTCTAGAGGAAACAGAATTAAAGTTGTTTGAAAAGCTAGAAACCATAGGATGCTAGTCCTGGCCCACAAATGCTGCTCACTGTTTTCATAGACGTAAAGTAGGCAAGGCTGAAACTCAATGAAACAATGGACGTGCACAAAGCCGAGTAAAAGATATTACATCTTAAGTCCCATAGATTATACCCTCTAGAAGCAGACCTGGTAGTAACAAAATCTTTAGGAGATTCAAAATGCTCAGAACCTGGAATATCACCAGTGACAGGTTCTCTTCGACTAGGTGGAGGTGTGGGCAGCAGAAAAGGTACCGTATTTGCCGGCGTATAAGACGATTTTTTGGCCCCGAAAAATATGCCTCCAAGTGGGGGGGTCGTCTCATACGCCAGGTACACTTCAGATAGACTGCCCATAGTGCTTGCCCCGTGCCATAGTGGCCTCCCGATGCCCGCCCACTTCATTCCACATACCGTTCAGGCATCAGCAGCGCTGCTGGGTGTATGCTTGGCTGTTATGCGATTTTGCTGTTATGCGATTTTACCACACTCGCAAAATCGCACACAGCCGAGCATACACCCAGTATGATAGCGCAAAATCGCGAATCGCGATACCATACTGGGTGTATGGTTGGCTGTGTGCGATTTTGCGAGTGTGGTAAATTCGGGTTACCGTATATTTCTTTACATATGCATTGAAGATTCGCGATTTTGCGCTATCATGGTGCCTGTTAGAATGTTGAAGAGCTCGCACTTGCGCACTAGTGAGGTCCCAGGGAGATGCTGATGCAAGGGTGGACCAGACTGCTATAGTGACAGGGCGGGCAAACAGGGAGCAGGGACCAATCAAATCAGGCTTTGTATACAGCCAACAGCCAACCACAATACTGCACCATTGTACAGTACAGCATAGAAAATGTCGACCAGTCAAACCCCTATCATCCCTATCATGGCACCAGCCAAAAGAAAGAAGTATGATGCAAATTTTAAACTGAAAGTTATTTGGTGTGTGGAAGGTGTGCGGAAGAGGGGGTAGTCTTATACGGCGAGTATATAACAAACTCTGTATTTTGAGTGGAAATGTTAGGGGGTCGTCTTATACGCCCAGTCGTCTTATACGCCGGCAAATACGGTATATAATTTGGAATCCAAAGACTGTGGTTCTGGGGCTGGCTCTGTTCTTTACTAGCTGCCTGACCTTGGGCATGCCCTTTAAACTCTATTAACCTCAATTTCCTCATCTGTAAAGTGACTTGATAACACCCGCTCTGCCCACAGCTCTGGGTAACTGTGAGCATCAAACCCAGGCTCAGGGAGGATCACATAGGATTGGGTATGTAAGAGCACTTGTAATACAAGTTCTGTGAAAATGCTGGAATTTTAGAGTTCGATAATATTGGCTGAACTCATTTTCTTCTTGCTGAGTCAACTAGTCTCAGTGGGCATGGGGAGTTTTTCAAAGAAAAAAAAAGTTTGATCTCCACATATACAAGCATAACCCTTCACACAGATATTTTGTTTGAAGCCATGGTCATAATGCGTTGATTGCAGGATTTTATTTCCCCCTCTTGTGCTGTGAGTATATTGGTGTTGCCTGTGTGGCTAATAATGCCTACCTATGGAGATAGAACTGAATATTAGACAAAATGTAGCCACAACATCGTCTCATGTGTACAGATGGCTTTTGTCGTCACTAATAGAACCCAGTCCCTAAGTCTCAGAGGAAAAAAAAAAAAGACTTAGTAAGTTTCACAAAGCAACAGTGCCAAACTGTATACACTACTGCATTTCAGTACAGAATTAGACCTAGTGTTACATAAATAATACACATACACACACACACACACACACACACGCACGCGTGGTCTGACAATTACCGTGCGCTTACATTGGCAGCACTGTACAAACAGCTCGGTAAGGTTTCATAACCTTGGTATATCAGTGTCTCACAGCTGTGTTCGTGTGGATGTGTGACCATGTCTTGCTGAGTGGCATTCATTACAGTTGTTGCGTGTTTTTGTGTGCTGTCACAAGAATGTCTGAGCTTGAATTAGACCAATGAACAAACATTCAATATTTTATTAGACTTGGCAAGAGCGGAAGTGAAATCAGGGACATGTTAGTTCAAGTTTATGGGGATGCCATGAAGAAAACATCAGTGTGCAAATGGATTAAACGTTTTTCCGAGGGGAGAGAATGTGTCACTGATGAAGAGAGGTCAGGGTGGCCAGTAAAGAGCAGAACTGAGGAAAACATTGCAAAAATTTGTTGAATTGTGCACCAAAATTGTCAGCTGACTGTGAGAAGTATAGTAGACCAAGTAAACATCATTAGAAAAACAGGAAAATCTTAACTGAAAATCTTAGCATGAGAAAGGTGTGTGCAAAAATTGTCCCGAAGGAGCTCTTGCATCACGACAATGCACCAGCTCATACCGCCTGTGTGTTAGGGAGTTTTTAGCCAATAAACTAACTGTATTGGAACACCCGCCATAGTCACCTGATCTGGCCCCCAATGACTTCTTTCTTTACCTGAAGATCAAGGAAATATTGAAAGGAAGACATTTTGATGACATTCAGGACATTACGGGTAATATGACAACAGCTCCGATGGCCATTCCAGAAAAAGAGTTCCAAAATTGCTCTGCAGGACTAGGCACTGGCGTCAGTGCATAGCTTTCCAAGGGGAGGACTTCGAAGGTGACCGTAGTGATATTCAGCAATGAGGTATGTGGCAGTTTTTCTAGGATGAGTTCATGAACTTAATTGTCACACATTGTGTGTGTCTGTGTACGCGTGCACCTTGGTTCATTTTAGAAACCAAAATTGACCTTTCCGTTATCGGATTTCTAAATCCTGTTCTTCTGCTCTCTCTGAAGAAACAGACATTTAGCCGACTGTATTATACCTTATAGACAAGTGGTTATTCTGACAGAAATTCTGCTGCTTCTAATTCATTTCTGAGTTGGACTCTCCCGCATTCATTATGAATCTGTGGCCAAGTAATGGCCTTTCTACCAGTGAAGATCCTTTGAGTTGGGAGGGCAGCTAATTCCTCCTTCACAAACCTCAAAATGACCGTGTTCCAAGAGAAATCCAAAGCATTCTTTTAACATGGAGACAATGCCTAAGATCAGAGATTTCATATTGTCTACATTCAGGTCCCATTTGCTTCCCTAAGCAACTCTGGTACCTTGGACGAGTTGCTTAAGCTTTCAAAGCCGCAGCCTCCCCATCTGCAGAACAGGCATAAGGACAGGGCCTCTCTACCTCAGTGCGGAGGGAGGACTAAATGACACTGTGTGTATGAAGCACTCAGCCAGGTACTGCACATGGTTAAAGCAGTATTTATCGAGCACGTTCTTATTAGGTAAAGAGCACTGGCTCAAATACCTGCTTCCAAGTCTGCAGTCTGTGTCACCTCATGCAAGGTCCTCAACCTCCCTGTACCACAATTTCTGCATCTATAAAAATGGGAGTAACAATAGGGAGTAATAATTCCTACAACCTCATAAGGTTGTAGGAATTTAATTAATTAATACATGAAAGCACTTGAACTACCTAATTAGCTATGTGCTCAGCATTTTGTTAATTCTTTCTAAGTAAGCATTTACTATTATGAACAAATCCCCAAACTGTTTGGAATCACAAGTTAGAACCCCTGGTTTTCCTCATATAATCTCAGTGTGAGACAAAAGCCCATTCATTCATTCATTCATTCAACATGCCATTATTGACATTTCATCTGTAACAAACATTTTTAAATCACTGGATCCCCAACAAGGTCTTTACTCTCATGTATTTTAGAGGGAGAAGACAGAACATAAATATGGAAAAAACACAATTTCAGACAGTCATAAATTTTTGAACAAAACACAGTAAGGAGATATGCTAGTGAACAGAAGGAGCTGCTTTACATGTGTGGTGGGCCCAGTGTGCCTCTCTGCACAGATGACATCTGAACAGGTGAATTAAATTATAACAAGAAACCTTCCAAGCAAAGAACCAAGGGAAAAGAAATGAAGGTCCTAAGATTGGAAGAAGCATGTCTTGTTGGGGGAATCCAGATGTTGGAGCATGCAGAGGCTGGGAACAAAGTCAGAGAGTTATGGGGCCAGGTCACATAGGCACTTATAGGTCATGGCAAGGATTTCAGATCTAGAAAAGTCAATAAATTGTTTAATTTTAGATTATGTAGTTTTGAAAATTACCAAGAATGCTTTGTCTCTATAGAGTACGTAGTTCCAAATTCCTAGCCTTATTTCTAGCTCCAGGAATAAAAGAAAGCAAATTATAGTGAATGTAGAAGAATATAACATTCAGATATATCACAAAGGTGTATTTGAATGCATACGTGAATGGATGATAGATGACATAAAAACAACTGAATGAACAACAAACCCAAGGCTTAGACTCGGTTTTCTATTTTTCGGTTTCTCCATTCCTCAAAACAGCACTGGAGGAAATGTGGTCTCATTACCACTGCACGTCTGAGGAAAGTGAGATTCAGAGGCAATATGTGCAAATGTCCGGGACACTGCCTGGAACACAGCAGCCCCTCAAAACATTTCCACATAGCTCGTTCTAGCCCACAACACATGAAAACTAGTGAACAGTAAACCAAAAAAAATATTGCTTCCATATAGGCTAGGTGTATTTTCATTTCCATTTTTTAACTGAAACAGCATACTCTTATTCTGTCAAAATTCGCCAAAACTGCAAAGGTTTTACCAGTCAAATGAGGAAAGCACTACATAAAATGTCTGGTATTTTCCAGAGGATGCTTTATAGTCTGTTCCCATACCCTGCTTTCCCCCTAAGTACCTATATCTATCTCTATTTTTCAGTGTATAGGTTTTTGTTAACATGACTGTTTTATTTTCAAAAGACATTAGGATCATGAAAAAGCAAATGACTAACTATAGTATCTGAAAGTTGTTTTACATTTAAAATCATTTCACGAAGACTCTGAACTAAAAACTATCTGCTGAGACTGCTGAGTAGGCTTTCACTGCAGTCTTTGTTGCAGAACAAGGTTACAACAGAGCTTGTATTTTGCTCTACAAGGAAAAAAAATCTTTAATACAAGTTAGACTAAAGCATTCTGGTACTTTCCCTAGTAGAGCAGAGTTCTTTAAATGGGAGAGGGGTAACCTATGAGCTTCTTAAGGTTATCTGCAAAATTTGTGTCCATACATATTTCCCCCTGGGTTGAATATCTCAAAGGAAACTGATACCCACATAATGGTTAAGAACTGCTGCTTGCTGTTGCAGAACACAGCCATTATGATTCAACTTCCTGTAACTTAGATGTGTTCATATTTTGAAACTAAGAAAGCTGCACATATACATTAGGTATCTGGTCCACACGCACTCAAAGTCAAAGGTAGCTCAGACAGAGTTCAGTACCGTCATCCACCTTTCCGAAACCCCTCACCCACGGTGCTGGTCTTCTATTTGAGTCCTGCATTGAGAAAGCATATTCATTCTGGTTCCAGAACTCAGTGTGTTTCTTTGTCAAGAGAGGAAAGGATTTATGCAAGGCATATTTGTAGGGATATAACAGGGATGGACAACTCTCAGGCACTCCAGGGAATGGCACGTAGTCAGATTTGTAAATTGAGGAAACCCCACAAGACTTTGACCCACTACTGCCCAGAGTAAAGGACCTATGTGGCACTTGGTCCAGAACCATGGCTATTTCCCAAGTCTGAGCCATGGCAATCATCTCATCCTATATGTGGCATTTTACGCTTCCATGGAAAATGTGGAAAGTTGGGAGGGGGGCCTCAGGAAATGGCTCATTTTTGACATCATAAATTCTTTGGGGGTAGGAAAATGACCTACATTATTTTTTATATTCCCTAAACCCATGTTCAGTGCATGGTAGGTACTCAATAAATGCTTCTTGGAATATAACCAACATAGTTAGCTATGATCTGTAAGGAATGCCTTTCTCAGCAAGTAAGACAAAGGTTATGGGCAGTCAGGAGCTGGCACACTGTCCAAAGATGATAAAGAAATGGCCTCAAAAGGAGATGTGAAAAAGAGGAGGCCAAACAGAGGTGGTAAATACTGGCACTTCTTGCACATTGCTAAAAATGAATCAGCAAGCACAAGGCCAACTTCACCTGCCAAGAAAACAAATGAAATAGGTAATTTAAAAGAAGCAGCTCTAAGTCCAACATGCCTATCAACGCTCGCATTCACACTTTCCTGCAAGCATCACTTACCCCTCAGTAAGACATTTTAATGACAAACTTTAATAGGTCTGGCTTCCCTTATAAAAAGAATAGAAGGCAAAGAGGAAATTCAAAATGAGTGCTAAACTTTTATTCAGAATAGTGGAATAGATGAAAACACCTCTTTTAAATAGAGAAATTGGCCAGAAAACTTTACCATCCATAAGGGTGGTGCTACTTGCTTCTGGCTGTTTGGAGATGTTGACTAATGGACATACTCTGATTCCCATTAAATTCAGGAAGAGTGTTCAGGGGTCTTATGTTGAGACTCTGTTGTAGCTCCTTCACTTGCATTGAAACTGAGTTCCAGTTGTTAATCTTACCTGGACCGTGAAAGCCCAGCTCCCAAGACTTCAGCTTCTACCTGAAGGTTCTGATACATTCTCTGTCTCTATTTCCGGAATATAATTCTCTTTCCCCCAAGTTTAAATATGAATTTCTTTAACTTTAAAGGTATTTAATCTAGCATTTCTATGTACCTGAAGCAAAATGTAAGACAGAAGTTTAGCTTATGCTCAATCCATCATTTTTCATCTGAAAATACAAAATCTCTACAGAGTACCATATACTTTACTCTTGGATAACAAAATTCAATAGGGAAAATAGAATCATGATGGAACCTCTCATTAGAGCTTGTCCAAATCTTGCAAGTAGCATGATTATGTCCTGCATTTATACCAGGTACTATGCTAAGCACTTTGTGTACAGTAGTGTAAAAGAGAAAAACAGTCCTTTGTGCTCTCAAACATTATTGAAGCCAAAAAGTCACTGTGATCAACTGGGGAGATGTGACTGCCGAGAGCTAACACAATCATCTCTGAAGGGAGGAAAAACAATGGGCTTTACCAGGTCTGACAATTAAATTCGTGTACTTGTGACGATGTTGCTAACCTTTTTTGATATCAGAGGGATTATTCATTATGAATTTGTACCAACTGGACAAACAGTTAACCAAGTTTACTATTTGGAAGTGATGAAAAGGCTGTGTGAAAAAGTTAGACGGCCTGAACTCCTCGCCAACAATTCATGGTTCTTGCATCACGACAATGCACCAGCTCACATGGCACTGTCTGTGAGGGAGCTTTTAGCCAGTAAACAAAAAACTGCATTGGAACACCCTCCTTACTCACTGGATCTGGCCTCCAATGACTTCTTTCTTTACCTAAAGATAAAGGAAATATTGAAAGGAAGACATTTTGATGACATTCACGACATCAAGTGTAGTAAGACGACAGTTCTGATGGCCATTCCAGTAAAAGTTCCAAAATTGCTTTGAGGGATACACTAGGCACTGGCATCAGTGCACAGCTTCCCAACGGGAATTCTTCGAAGGTGACCACAGTGATATTCAGCAAAAAGGTATGTAGCATTTTTTCTAGGATTAGTTCGTGAACGTAATTGTCAGACCTCATAGATTCAGGAAGACTTAGAATAAAATCCTGGTTCTACATTTACTAATTGGGTGATCACGGAGTGAAGAAGTATTGTCCCCATTTGCCAATAAGACAAGGGAGGCTTAGAGCCATGTAAGTAACTTTTCTAAGCTGTTGTATGGATTGAGTGCAATTACATACATAAAGAACCTTTTACTTTGATGGTGTTCAAGAAATGTTAGCTGCCTGCTCCCCCATCCTTCCCTCCCTCCCCGCTTTTTCAGACATCATTAGCAGGAGAACAGAGATCAGGTCAAGGGATATAATTGTCCAACTCCATTCCATACTAGCTGGACCACGTCTGATAAACAGTGTTGAGTTCTATGCATTCATTTCTTAAGAGGATTCAGAAATTCTCTTGCAACCAAGTGGGAAGATGGAATGGATCGCTGCCAAGGTTGCTTTCACTTCTAATATTCTTTGATTTTTATGGAAGGATAATAATGAAGAATTCCAGTTATGCCCTAAAAAGTCATATTAATACAGCATTCCTATAATATTTCAGATTCCTGCTATACTCTCTTAAAGAATACAAACTTCAAAAAAAAATCATCAAGCACAAGATCAAAACCTCACAGAAAGAAGTATATCTCATTTCTAAACATACAGCTGTCCATTTTGCAATGCTAAAGACAGAAGTCTTTCTACTATGTGCAATTTGAGAAACGAGAATGTCTAAAACAGTGCTAATATCAAAATAATTTCATTATGCAAATTGATTTTAAATCTAATCATAAATTAATACAGGGCCTATAAGTGTGTAATTTGGGTGGAGAAAGAGTCTAATCAACTTTAAAGACATCTTTTTAAATGTGATTCAAATTTTAAGAAAAAGCTAAAAGACACTTCCAAAATAATAGCTTTACAGCTGCATTTTTTGACAAAGATACAATTTTACATCTTTTTTTTTCAGAAGGCTTCCCTGACACTGAAGGAGTAACGTGGTAAGAACTCCACGTGAACAAGATTAAAAAGCTAGATGTTTAGGAATTGGAAACTGGACTCCTTTTTAAAAAAATCAAGATTGGCTTGTCAAGTTTTACTGAATTATTTGGACAAACGGTAGGAACCTGATTAAAGAAATATGTTGATGTAGTAAATTTGAGTGTATCCTTCACACAGGTGGAATAATTTTTACCTAGCTTGCTTCCATAACTGATTTTGAGGAGGCTTATACCAAGTCATTAATGCATTAAGGCTCTCAAACTACGGAGTAAAAACCATTCTTGGATGAGAAGAGAATAAAATTCCTCACCCCTTCTATGAATGGTCTTCCTCTGCTGTGTGTTACCCTTGGTTCTGTACTTCCTAGCAGCCAAGGGAGACACAGCGGAGGACACACATTCTATTATTTGATAAAAGGAAATTCTTCCTGACACTTAATTCTCAAATTCATGGACCCTATGCACTGTCATACAGAGAGCATCAAACAGCACATAGGTAAAGCCGGGAATTTGTTTTGAAGAACACTAGATGCATCCTTCATTTGGCTATTTCTTTAGAAAAGCCAATAGCATAATTTTAAAAGGTAATATAATGGAGATATCTCCACTGTCAGGTAGGCCAATGACGGAGATTATTTTCTTTGCCGTGGAAGAGAGGTGTTTTGATATCTGAGAGGAAGATACAATAACCGGGCAGAAGCTGTACAGGAGAGCTGCACGCACACAGGTGTTTGTACTGTAAATGACAGTCCACGGGCAGAACTGCAGGGATACGTGCCGAGTGGCAACAGAGGCTGAGCACAGAAGACATGGTTTTTATGTTCCATTGTCTTGCCTGCTTTACTGAGCTCATTTCTTTTAATAACCAATCAAAGCTCTCATAATAGAAATCTAGGCTGAAATGCCTGACAGCTGCCTAAGGACCTGTTATTGAGCATTTGTTGAGCAGAAGAGTGTATCACCCCCTAGGAGGCATTCTCTAGTTCATGGCACACAGAACTCAACTGAGAAAATCCAGCTTTCAGGTCACTAGGTGTGTAGGTCATGGCTACCACTTTTGACTTCATTTAGCCTCAGCTGACATAGAAAAATGAACATAAAAACAAAGTGTATATACAGATGTGTTTCTCATTGGAATCTCTCTGTATATATTCTAATATGACAGAATGTCTGTACCAAAGCAGAAATCTAAGGCGGTAAATTCATTTGGATATATGTTTGTGTATATATATGTGTATTATATGTATCCCACATACATGTATGTACGTGTATATCTGCATATACACATACGTATATTTTATTGAATGAATTGCTTAAGCACTATGTGCCAGGTTGTAAAAGCCTCCCTAGAACTCTGTTTAAGAGACTGTGTTACCAATCATGTCAGCTGCTTTTAGCACCACATTCAATTGGGTTATCCTTCAATTGGGAGAACTTTCAAAGGCAGAATTGTTACTATGCCTTTGTCCTGTCGTCTTTCTTCTGTCCTAGGATTTTATGTCACTGACCATGTTTATGGAGCCTCTACTAGCTCAACTTTATTCTTGATTCTGAATCTAAAAATACATTACACAAGTCAAGACCAAGTTCATGGGTATGATTCTGAAAGAGGCGGCCATTTAAAAACCAACAATAAACTGCATGCCACGGCAAAAGAATAGCAATGTTGACTATCACAAGGTCACAAAATCCAGAACAGATTATTCAAAGAACTCTCTGGAAGCTGATAAGCTTATAACAGCAATCCTACTAAAAAAATTTCTGCATTCAGAAATTATATATATATAATTATATATAATATATAACAAAGTTACAGTGTGTCATTTGCTCTATAAATCGTCACTATTACAACCTGGAGTATTAGGAAATGTGCATAAAGATATATATGTACATAATTTCATATTCTCAGAGGAAACTGAAAAATTACATGCATGAAGTTTTAATTGCAACATGAGAAATGACATTTAAGCAATGGTTCACAATCCCACAAAGTTAAATTCAAGTGTAAATGCTGCCTGGTATAATGGGGGAACAACGGCCTTTGGAGGCACACCCAGGCCCGGGTGTGAATTCTGACTCTGTCACTTGTTGGATACTGCATCTAGCCAATCCCTCTATTACTATGAGACTCAGTTTCCCCATCAGTAAAAGAGAGATCTTAAATATCTATTTTGCAGAGAGTTGTTGTGGAAATTAAAGGAGAATAAATGATAAGTCTCTATCCACTGCTATTTTTATTGTCAAATTACTAAATCGATTAGAAAGCCTAATATATTTTATGAATTTGACTCCAAAGACAATGGAAGTAAAAGCTAAAATAAACAAATGGGACTATATGAAACTTAAAAGTTTGTGCACAGCAAAAGAAACCATCGACAAAATAAAGAGGCAACCGACTGAATGGGAGAAGATTTTTGCAAACAGTTCCTCCGATAAGGGTCTAATATCCAAAATATACAAGGAACTCATGAAACTCAACAACAAAAAAAAACAAGTAACCCAATTGAAAAATGGGCAGAGGACCTGAAGAGACATTTCTCCAAAGAGGACTTACAAATGGCAAATAGACATATGAAAAAATGCTCAACATCACTAATCATCAGAGAAATGCAAATAAAAACCACAATGAGATATCACCTCACCCCAGTCAGAATGGCGATCATCAACAAGACAAATAGCAACAAGTGTTAGAGAGGCTGTGGAGCAAAAGGAACTCTCATACACTGGTGGTGGGAATGCAGACTAGTGCAGCCGCTATGGAAGGCAGTGTGGAGGTTCCTCAAGAAATTACGAATAGAATTACCATATGACCCAGCAATCCCTCTCCTGGGTATCTACCCAAAGAATTTGAAGTCATTTATACATAAAGACATGTGTGCTCCAATGTTCATTGCAGCTTTGTTTACAGTGGCCAAGACATGGAAACAACCAAAATGTTCTTCGATAGATGAATGGATAAAGAAGTTGTGGTACATATACACAATGGAATACTATTCGGCGTTAAGGAAAGATGATATAGGAACATTTGTGACAACATGGATGGATCTTGAGAGTATAATGCTAAGCGAAATAAGTCAGACAGAAAAAGCAGAGAACCCTATGATTTCACTGATATGTGGTATATAAACCAAAAACAACAAAAGAACAAGACAAACAAATGAGAAACAAAAACTCATAGACACAGACAATAGTTTAGTGGTTACCAGAGGGTAAGGGGGGTGGGGGGTGGGTGATGAGGGTAAGGGGGATCAAATATATGGTGATGGAAGGAGAGCTGACTCTGGGTGGTGAACACCCAATGGGATTTATAGATGATGTAATACAGAATTGTACACCTGAAATTATGTAATTTCATTAACAATTGTCACCCCAATAAATTAAAAATAAATAGAAAGCCTAATATAGATTAATGGTTCTTCTATTAATTACACACCCACTAACATCATTAAGATCATGCAATATCTGACTAGATTTAAGACTGAAATTCAATATACATATTTTCAGTTCTAAATTCTATGATTATCTGAGCACATATGAGAGAAGGATATAAAACTCCTCTAAAGACTAACAGGAAAACTATTCTAGAATATATGTGGGAACAACATTTAGGCTTCAGTAAAGCATTCTCATCTATCTGCTTTCTGATAAATCTATATTCTTTGTCTATAGTCCTAAATAGCATGCAGTAGTTCTTATAAAGTTTGCTTTAAAAAGCACCAGGCTCCGTGCTCTCACATGCGTCATTCCCTTGTACTTCCCACACTTCCCTGAAGGCCCACTTCCAATATTTCTCATTCATTAAACCTTTCTGTGTCTCCTCCAGCCCTTGGGTCAGTGTCGACCCTGAAAATCACTTAGGATTTGTTTGGGAACATAAGACTGTCCTTCTTTGCTTCGCCCTCCCTGGGCTGGGCACAGCTAGTTGCACAGCTCGCTGCTTGGAAATGAGCTGAAAATCTCTGAAGGCCTCACTACTTGTAGGCATTACCAATAAAAAATAAATTTACGCAGGAAAAAAGTTTTTTCATCTTTTCTAGCAACAGAATTTCCATTTTGATTGTTCATTTATATTTTAGGTTAACTCGATGGAGATTGTGAGAACTCCATTTTCAGCAACGGAAGGTCTGCCCAATGCTGGCCTAATGTATTCAGGTCTTGTTCAACACATACTATGTTGGGCCTTAAATATGCTACAAGCACATGGCCTTCCCAAACTATCCTAGTACGGCGAATGGGAAGTGAACCCTCCTGGGCTTTGACCCCTCAAGATTCAGCCTCCATCCTTGTCCATCCTGCTCTGGGCCCTGGGAAGCAGAGCTATGAAGACCACTCACACAGTTGCCTTTCCCACTGGCTTCTGGTCTGGTTTGGCCAATGGCAGGAACAAGCCGACTGGAGTGAGACGGGGGTACTTTTACTTCTGACTTGCTCCCTGCCAGGTAGCCATCACATCCCTCAGTTCCTGTCAGGTGGCCGGCGCCATAGCCACCATCTCCTGGGCTCTGGTAACCATTTTTCCTCTTATCCTTTAGGCCTATACCATATTTCCCCCCAACTAAGACCTAGCTGGACAATCTGCTCTAAAGTGTCTTTTGGAGCAAAACTTGAAGAAGATCATTAAATAAGTAGAGAGGGCCAAGATTCTTGAAAATTCAATAAAAGAGCTGATAAAGAAAAAACACATATTGTTATGAACATAGCACTGAGGCCCACTGAAGCTTTAGTGCAGTCAAGGCTGTACCTTCCTATTGCATTATAGCGCCTATAAATAGCTGCACAGAGATGTAGGTTTATTTTAATACCATAAATTCACTGAAAACTAAATTAATATTGTTAACAATTAATATGGAATATTGCTAACATGGAATCCCATATTAATGCAAAGGTGCGTTGCCCTATAATCTGCTTCCTAAAAATCTCATATTTCAAGAAACAACACTTGATTTTTAAATGACAATGGGCTTCTCACTTCTGAACTACCCTCTGGTTATTCTCTGGTTGCCTCCTGTTCTGCAGTCCCAAAACTTCCTATTGTGATAATGTTCTTAATAGCCTCATTTGCTCAGAGAAGCACTTTCCTTCACCTTCTAAGTTTACTCGGAATCATCTTTCTTAATCAACTTTCTTTCCTCCCCCTTCCCTTCCAACTCCCTGCTACCCTCACTCAAGGACACCCAAAAGGGAAAAAAAAGAAGAAAAGTTCAGCTTGAAACGTACACTGAGATCTCATCCATATTCTGTACCAATTTCCAGACCATAAAATTCCTTATTGGCAGAGGAAGTGTTCTGTATGATGCCTAAAATAGTCCCTTTACCTTGTGCTGAAAAGAAAGCAGACCTTGAATGTACTTTTTAAAACAGTGGAAAGTGAGGGGACTGAGGAAGCCCTACTTACTGTTCAGAGTAGGCCAGAATGTGGAGCCCACCGTAACTGACGCCCAGCTCACATCACTGATGGCAAAGATCGCCCGTGGCCCATGGAGTCACGGTTCTGCGTTGTCTTCCACCGTGGGTAACAGCACTATATTCTTTTGTCATAGCACGCAGTTTATTTCAGCAGCGAAGAGTGCCTGCACAGCAGGGCTCACCACCGCTTGTTAACCCCAGTACCATTTCCACAGCATAGACACTCACGCGTAATAGCTGAATAAATGCTTAAATAAGGTCGACTTCACCCATTCACTCAGTTTGCAGAGTCCCCTCCCCTGACTCTGAGACAGACCGATTTCCACTTATGCTTTGGTCTGGGTTTGGGCAGCAGGTGGTTACCCCAACTCATGGCTGTGCAACCCCTAATTAGCACACTCCCTGTACCACATGACTCATCTTCAAAGAACTTTCCCATCTGAAACTAATTAATCTTCCCCACATCCCTTCGAGGTAAGTGTGGTGTGCTCATCTGCAAGTTATAAGGAGGAAATTGGGGATGAGGAGGTTACAGGCTGTGCCAAAGGTGATTAAGGGTGTCTGCCGCAGAATGAGCTCATCATGCAGTCCTGGGTTCGGCCTCTCCGCCCACTCTGGAATCCTGGCCTTTCCCCCACGCTTAGACCACCTTATCATTCTCTGGGCTTTTCTGAAGGTGTAGACAGAGGCCAGCAGGTATGTGCATTTCAAAAAGAAAAAAAGCATTTTGGTTTGCCTCTGCTAAACACCTTCAGATGTCTTTTCCACAGTAACTCATATGAGAAGTCATCTCTCTCAGATCTTTTCCAGTAAAGATATTTCAGTAGGTAGATTTAGTACTGTCTCCTAGAAAGAGGACTGAGAATAATACATCTTCATCTATTTTCCTGGGAAATGTACAGTGAGGTTTGCTCGCACATCTTCACAGACACAAGCCAGTGCACAAGCAGTCTTGGAGTTCAAGGTTACTACTGCCTGTCCAGGCCTGCAAACTGCCCAGAGCAGAATGACACACAGTCTATCCGACACACTTCACCTCATGTCTCTGATGGGTCCCTATGGCAAGCATGTAGCAAATAGTATTTCAACCTTCTGTACCATCAGCCTTTCTGACTTTGCTGAACAGAACCAGGACTGGCTATTTCCAAGGGAGAATCAAGCTTCACCCACCAAAACTATGTCCTTCTTCCTTTGCTGGTTCCTATTCCCCCTACCTCCTAGATTAGGACATGCCCCAGGTTTCAGGTTTTTATGTTATTACTATTTACTTTCCTATAGTGTGTTATTACTATTACTTTCCTTAGGGACCACAATTCATTGCACACTTCCAACTCCCATTCCTTGTCAATTTCTAAATCACCAGGCCTGTCTCTGACCTGAGGAGGTTGGATTGTAAACTCTAATTTTCTGCCATTTTTATATAGCATGAGTTGGAGTAGATGATTTACTATTCCATTTGGGGAATGACTAATCCTGATAGACATTAAAACATTACCCAATGCTCTAGTAATTAAAACAGTATAATACTAGCGTATGAGTAGGCAGACAAATGGAACAGAACAGAGAGTCCAGAACAGAAGCTATCTTTACCATATAATAAATTGCCATATATAGACTCAAATACACATGGCAATTTGTTATATGGTAAAGGTGGCTTTTCAAACCAGTAAGTAAGGATACACTTTAAGAAGTTGAGTTTGGAAAACTGGGTGGCCAGGAAAAAAATAAGGTTGGGTACATAGGACATACATTTTCTTTTCTTTAAAAAAGAAAAACAAACCCATAAAAGTCCCAGAAGAGAAAATATAAACACAGAATGCTACTAGATGATCTTAAGAAATTTTGGGTGTGATAATGATATAGAGGCTATGTTTAAGAAGTCCTTACATGTTGTCGATATATATTAATTTACTTATAAAGAAAATACTATGGTGTCTTGGGTTTGCTTTAAATATTCTCATACTGGATGGAAGAATAGGTAAAACAAGATTGGCAAAATATTCCTAATTATTAACACTGGATGATGGCTAGTTGGGGTTTCTTATACTATTTTCTCTAATTTGTGTATACTTAAATTTTTCCATAATAAATTTTTTTTGAAGTACACAAAGAAATATGAGTGACTTCCTTAATGGGGAAAAGGACTTTCTAACTGTGATTCAAAACCCAGAAAGTATAAAATTAAAGTTTGATACATTCAATAACATTAAACAACAATAACTTCTGCATGACAAAAAAAAAAACCATACGCAAAGTGAAAAACAAGTAACCACCTGGGGAAAATATTTTCAACTGATGGCACAGACAAAATAATGGATGATCTCACTAATATGGAAAGAGTTAGTAGAAATCAGTAAGAAAATTATTAGCAACCCAACAGAAAAATTAACAAAGAACATTAACAGACACTTCTTCACAGAAAAATAAATAAAATGGCCTTTAAACATCATGACTTGAACATCTTTTCAAATAGGAGAAATGCAAATTAAAAATATACTTTATAACTTCTAGATTTTGACTTGTCTGATAAAAATGCTTTCTAACACTCTTTTGAGGAGACCATGCAAAATCAGCCATTTCCATATATTGCTGGTGTGAATGTGGTTCCCACGGAGCGATTTGGTAACATTATTAAAATTTCACACGCATTTACCCTTGACCCAAAATCTCACTTCTGTGAAGTTTTTCTCCAGAGAGAGTGCAGACATGCACCATGATATATCACCACGTAGTCACTGCAGCACTATTTGTAATGGAAAATGACTGGAAGCAACCCACATGTCCATCAAAAAAAGTTTATATGTGTGTATATATCTACATATATATCTACAAATATATCTACATATATGTATATTATGTGTGTGTATATATCTACATATATATCTACATATATATCTACATATTAATATATGCATATACACATGGGGTATGATGTAGCCATTAAAAAAATGAGGATGCTTTCTATATGTTGCTGTGAAAGAGTACATATACAGTAGACACGTATATTGGAGAGAGATATAGAGATATGAATACTATATGTCATTTCTTGTGTTAGAGAGGGAATAAATTAAAAATACTGTAGGTATTTACTTATAGATGCATAAATACACAATATATAGGAAACTAATAAAAACGATGCCCTGTAGGTAGAGAGGCAGGTGTAAAAAATATAGTATAAAAGGACGGAAGGCAGAAGGAGGCTTCTCAGAGTGTACCTCTTTTCGTTGTTTTGATTTTTGATCCATATGAATGCATAACTTATTCAAAAATTAAATGAAAACAAAGTATTCGATTGGTTCTACAGTTTATTATTGATTGACTTACCGTATAATTAAAGCTCAATAGTTTCCTCCGATGGACTACGGGCTTGGAAAATCCAAAGAGCAGATGCAAACAAAGCAGATACAAAACAGCATTTTTTTTTATCAGTTTCAGGTGTACAAAACAATGTACTAGTAAGACATTTACACCCCTCACAAAGTGAATAACACCCCCCCAATCTACTACCCTTCTGACATTGTATAAAGCTGTTATAATTCCACTGATTCTATTCCCTATGCTGTACTCCACATCCCATGACTATATATATATATATATTAAATTACAGTTGACAACAAAATAGCATTTTTATTTGCCTTTGCAATGTATAATTTGGTAGGGATAGGGGTAGCAGACAATTCACCATCCTAATTACATTTCTCAAATTCTATTGGTAAAGTCCCTTGAGGTATTAGTAAGTACAGAGTCACAGTTGTCTGCAATGAGAGCAGGTTAAGAAAGTAGGTAAGGAAGATAAATGGGCAGGAAGCACTGTCTTCCTGCAGAACAGAAGCATTATATCCATTTGAGTGTATTGTAATTGTTGACTATTAGCAACACATCTCTCTTACACTATAGACCAATAAGCACTAAGTTTTTCTTCCCCAAGGTCCATTTCTATCTTGCCCCCTCCAACCCCAGATTCCATGTTTAGAGGGATTTATCTAAACTGTATGTATTATAGAAGATAATTACCCAAATTTAAGATGTAAAATACATAATTGCCATGAAATGTGTCTGACCCACATGAAATAACTAAATTATTACATTAACATGATATAATTTTGACAAGTGCAAAAAAGTTGTATACACTCAATAGGCACATTGTTCTCTTGCCCCTAAATAGTCAATTTTTGCTGGGCTCTATGAAATGTGAGAAACAGTTCACTATCTCCTGTGCCTGCATTTGAGGTTCTGAGATCCCAAATTTCAGGCTTTCAAGTCTACAAGATGCAGTGGCCTGGGAAGCCTCTCCCTCAGCCCCTAGCATGGGGAAGGAGGGGCTATAACCCACTCCCATAGGAAGTGATGCCATGGTTACTTGTGCACAGCAAAAGGGAAATTCCTGCTAGTTGGTTGAGTGAACAAGCTAACTATTTTGTCTTAATGGACTATTTCTCAGCATTTCAGTTCCCTTACAATGTAGAATTAAGTGTTAAAAGTTAGGGTGAACATTAAGCAAATTACTTAACCTCCATGTGCCTCAGTTTACTCACTGTAAAAAGGAGATAATTAAAAAATAATGACCTCAATGAGTTAATATGTCTTCAGCACTTAGAATAACAGAAAGATAGTATGAACTCAAATATTAACTAACTGTATGTAACACCTTAGAGATATGTTTAAAATTCCCCCTTTGGAGCCAGGCTCCCAAGGCTACCTCCTGAGAAGTCACAGAATACATCCTGTCGCCATTTTCTTTAGACTAATTAGCTGTGGTACAAATGGAAATTATTAACTTTCACAACTTCAACTTTACTAGTGTTGAATGATTTATATAATCCTGTAGCTAGGAGGTTCCAGAACTGCATTCCTTTCCTTGGCAAATTTGTACATCTTCTTACAAAGGCAGTATTTTGTTCATCACATTGTGTCTGAGAAATGACTGCAGGCTAGAATTACGCAGAGAACGTCAATCTCATTGCCCCTCTGTGCCAATCGCATTGCCCTCTTGAAACACTGGGGAGCACAGGAAGACACTGCACTGCACAGGCAAAGGCAGAACCAACCAGCCCACAGTTTGACAAGAAGGCTTAGAAAAGACCCTGGGGTGAGGCTTATTTACAAATGGGAAAACTGATGCAGTTAAGCCTCTAGAACCTAGAACCTCTGAGACTCTATTTTCCATCATAAGGGGACTATTACACTGTCATGATCTGGAAGTAAATAGTAGAAAAAAGTGTTTATAATAAGTAGTTTAAATGTGTGCTTGTCTCTCCCTAAAGTGTCTCTTCTTAATACCATGCAAACAGAAGAGCAAAGGAAATGCGAATGCTGTACCCACTTGGAGAAAGCCATCCAGAACATTACAAAAACACTCCCCCATATCATCAGACCTTAGGGAAGTAAATGGGATCAAATCCTGTGGGAAATAAAGGAACAAACATCGTCCTGGCAAACTACACCTCTGCCCCACTCAAAATTTTCATCCAGTATTTCTTTCCTTACACTTTCTTCATTTAAAATGCACATTTTTATTTCATAAAATAATCCAATTTATACACTCTACATGGCCTACACACATTCATTCAGTGAGTCAATCAATATTTATGGAGCACCTACTATGTGCCAGGCAACTTTTTGTTCCCTGCCATAGCTTTAGTCCTAAAACTAAGTTCCTGCTCTTGGAGATCTAAGATATGACTAAGATCCGACTTTCCAATGATTTGCTCATGATTTCCTCCATGTGCCCTCATGCAGAATAACCTCTTGTTAAGGTTCACATTTAATGAGGGTTTATGGGTGCCAGGCAAAAAGCATCATTAATTCATGTAATTCTCAGAACACCCCCATAAGTTGGGTACTATTATTATGCCACTTTATAGATGAAGAATTGAAGTTTAAAAAGAGGATAAGTAACTTACCCCAAGCTACAAATCTCATAAACCATGCATAGAATTTAAATTCATCCAATTCCAAACTCCTCCACCTTAATCTGTATACTACACTGCCTTCCAAACTTCTTAGTTATAGTGTGCTATGCTGGTTATACTTTGTTTATAATAGTCTCTTCTGCATTTCTTTGTTTGGTTTGCTGTGATTCTCATCTTCTGTATGATGCCTTTCTAGCATCTAGACCACAATCATGTAAAAGCAATTGTATCAAGTCATGGGACCATGGCAGAGCAGGCTAAGAACTGACAACCATTTGTATATAAATATTTAAATGTAGGCACTACACTCCATTTAGTGAATTATTCAAATTCTGGGCTTACACAAAAAGGTTTCAAGAGCTTACCAGCTGCTTCCTTCTGTGATCTCATGATTTTCACCCAAACAAGACTCAAAGGAGACATTTTCCAAATCAGCTTCCTTATATTTACACCTGGTCATTGATGTCGTCTGCCTTAGTTTTTGCCAGCTCCAAACTAAGGGAGAGAGTCAATTTGAAATCTCTCTCTAATTACTTCCTTTCCTTTCCCCAAACCTTGCTTTCTCCCCCACCCCACTCCCAAAACCCCCAAAGCTAAAACCATAGTTCAGTGAAATCAGTGCGATTAAGCAAAATTATGAACGAGCTCAGGGAGTTACTCTAATTGCTCTAATCAGGGACATCCTCCCCCACCACAGCTTTGCTTGTGGGAGGCCTAGTCAGCCTAGAACATTCCTTCCCTGTCCCTGGGTGGTGTGTCAGCAGATTGCAATCGCTGCTGCTATGTATGTTTCCAGGTTAATGTGAGATTGTTCAAGTCTGAGTCTTCAGATCCTTATGATTCTCCTTGAAGATTTCTTCACCCGGTTTACTGAAAAGAACCTTGTATTTAACCCCTGAGCCCCAGACACCCATGGCACCATTCATTCAGACCAGGATGTCAGATTCTTCAATGGGAAGAAGATTGTGTGTCCAAAGGAAAAAGACTGTCTCCCTCTCTCACCAAAGACCACTCCTGAAGGCGGGAATAGTCTTTCCTCTTTGGCATGGGCTTGGCACTGAGCAGGCGCCCAAATATTTGCTGAATGCTGTGCAATGAAGAAAGGAGGTGTGAAAGTAAAGTCATGCTTTCTTTTAACAAGCCCTGAATGGGACAATGGATTTGATCAGACGAAAATACTTGCACCCGGGCTGTGCATATCACATACTACACTTAAATGAGAACACTGAAAAGACATGACTAGTGCTCAGCACGTAACAGCAAAGATGATCTCATTCCTCAGCATTACCTTGAAACAGTGGAAGGTTGCAAGTCTGTGTCAGAAACTGACATCAAATCAGGAGTTTCCACCAGGAAAACAGTAGTAACAGCAGCAATAACCAACAGTCTAAGTAACATGCTTGATTTGCTTCTGAAATCCTTCAAGGAAAATTCCAGAACTTCAGGAATTGAATTCATTAACGAGGTCTACTAGGAGGTTGTATAAAAACTACTGCCACCTTTCCTCACGCTTTCAGTTAACTTTCTATACTCTGTGGCAACAGTCGCTCGTGAAGGAGAGGTGATTGAGAGCTGTCACAAGAATTCCTTTGAGTCAAGGTTCACTGGGTGGGACAGATCCAAGAAGACCTGGCAACGCTCTGCAGCTGCGACATGGCCACGCGACACACATAGGCCATGTGTTTGGCTTCCTTCTGTGGGGGGAATGATGCTGAGCATTGGGTTGGAAGTCTCATGTTATGGCACCATCAATCCAACTTTCTTTTGGGGGTTTTCCTTAGCTGAGAAAGTATTCATCAAATAAATATTTTAAATTTAATATGCATCTATATTTTATTCATTTAATAAGCATTCTTGAACACCGACAGCGCATGGCATGAGAAACTAGAAATAAAAACTCATGTAAGACATGGTCCATGCCCTGAAGTGATTTGAATACAGTGGCGAAGGCAGTCCAATTATAATGGCACATACACGGCAGTGGTTATAGGGACAGTGCATTACAGAGCATTTCTAACTTGACTACATCTACTTTTCTAAAAATGTAGTGATCCCTGTGGCTGGTAGTACGTAGGGAAGCATAGTATTTATGCTGAAACCATGCAGGGAGGCTCCCAGAAATAAGCAAATCTGCAAAGAACAGATCAATACACATTTTCTTTGGCCAAGGGAAGGAAATACCTCAGGAAAAAGCTTTTTTTCTTTAAAAAAAAAAAAAAAAGGGAAACATGCTGGCCGAGACTTTCCAGAGATATCACCAGAATAAATTAATGGGTGCAGACAAGTGCTTAGATTTGCAGCACTGATTAGCTTTCATGTGGAGGCTCTGTTTCCATATCCTAAAGTAGGAACTGGGTATCCTGGTACTTTGAGGATTTTCAGCAAACTCCACGGTTGCCCTGACTCCAATTCTTGGTTCAGAAATTTCACCCTTTCAGCAAAGTTCAATTCTTCCAGAAGCAGGAGATACACTAGATGTGTCAAGCCTTGAGGGGGCCAAAAAAAAAAAAAAAATCAAGTTTTACTGATCACCAGCTTAGCCACTGCAAATTAAATCGCCAGTGGAGTTACCCAGCATGCTTCTGTCCCCTCATGAGAGTTTATCTCAACATGTTCACCTTATTTTCCTGAAGGCATTCTAGTTACCTAAAAAAAAAAAAGTACATTTTCCTGTGATTCAAAATGAAATAATTTCACATATGTGAAGAAGTGTCTGCCATTCACACACTGAAGCATTAAGAGCATTCACTCTTACAATGGACATCACTTAATACAAGAAGCTATCTTCCGGGAACATATATGACTAGGAAAAAGTTGGATGCAAAGGGATATAAAGTGTTAAAACATGTAATCTCCTGAAACCAGCAAAGGGCTCCTTTACTATTTCAGATTGAAGGCGCCTCCTCAGTGAGTTCCAGTAAGTTCTGAGGGTCTAGGTGGTACCCTCTCTCACTTGAACTTTCCCGTCATCCACTGTGAGCATCCACAGGGTTTTTCAAAGTCTACACTCACCGAGGCCTGGCTGCCAAACTCATTACAGCTGGTCCCAGCATGGAGCTGTACCTTGAGTTAATTTTCAATAAAGTATCTCACTCAACGTCTTTATCCTGCTTCCAAGGTCTTCCACGTCCATTTGAAAATCCTTAGCATTTCAGTCTTGCTTTGGGAGGATGCCAGAACTTCAAGTATCCTTCTTAATTAAATGACCTCCACTTCCAGCACACTAAAACGAGTAGGATTTTGGAAAATATCAGACATCAAAATCCTAGTGAACAAACCTATATGAAGAGCCTCCTGTGGTCAGCAACTGTGGTAACAAGTGTGGAATTCTACTTGAGTTACATTTTAAATATAAGAAAAATCTCTGACCTAAAGATCTGGTAAGACTGGATATAATACATGAAATGACTACAGTGGGTACAGGGCAGAGCACGATTAATAATTAAAACAAGTGAAACAGGGTACAAAAAGTGATAATAATATCTTATTACTTAAAGACAAAACCTGAAAAATGAAGAATGCTTAAATTAGATATAGCGCATTCTCATACCATAGTTCTATTGATTCTGACAACCATACAGTGGGGCAGGCAAGGGAGATACTGTATTATTAACCCCATTTTACAGATAAGAAAACTGTGACTCAAAGAAGTAAAGGAACTTAGCCAAGGGCACCTGGCAAATAAATGGCAGAATTCCAGGAGAGTAGTCCAAGCGTCATCTCCCTGTTCTGTAATTTTGCTACCATATCATGCTGCCTCCTTGCTAAGTACCAGGGGAGGGAAAAGAGGGAGCCTGGAAGGACTTGAAGGATGAGATATAAAGGAAGATAGAGAGATGGGCAAAAAACACAATCATGGGCTTGGAGACAGAGTATTGGGAGAGAATGACTTACTGAAATGGAATATATATTAGAAGGAAGTGGGAACTGGGATTTGATAGGGAAATGAAATAATCATGGAACTTTCAGAAAATCAGAGTCCAGAGTCAAGTTTTGGTCTTTCAAATAATGAGATCTGTTTTTTTGAAGGAGACAGACATGATCGATACAGAGATTAAGAAAACTGATATGGTTACAAAGGTGGGAGGTGGGAGGCAAAGAGTCTGATTTTCTGAAATCCAGGAGGAAATGGCGTAGGGCCTGAGATAATTCTGAGATGCTGAGGTGGGTCCGATTTACAGAATCCTGTCACTCACATTCATTTGCATATCACTGAACAACCGCAAAGCTAAAAATAGTCTGGTTAAAAGGAACAGGTCATATAAAAGAGAAGAATGATTGTTGCTTACAAATGTATGATAGACTAAGCAATTTTAGGTTGGCTGACTTACAACATGTATGATATGCTGTCTCCAGAATTCAGGATTGGCAAAGGTAACATTACCTCCATTTTCAGCCTTGGGTTAGTGTGGCTTCCTGCCTGGGCCAACCTGTTACCAGGCTGGACTAAAGGTGGCCCCACAGGCCTGTTGGAGTGCCAACAGATCAAGGGGATTTGAGTGGGGTCAGGAGTATTCTCACCCATACTTAAATGAGAACAGGTCTAATTTTTTTAATTGCTTTTATTAAGATATTTTACAAAATTTCATTTGGGTAAAGGGTTCCATAGTTTAAAACATCTGAAAAGCCACTGATCTAGTCTAATGCCAGGAACAGACAGATGAGGAATCAACACAGTGGTGCTGGGTCTGGTTCAAGGTCACAGAGGGGATGCGGCCACTTGAGGGGCATTTTCCACTGCTTTAAAACTGGGAACTCAGAAAGCTTTTGCATAGCAAAAAAGAACAATCAACAAAATGGAAAGGCAACCTGTGAAATGGAGCAAACATTTGCAAATAAGTGTCTACAAGAAATTTAATATCCAAAATACACAAGGAACTAATGTAACTCAATAGCAAAAATAAAAATCTGATTTAAAAATGGGCAAAGGACTTCAATACACATTTTTCCCAAAGAAGACATACAAATGGTCAACAAGTACATGAAAAGGTACAACATCACTAATCA
Source organism: Rhinolophus hipposideros (assembly GCF_964194185.1). Classification (NCBI taxonomy): domain Eukaryota; kingdom Metazoa; phylum Chordata; class Mammalia; order Chiroptera; family Rhinolophidae; genus Rhinolophus; species Rhinolophus hipposideros. The sequence continues at coordinate 30,058,472 of NC_138052.1, read as the reverse complement.
TCAGAGAAATTCAAATCAAAACCACAACAAGATATCACTTCACACCATCAGAATGGCTGTCATCAAAAAAAAAAAAACCCAAAAGATAAGTGTTGGTGAAGATGTGGAGAAAAGGGAACCCTTTTACACTGTTAGTGGAAACGTAAATTAGTGCAGCCACTATGGAAAACAGCAGAGCAGTTCCTCAAAAAATTAACAGTAGAATTCCCATATGATCCAGAAATCTTACTTCTGGGTATAAACTTGAAGGAAATGAAGTCATTATCCCCAAGAGATATCTATACTCCCATGTTCATTGCAGCATTATTCACAATAGCCAAGATATGGAAACAACCTTAGTGTCCATCAATGGATGAATGAATAAAAAAAAATGTGGTATATAATTTCTTGGTAGATATTTGTAGGACACTATTTAGCCATAAAAAAGAAAAAAATCCTGCCATTCATGACAACATGGATGGACCTTGAGGACATTTGGCAAAGTGAAATGAGCCAGACAGAAAAAGGCAAATACAGTATGATCTCATGTGTGGAATCTAAAAAAGTCAAAATCATTGAACTGAAAAGTAGAACGGTGGTTGCCGGAGCTGGGGAGTGGGGGAAATGGGGAGATGTCGGTCAAAGAGCACAAACTTTCAATTATGAGATGAATAAGTTCTGGGGATCTGAGGTACAGCATGGTCACCATAGTTAACAATGTTGTATTATATATTTGACACATGCTGAAAGAACGGATTTTAAGAGTTCTCATTACAAGAAAAAGGTAACTGTGAGGTGATGGAGGTGTTAATTAACCTCTTTATGGTAATCATTTCACAATGCATACATATATCAAATCATCTCATTTTACACCTTAACATACTTTTTCCAATTTTTTACAATCAATTTTACCTCAACAAAGCTGGAGGGCGGTGGAAATTTGGGCAACTGAGATCGCAGAAAACAAAAATCATGTAACGTCCTTTGAAGCCCCCAGGCCAGGATTGCCTCTGGGCGCTTGACTGTCCCTGTGCAGGGAGAGTCCTGGTGCCCTCAGCCGCCCAGCACAGGTGGCAGGGACAGCGATTGGGACGCGGGTCCCCCACACACTGCCTGGCTGGACCTCAGAGCAGCAGGATGGTACACACCCAGAGCTTGTTTCAGTGTGAAGCCTCCTGCCAGCAAATGAAGCTTAAATGACTGCTAATAAGAAAAGGGCCTGGTTAATACTTTCCTCCGATTCATTCATAGTTTGACACTTGCTCCTTTCTTTTGTCTTTCCTCACTGTAGTGTCCTTTTGGAGACTAAGACTAAGGCCAACAAAAACACCCACACACACACAAAAAAACACCACCAACCCACCACCAAAACTGAAAAAAAATAAAATAAAATAATTTTTTTTAAAACCCCACCTTAAGAAAAGGTATGTGTGTGCCCTGGAGAAGATAAACTGCAGGTTTAGAATTCTCACTGTTACCAAAGAATTACGACCCAGAAGGAGAGAACCATTAAATCTGCTGGTTTCACTTGTATAACAGCATATAACATTGTACCTGCTCCTGCATTGCCCACTGAATCAGGAAGTTTAGGGAGGGAAGTCCAGCAGAGCCCCTAGTAAATCTGTCTTTTTGTATTCCAATCATAAAAAAGTATTCCCCTCCCTTTTTCAGACAGCGCCTACTGTCCCCTTAACCGTGTTTATCGAACAAAGTGTCCTTCTCAAAGCTAGAGCATTTCTCTTCTGTGACAGCAAAACTGATTAAATCTTCCTGGAGAAAAGTTAGGCAGACCAAAACCCACCTTCCTGCCAGTTAACAAAGGGACAGAATTTCCAATTCTAATATTTCCCTTCCTTACTTTCCTTATTAAGAAAAACAAATAAAAGCAATAGAGTTTTGTAGAAAACTTCTGACGATAGCTGTTTGCATTTTAACTGAGATTGAAAAATTTCTTCCCAGTTTTGGGAATTAGCAAATCTAACTATCAGAACGTGTAAACTAAGTAGGCTACTGCTTGTAAATTTATGAAAACTGGAGTGCATACAGATGATATACAAACCAACTGTGCAAGATGAGCTTCCCCTGGCAGGTTTGCACATAACCTTTCAAGATGGAAAATTCCAAGATCGTAACTCTGCTTACAGGGACATTAGTTGCAAGAGACATTCCCAAAAGGGACTGTAAGTTATGAAGTAACAACAGCTCTCCAGTGAACTGATTAACTCTTCCATATTCAGAACGCCCAGTTTAAAAAATAACAAATCAAAATGACCTTTTCAGCACTCAACCAACACTGCAAACAGTAACATATCCCAGTTAGAAATCGGGAGGGGAAAAATTATGTCTGTGGCATATGTGCTGATCCGAGCAACAGAGTCTGGTTTTTTATTTTTTTTAATCACCCCTGTCAAAAATATAAAATCTTCTTATAATAAGTTACGCAGCTTTCTGTGCTTCAGGAGCAATTCGCCAACACGAAAGCTCCAGATTTTACAACAGTTTATCGGCACTGTCAGCTAGCTGCTGAGTTGCTGAGATGGGTTTGAGAGGAAAAATATCTCATGTTGCTTTTGAAAGTCATCTGCATAATTGCAGCGCTTTCTAATCCGCACTGAAGACCCATAATTACACCAGGAGAAATTGAGGTCTCTGATCCCGGGTCTGGTAACTAGGTGCACAAACCTCCCATTTGAATCTTCTGGAAGAACAGCCCTTAAGCATCACTGTGGGAAGGAAAGGAAAGCAGGCCTCCCAGCATGCACTGCTCTCTAGCCTGCCACTCGTCAGTGATTCTGAAATCACTGGCTATAGCTAGAACTTTGTTTCCTCACCCCCAAACTTGGGTACTTACAAAGTGGCTAATGAAAAAAACAACAAGTAATCTCCCGACCACTGTAGTAGTCGGATAAGAATGAAAACTGATAGATGTATGTACACTTTCATTCTTGAGCTGGGTAAGAAAAGTAATTTCCATCCCACCGAGCTCTAAAGGGCTGCCTTTCACCCCGTCGGGAGAGGTGTAAAGTGTGCTTTGTGCAGACTGGCCTGGCCTTTGATGGATTTATTGACAAGACCTTCTGGCTAGAGTAAGTGCAGGGATACACCATTTGTTAAAAAAGAGAAAAATGTATACTGCCAGGTTTGGAATTCTCACTGTTACCAAAGAATTATGACCTAGAAGCAGAGAACCATGAAATCTGCTGGTTTCACTTGTGTAAAGCATATAACGTTGTACCTGCGCCTGCACTGCCGGCTGAAGCAGGACCTCATAAAACACAGGTGTGACTTAGGAGATCGTGGCTATGATGCGGTATCAGTATGGGGAGGAAAGGATTAAAGGCATTTCCCAAACCTAAAGGAAAACAAAGTTTCAAAAGTAAGGTGAGTTAGCTGCCAGTATCTGTCTGAAGTTGCTGGAAATGCAGAGTTCTTTAACTTTGACAGACTATGCTCGATGCACAGGGCACAATTGTAGTCACTTTTGTTGTCTGTCATGTGCTAAAAGGACAGGGCTTACAGGTAGCACTGTTTAGTCTCATTTGGGAGAGCGGGGGAAGGTAAAATGATAGAAAACTGACTTTGAGTTAACTTTGCACTAATCTCTAGATCACAGTGGTGCCAAGATGCTGTCTTTATAATACTTTACAATTTCAATAAAGCTCTGACATTACTGGATGGCAATAATAGAAAGAACAATGAACCACTGTCTGTCTGCATGTGACATGCTACATAAAAAGGCCATACTGGAAGCCTAATTGCTTCTCAGCCTGAGTATTTCAATCTCTAGCCCCCAATGGAACACAAGTTATTCTCAAGGTTTAGTGTATCTGGGATTTAATTGGAGTCAGGAAAACCTTGTTCAGATCCTGAATTTAAGCTCTGATCATCCCTGTTAGGAACTGGTTTAGACTAAGTTGCTTAACTTCTTAAGAGTCTCAGTTTCCTCATCTACAAATCAGGACAGGAAAATTTTAAGTTCGGGGCTGTGGTAACACGTAAATGATAAGAAACAGTGAGAATTACATGAATTAACAATAAAGTGTGTTTCACAATGCCAAGCCTATAGTAAACGCCCAATAAATGTTAGTTTCCTTCTAATGTGTTTTTCACTTTCAATTGTGGCAAAGGAACTTGTGGAGGAGACAGGGCCAGGTAGTGTAAGAAGCTGACACTGAATTTCTTGTTAGTGGGGGAGGAGGGGCAGATTTAACTGAACCACTGTCAGTCCTGTAAACAGGCTCCCTGCTGAAGTCTCTCATTGCAGGGAAGGCGTAATGAAGTGCCAGGCAGGGGTGAGATTTGTTCAGAGCATCAACCATCTATCCCAACCCCTTGCAGCTCCCGTGGCAAAGCTTCCTGCTTGCTGGTAACTTCCAAAAGGTCCACCTTCTAAACCAAAAAGCAATGCATGAGCTGTTTCATTGCCCTTGGCCATTTATATCCATTTTCTATATAAAAAATCAACACTACTAGCTCCTAAAGAAACAAGAGGAAGGGAAATCAGAGACAGGAGGAAATGGGCAGATGGAAGAACAGCTAAGGTACCCAGTTATAACAAACCTCTCTTTCCTGCCAAGATACGAAAAAACAGAATCCCAGCCAGCTTTGCGGGTTAACTCTCTTAGCCAATTGGCTACATATTGGACAGAAAGAGAGGTCCAACAGTGGAAAAACAAAAGCTTTTCCCACCAAATGGGAGTGGTTGGAAACGCATATGAAGAAAACTGCCTGCTGTTGTGGGATTCCAGATTTATCCTCTCCATGTGGCGTGGGTCGAATGGACTCAGCTCCATGCAAGGGGGCCATTTTTGTAGCCACTGATGCCACCAGTTCTACCTGCAATCTAAAACTCCAGGCTGTACGTTTGGTTCCTCATCTCTCCGCATGCAATAACTGAAACACCATGTTTCGTGCTCTAGAAAACGCAAACACAGCATTTCTGCGTGATCTACTTCATATCTTCCCAAACAATTCAACGAAGGACGAAAGCAGATGAGACATTTCAAAGTAAGGATGATGGTTGGATGTCTTAGGGCATGGGGATAGTGGGTGTGTTGATGGAGACGGTCTCTATTTAGTGGAGTTGTCATTGGTTAAAAACATAGGTTCTATGCTAACTTTAATGTTTGTCAGAGATACATCCTCATTGGCTGTGTGTGACATCTTTCCGGGTCATAATTACCACTGCCTCCTGGAGAATCTATGGGTGGCTGTCATGCTAGGATATAGGTGGCCACCAGACAGGTCACCTACCTGTAGTTAGTTACCTGAATAGCCTGAATGACCCACCAAAGCCAAAAAGTCTGTGAGTGAAGTGGTTAAGGTTAAGGTCAGAGTATTTGACCCCGGAACAACACGGGTTTGAATTACACGAGTCCACTTACTTATATGTGAATTCTTATTCAATATGTATTTTCTGTTCCTTACAATTTTCTTGATAACATTTTCTTTTCTCTAGCTTACTTTATTGTAAAAATACAGTACACAATACAGATAACATACAAAATATGTGTTAATTGACTGTTTATTGGTAAGGCTTCTGGTCAACAATAGGCCATTATTCATTAAGTTTTGGGGGAGTCAAAAGTTATATACAGTTTTTCAAATACACAGGGAGTCACGACCCCTTAGCTTATCCCCCCTGCATTGTTTGAAATCAACTGTAGGTAACATGACCACGTGCAAGCCACAGGTCTGGGAGTCAGCAGTCAAGGCAGGAGGCAGAGGGGCCTCGACAGGCCAGGCTGGAGTCCAGGTACAGGCCACTTTATTGCTTTCTTTGAATGCCCTTCCCTCCTTTCTAAAACTAACCGCCAACTGCTTATCCAGCAAGGCCCAGCTCAAATTCTGCTCGTCCATGAGCTCTCTACCAGGCAATTGTCTGCTCTCTCGGACATACCTTTACAGGTGTTATTTACTATACTCTGTTTATAAAACTCCATCTTTATTTTACAAGTAATATAAATACATACACACACATACATGTATATTATCAAGAGTGTTATAATTATATATCTCTTTCTTTCACTAGACTATAATTTTTTGAAGGCAAGAATCATGTCCCATATATTGAATACTGTACCAGACACTGAAGATTCACAAGTAAACATCTCTTTGAACTTTAATAAATGAAGGTGTAGGGCCGGCCCAGTGGCTCGGGCGGTTAGAGCTCCATGCTCCTAACTCCGAAGGCTGCCGGTTCGATTCCCACATGGGCCAGTAGGCTCTCAACCATAAGGTTGCTGGTTCAATTCCTCAAGTCCCGCAAGGGATGGTGGGCTCTGCCCCCTGCAACTAAGATGGAACATGGCACCTTGAGCTGAGCTGCCTCCCGGATGGCTCAGTTAGTTGGAGTGCAGGCTCTCAACCACAAGGTTGCCATTCAATTCCTCGAGTCCCTCAAGGGATGGTGGGCAGCGCCTCCTGCAACTAGCAACAGCAACTGGACCTGGAGCTGAGCTGCACCCTCCACAACTAAGACTGAAAGGACAACAACTTGAAGCTGAATGGCACCCTCCAACAACTAAGATTTTTTAAAAAAAGGACAGCAACAAAAAAAATAAAAATAAAAAAATAAATGAAGGTGTAGATTCGTAAGCAGTTGGTTTGTGAGCAAGTAGAAAGAAAGTGATTAGGCTGGTCTCGGATGGGTAAACTGAGGTAAAGTATAGCCAAACAAATCTCCCTTACTTTGTGACATGGTTACCAATTAAATCAGTAGAATTTCATACATGACCTTGATTTTGGCAAGGCAACACATACATTTTTTTATCCTTGTGGAAATGATGGCCAATTATGAGCTACCAAATAATGTTTTTTAATAGACGAGCCTCAAACCTAAGTGGTCTAGTAGCATGCTGCAGAACTCTATCTTTATTTATGCAGTTTAACATTTTTATCAAGTACTTAAATGCAAATAAGAAAATTACCTATGAAACCTAACGTGGGCACAAAGTCAGGAAAGACAACTACTATGTTTCATTACAGAATCAAGATCTGAAGAAAGATTTGGCAGATTATAGTATCACGCTGAAACCAACTAATGCTAAACATAAAGTTATGCATTTTGTTTCAAATTATCAAGGGTACAGGCATGGAATAAGCAAGACCTTTTTAGACAGAAATTAGTTTTTATAAATTTTGTAGTAAGTAAAAATGTCATATGGTTACACAGATATAGATGATATAGGTATGTAGATATAAATAGATACAGATGAATATAGACATAGATATAGATATATATAAAATATAAAAATAGTGTTGCTAGTTAAAGAAGCTAATACACAACTAAGCCTCATCTTTGTATGACATCTGAATCAAGCCAAATTCCTCTCATGAATCTGATCGCCTTTGCAATTCAACATTCACTTTTAATTAGAAGGCCTACAGAACCATACATCCAGGATGGTAAGAGGTCTAAAAACTCTGTCTTAGTTATAATATTTAAGAGACCTACACTAGTTTGCCCAGAGAAACAAAAACTTTGGTGGAGAAAAAGGGAAAGTGAGAGCTAAACTTGAACTAATAACTTTTCAAATAGTTGGAGAGGAGAAAGTTGCTTTAGAAGATGACTTCACAAAAGCTACACAGAGACCCATTTCCGGTCAAGTTTTGAAATGCCCAGCAAGGGGGAATGGGCTGCCTGAGAGCAACAAGCGCCCTGCCAACAGAATTATTCAAGTAGAGGATGGGTGAACAACCACCAATGGGAATGTGTCAAAGGGATTTCTGCACTTGGAGATCAGAATCCTTGAAGGAAAGGACCTTGAAGCCCCTTTCAATTCTATGTCCCTCCTGGGTGCTGACGGTGGAGGGACCAAGGAGCCCGAGACAGACATTTCAAATCCCTCGGCTGCACTGCGGAAGTTGATACATCACATGCTGCATCAGACTTGAAATCACCCACATGGGAAGAGTTTCGCCCTTACAAAGCCACACATGTGGTTGAGTAGCTTTTATGGCTCATGATGACTAGTCTGAGTGGGTATCCTGCCGTTGACACCTTTCTAGAAGTAGGTATATAGAAAATGAGGCAGAAAAAAACAAAAAGGGCAAAGAAGAGGGAAAAATGGGCCTGTGAGCTGTAAAACAGGGAGCTTGGGGTGAAGGCATACAGGACGGAGAGCGGTAATCCCAGGGCTGTGGGTTCTCACACAGATCATTGGGTTCTTACTACAGATCATGGGTAACAAACCACAGAGCAAATTTCAGTGTAGAGTCCAGCATAAGCACTTCTTCTTCAGCCCCAGTGGCTCCCAAGTTCTTATTGCTCTGAATAGGACAGCACTGAAAAACTATTTTTTCTTATTCAAAACCTTTCCCTATGATCCGTGAGCTACTGCAAACATGTGGCTTTTCTTGAGTCCCCCTTTCCTTATTCCACTGCTCCCCCCACCCCAGACACACAACAAAACAACAAAAATAGGCTGGGGATACAGGACAAAAAAAAAAAGTCACACTAAAAAATGCCTTCACATAAGGAATGAGTAAAACAGAATTCCTATCCTTGACTTATAAAAACTCAAAGGTAAGGGAAATTTTACAGACCCAGAAAGTGATGAAATGAAGAGAAGACATCGAGTCTACCCCAAAGGTGCTAAACTATTTTATTTGTTTTCTTGGTTGTGAAAAAGAAAATAAATCATTAAAATGACTGTTGGAATGCCTCAAGGATAAGGGCATCTAGTAGGACTTGACTATAAATGTTGTAGAGAGTAATAAAAGAGTTGGTTTTGTTTCCTTAGCATTTGTCTGGGCTGAGTCTTCCTATTTCAACACAGGAATCATGGGCGATGGTAAAGTCAATGTGCCACAGGACACATATTATTGCCTTTCCATGCAGGCCTGGCCGAGAATCCCCGAGTGGCTCTCCTGCCTATACCCAGCTTCCATCTAACACGACCATACAGGACATGCCATCATACCGCCAGGGCTTCAGGATCACAATTTGTTTTACTTTCATGGCTACTAGTTATTTCACACATAGCTGCTTATAAAATAGATTCCGTGTGTGTGTGTTGTTGTTGTTGTTGTTGTTGTTGTTGTTATCGTTGTTCTTATTTGTCTTAGTCCTTGGAATTCAAGATGAAGAAAGTAAGGTTCCTACCCTAAGGAGCTCAGTCTACAGTCTAAAGGGTTCTGGATTAATTCTGATGTTGTTTAATAATATATTTCAAGTGCCTGAAGACAGAGAAAGGTGACAGAGTAGCTGTTAAAAAAGCAACTGTTGATTTGATTTAAACCCAGGAAGGATTAGTTAAGAATTTGTAAAAGAGGTAGGATTTTCGACTAACCCACAAACTGGCATCCAGCATTTGCTTTGAATATTTCCTTTTTATTTTCTGCATGTCAAGCTTTCACATGAACATGTGATGGCTCAACTAAATCTCAAAAGACAGTTCTTACTCAAACCTAAGTTTCTCTAGATCTGTAATGAACAAAAATATTAAGAACTTGGAAATAAATTAAACTTTGGAATGAACTGGAACTGCAAACGCATGCCAATCAATATTGATCTCTACAACTGATCTTCACATTTCATCCAGGACAATTCAGTCTCCTGTTTGTCATCCAAATCGCATACAATAGGACCCAAGAACTGTGCCAAGAACAGTGACATGCTAGGGGATAGGTAATATTTGTACATGGAAGTAACCCCAGCTGCTTTTCCATAGTACCTGTGCATGATAGCACATATCTTCTTAAGCATCAAGGTGTCAAGACTCTCTCAGCAAAATCACAAGGATAGGGTCTTCAAGGGGCTTTACTAAGACCCCCCCCCCATACACACACACTGCCTCCCCATGGCTGGAAATCTGGACTTATGAAATATCTCTTTGCAGAATGAGCCACAGCTGTATGTCCAAGGCACAATTATGTAATTCATACAACTAAATAGGAACTTGGGCCCTAGAGTCCATTCATTGCCTATTCAGTTGAAACCAGTATGAGCCAGCCTGGATGACTCAGGGGGAATGGTAATGATGGGATGAATAATTGTTCTCTTGAAGTCACTAGTTAGTATAAAAGCAGTTGTTCATTACTTGACAGGACAGGTTCCTCTGGCTGGTGGAGAACAAAACAAATAAATCAATGTCACTTTCCTCCCTACAATCTTAAAACTACGTATGTAAAATCTTCATTTCAGCTCACAATTCAAGGAAAGCTATCCACAGAACTATCATCCATCGGCTTCTGGTGATAACAGGAATCGACAAGATGTGGAAGAAATGGCTGAGAGGACATTTGTAACTTTAGTGGAAAGAAATCCTATACAAGAACACCACCTGGTTCTCTGCTCTTGGTCACTGCCTCAGTTATTTTAGGAATTCTATGAAAAGAATCAAATGTCTTATTCTAACAGGGTAAGCACACATGTTAACAAGTGAAAGTTATAAAGACTTGAAAATGGAAAATCTTTCCCTTTCAGAGGCATAACCAATCTCAGGAGCAAATCCCTGAATGCATTAGGGATTCTCATTTCCTAATAAATCTGAATCTCTCACTATTTTCCATATAGCATTATTCTAATTTACCCTTTTGGGGGAGATATGTTAAAATACGGTTTCCTTGCAACTAGTCAACAAGTGCTGGAGAGCTAAGGTAATGCACAATATATTGAATGTAGACAACAACACTGTATTATCATCATCAAACTTGCTAAGAGACTAGATCTGAATTATTCCCACGACAAAAAAATAAATGATAATTATGTGATGTGATGAAGGGTCTAACTATCACTAAAATGACAATCATACTATTATAATATATAACTGTATTGAATCAACACATTGTATACCTTAAATTTGTACAATGTTACATGTCAAATATATTTCAAAAACATTAAAAATATTGTTTAATTACAAATGTAGTGCTACTAAAAAATATAGAAAATAAACTGATTTAATAGATGGCAAGTAACCACCCTACATTATTGCCTCATATTAGAGTTCTGTTAGATGATAGCTAAATAGGTTTACGCCATGTGTGATTTTGGCAACAACCTGACTGGCTATATTGCCGAGGCTCCAAAATAAACTGAAGTAAAAAGGCTTGCCCACACACCTGATCAAAGTATACCTGAAGTTTAAACACAAAAGAGAAGCTAGACCCCCATGATCAGAGTGTATGCTGCAGGTGACATTATTGTCCAAACACATTTATTCACCACTTATCTGGCAGTGTCACAGTGGGTGGTTAACAAATATTTAACATCCCAGAGTAACCATCTCTGCCCTTTTTTATCCTAGCATGGACCCACATTTAGAGAACAGGGGGGGAACACAGTTAATACGTAGACAGGGCTGAATGTTCACAGGTTAAATGTGGAAATCAATCGAGCTGAGAACAGAATCCTGCATGGGCTTGTCATGTTTAGACACAGAAGTTTGCATCTCTGTTCTAGAAAGACTTCCTGCATATGAAATTGAGAGCTGCTTACGCTAAAGGTGAAATGCTGTGCTTTGGTTGGATTGCTGAAAACAACCTTTCAAGAAAAAGCCACTGACGATTGTAAGAAAGTTGCTGAGGTGCCCATTACTGGGGGTAAGACGCTGATGGCTGTGTGTGCAGAGGTGTAAAATACGCATTGGAACCATCTAATACCGGTATGCCTTCTCCTGCTCTGCCTCCCTTGCCTAGAGCCAGCCTAGAGCAGAGTTCTTTTTATTTTTTTAACTCCCTGTCTGTGTTTACTGTTAAGCAATCATCTTCAGTGCTAGGAAAAAAGAAAACAAAGGAGCGACTTACACAAACTTTCAGGTATTGTCTTCCTACAACATTGGTCACAAAACCAACAAGAAAGGGGAACAGTGTTCTACTTACCCAGCAACCATAGGGTGAGTCAAAACTGCATCAAATTCAAGGAAATTGCACGTCTGAACCGTCCCCTCTGGGGAGAAGGTGAATAACCCTCCCCTTCGGGAGGCACGCGGACTTTTGTGTGCACTCAGGGTCCTAGTGAGCCTGTTTTCTAAGCGTACAAAATCACCCTGCTCATGCTGTCCCAGGGTCCAGCTGCCTCTCAGCTCTCTTCCCTTCTCCACACAAGGACTCATGTCCTTCTTCTGGGTACCACTGCTCCCCAAAATGGGCAATGTTAACCAAAGCTAAAGGCAAGCTAATGTGGATCAACGAAGCCTATGGAAAACCAAAGGTGCAGGCTTTGGCAGTCCTGGTTGACCAAGCAGGAGGGAACTAAAGGAGTACTGGCCTGTTGAGCAGACCCATCACAGGAAGCAATTCAGTTTACAGCCAGGCAAGACAGCCCCAAGGCCTCAGAAACAAAGAAAGGAAGCTTCTTGCCTGTGCTCTGCTCTCTCACTGTGTGGGAAAGGAAGGCTGAGCTAGCTATTCAGTAAAGTACTGTTTGGAGAGTCTCTGCTGTAGAGACCTGCCTGTCAGGTTTTCATATCTATGGTAGGGGATAAACTGTCCCAGCTGGTTTGAATAAGAACAGGAAGCAAGCCAAAAGGAAAAAGTACTTAATGTAGGTAGGACAGGATTATAAATTCTTCAAAATTAGCTAAAGAAAAAGATTATAGAAGTAACATCGTTTCCACTAGTATGAAGAAAGCATCTCTAGGATTTCTTGCTTGACAACCAAGAAATCTGGCCTTCGGGGGACATTTCTGGTGTGGGAAGGTGTGAGATGATGGGAGGAGAGTGGGGAGTAGCCAGCAGCACGGGTCTCCTGAACCCCATGTTCTGGCTTCTCTGGTGGGGCCTGTGCACGTCCACGTTGCCCAGTTTCCAGCTCTATTTTTTCCTTTGTGTTTCCTAGCTAGAGATCAGATACAAGTTCTTATGAATGCAGAAGTTGTGACAAAAACTTCCCAGCAGCGGGGAAAGTCACTAAGTCAATGTAAGAGGAGGAGGACATCAGAAGGAGGCTAGTTGGCTAGTTGTGGAGTCAGGAGATCACTATGAGATTTGATGGCAAGAAGATGCTACGTGGCCAGAATGACTGCCCTTCAGTCTTACACTGATGGTTTATCCCCCATTCTAGCACGAAATGCAAAGTTCTGGCTCCTACACAGGTCCTGCATCCCTCCAACCGAGGAAGGGTGCCAGGGACCACTCCATCCATGGCTGCGAGGGTGACCTTATAAAAGTCAGTGAAATTTATCACTTTTGTTAGATAAACCACCTGGTACCACCTGTAAAGTGGACTGAATGTAGCTCCATAAACGCTGTATAAAGGAGGCTGTCAACCTATCCTTCAACAAAAGGCTAAATAAACACAACCTTCTTTTCTTTGGCGCTGAGGCTTTCAGATCACCTGAAGCCAAGAACAAGACGCTATCAGAGAGGATAGGGAGGACACTATTACACATTCTCATTTTTCAAAAGCCTTCCTGGCGAACGAGCAGAGCTATCCCGTGCCAATGACCACGACCACCACCTTCACCAGACACCCCAATACGTACGCATCCAGGAGAATTACTCTCGGTTGCATGGGATCACAAGTGTTCTTATTATCTCTAATTAGGGTCTCCTGCAATGTAACTGAACCCATTTTTGGCCACATGAGTGTCCCAGAAAGGCTTAGTGTCCCTCTCCAAATAACCAATCCCCCTGCCTCTAAAAAACAAAAACAAAACCAAAAACAAAAATAAACAACTACATGGTTCAAGAGAGAACTCTGCTAAGAGTTAGGAAGATTCTGCTTCCATTAACCGGAGAGGCATTTGGGGTTAATTCACAGACTGTGCAGTCAGTCGGCCTGGGTAGAATCCCAGTTGTGCCACTTAGTACCTTTATGACATTAGAGGAAGTTACTTAACCTCTCAGTGCTTCACTTTTCTCATATATAAAATGGGGATAAAGTAGTACCTATTCATAAGATTGTGTCAGGACCAAATGTGTTATAATATGTAAAAGACTTAAAACAGTGCTTGGAATATGGAAGAACAATGTTAATATTTGCTGTTATTATTACTATCTTTATTTCTATACTTTTGGGTATGTTACAGAACACCTCTGTTTTCCAGACTTCTCTCAGATGGGCTGACAATACCATCCCTACTCCAAGATGGTTTAAAGGCAAAATAAAATAATTTTAAAGTAAGTAATCTTAGATTGAATTCATATCAAAGAGCCTATGATTAACTATCAATGGCCATGAATTATCTGCAACTATTCCATTAACAGGTGGACTCTATTTCCAACCCCTCTTCCCTGTGGGCTGGCCCTATGACTTTGTTGACCAATAGAATGTGCAGCTTCCACTCCTGTACTCTTCTTGGACAGCTGTCATGTGAAGGAGGCTGAGCTAGCCTATTGGAGGATGAGACCACAGGACAGAGATGAGTATCCCAGCTGAGGTCCCTTATATCGACCACCTCCCAGGTACCAGCTGAGTGCAATAGTATGAGTGACCCCAGGTAAGACTAGAAGAGTCTAGCCCAATTGCTGATCCACAGACTCATGAGCAAATAAAATGGTTGTTGCTTTAAGCCACTAAGTTTGGGGGTGGAGTATTATTATACAATAGATAACTGATACAGATCCCTAAACAAATAAGGCTTTATTATCAACAGCATTTCAAACACACACACACATGAAATCAGGCCTCTTGTCTCTTTGCCAGCAGGTTTACGAACTACTTCATGGTGCTTTTACACTCTCATCTCACCCACCTAGTGGCCACCTAGTGAAGCCAACCAGTCAGCATATTGACTTGGGAAAAGCTAAAGCCAATTAGTGATCAAATCTGGGGAGACGGAGGCAAGCTTTTTCAACCAAGATAGGTGCCAAATTAGGTCTTGCAGAGAAGGGTGATACAGAAACACAGGATTTTTTGTCTGTGATAAACTATGGGGCCAGAAACGGCAAGATATGGTCTCCTTGGAAGTAGCTCTATGCCATGGTCTTGGATGAGTTAACACATAAGGAAGTGGGTAGATTCCTTCAAGGCATAAGCAAACCAATTCAAGGTCAACATCACCAGGTAAGAATCAGGGAGAGCCAGTCAGAACCAACCACATAATCCCTATTACCCAGAAATGTTACTACAAGAATACAGGAAGCCCCAAATGCCTTCATTTTTCCTGCTGGTCAAAAATGAGAATGATTACATTGTAAATTTTGATTTTACTGTGACCTAAGCAAAAATCCCACAATACAGGGGGCGGAAATACAAAGTTCCATAGATCAGTGTTCTTTCATCTGCCACTTGTGGGAAGAATTGATAATCACATTAGTAGGAAAATCACTCTGACATATGTTATGACACATGTTAGAGGTTTAAGTCCCTGTCTATTATAAACAAAGCCACCACATCTAAATGAAACAATCTTATTAATCGGATATGTTGGATCAGCCATACTGCTAAAGGTTCTTAGGCAAAGATCAGAAGCATCTGTCATGCATATATTTGTTTGCTCATCTCATGTTTGTTGAGAATGTACTTTGTACTGTCTATTCTGTGGGTATGTAGGCATGGGGAGAAAGATGGTGGGGGGCCAGAGTGGGGATAGCAAGAATCATATAAAAGTAGCTAAGACATTTCACCTTCAAGATTTTATAGATCTGATCATCTTGAGAAACAAAATTCCTTGCTTGAAGCTACCCAGAGTAACACAACTGAGCTCCACCAAACCTTGCATCAATTGGAATTGATCAGGTTATAAATCAAGGGAGTTCAGAAAACTCCCGATTTCATGGAATTACAGAACTTACTAGATGTAAGTTGTCCATAGATGAAGGTGCTAAAATAATTTACCTAGGGACTTGCAGCTAGTTTCAGTGCAGAGCCAAATCTGGGTCTCCTGAACTCCAAGCCAGCAGGACTCCTGCCAAACTCCACAGAGACACCATTCAAGAAACAAGGTGCTTACAATGTCTAACTGTCAGCAGACAGAAATTGGCTATTCCATATGATGAGCAGGAACTCTACCCTTATCACATGGGAGCAACTGAAGGATACAACTTGGGAAATAAACTTGAGTGCCCTCTAACCAAATACAGCAGCCATAAAAATAGACTTATGAACGCAAAGGCACAAGAAAATACTTGTTAAATTTAAAATTCAAAACTTAAATATGTAGCAACTATGTGAACAAATTATACACAAGGGGAAAGGCAAAAGCAAAACACACTAATGGGTTCATGACAATAGAGTTGGCAACTTTTAAAACTGGGTGATTTTTAGTCTTCATTATTTTCTCTGTTCTCTAGAAGCCCAATATTGTTTCACAATCTTTAACTACTTATATATTTGTAAATGTTTTGACTACATCAGTGGAGAAAATATAAAATGTCACTGGTAGGGAAGATGGTGGAACAGCTGAGGTCTAACCTGTGCTTGCCTCCTCTCATGACCACATCAAAATTACAACTAAACTACTGAACAACCATCACTGACAATCGCCTGAAATCTTGCTGAATCAAAGTCCTACAACTAAGAACATACAAAAGAAGCCACCTTGAGATGGGTAGGAGGGGCAGAGATGCCAAACAAGCTGGTCCCACACCTGCATGTGACCATTAAAAATCGAGAGGGATATCTCAGCTGCAGAGGTGCCCCCAGGAGGAGTGAGGGGTCCAAGCCCCACACCAGGCTCCCCAGCCCAGGGTTCCAGTGCCAAGAAGAGAAGTCCTCACCACTTCTGACTGTGAAAAATCAGCAGAGATTGTGGCTGAGTGAGTAGTACGGCAACTAGAGTCCCTGGCATTTCTCTTAAAGGGTCCATGCACAGACTTACTCACTGATGGACTCACTCGCTTTGAACTCAAGTGCTGGGACAGCAGCTCAAAAGGCATAGGGACATATGGGGAGGAGCTGAGTTGTCTGGCTTCCAGCTGAGGGCCCGAGGGACAGCTTTCTCCCAGACAGAAATACTGACAGAGTCCATTGTTTCTTTGTTGAGCTCTCCCCACTCCTGGCATTCAGACTTAGATGAGCATCATATCCAAATTTCCAACAACCTAGCTGACACCGTTGGCCACGCCCTGGTGATTCCCTGGGACCCTGCCCCACCCAAATTTTAGGCACACCCAAGCCAATTCCAGTGGCTTTTATGAACAAAAGGCCTGTCTTGGTTCATGCTGAGGACTTTCCTAAAATCTCTCAAAGGTTCACAAAACCCAAACGAGCAGCATCTGGCTTCAGCATGTCCTGTACCTCTTGCGGAGCAGCCCCAAGCCTGGCACTAGCGCCGTTGGCCTCAGTTCATGGCTTGGCCTGTCAAGGCACCTCCAAGCCAAGCTTAGGTTGTGGAGATCTACAGATTACTTTGTGGCTCATGCCAGGTGGCCCCAAGCAAGGCACATATAGGCTGTGGTTGAATGTGGCCTGTGACAGGGCCCCTCCCAGGAGGCTCTGGGGCTGGCATGCCTGGCAGCCTGCTCCACACCACGCCAGAGCATCACTGGGCCATCTCTAAGGATGATACACACAAAAGTCTGCTGGGCAGGCACAAGAGCCCTGCTAAAGTGAATCCTGCTCTGTAGGGTCAACCCCCGCACAGCAGCAACTCCACTCTAGTCACAGCCAGTCCTCACAACCAATCAGCCCCAGGATCAATCCCTCCCACTGATATGCAAACAGCAACGAAGGCTCAACTATAACAGGAGGGCACACACAACCCACACACGGAACATATATAGAGCACCTGGCTCAGGTGACAAGGGAAACTGTACCACTGGGTCCCACAGGACACCTACTACATAAGGCCATTCTACTAATACCAGGAAAATAGCAGCCCTGCCTAATACAAAGAAACAAACACAGAGAGACAGACAAAATGGGAAAATGAAGAAACATGTCCCAAATGAAAGAACAGAACAAAGTTTCAGAAAAAGAACTAAACTAAATGGAGATAAGCAATCTACCAGATGCAGAGTTCAAAACACTGGTTGTAAGGATGATCAGTGATCCCACTGAGAACTTCAACAGAGACAGAAAACATAAAAATGGAGATAGAAAACATTAAAATAAAAAACAACCCAATCAGAAATGAAGACTACAATAACTGAAATGAAGAATACATTAGAGAGAATCAATAGCAGATTAGGTAAAACAGAGGATCAAACCAGCAAGTTAGAAGATAAGGTAGTAGAAAAAACTCAATCGGACACACTCCACTCAGCACAGTACCCTCCAGGTCCATTTATGCTGCCACAGATGGCAAGAACCCACTCCCTTTCCTGACTAAGCAATTTTCCATTGTACATATGTATCACCTCCACTTTATCCATTCATCCATTGACGGACACCCAGGCTGCCACCACATCTTGGCCACTGTAAACAATCAGAACAGAAAAAAGAAAAAAGCATGCAAAAAAATGAGGACAGTTTAAGGGCCTGTGGAACAACATCAAGTGTACCACTGTATTTCACATCACAGAGATACCAGAAGGAGGAGAGAGAGCAAGGAATTGAAAACCTATTTGAAAAAATAATGACAGGAAACTTCCCTAACCTGGCAAAGGAAACAGACATACGTGCCCAAGAGCAGAGAGTCCCAACAAGATGAACCGAAAGAGGCCCACACAAAGATATATCATAATTAAAATGCCAAAGGTTAAAGACAAGGAGTCTTTAAAAGCAGTAAGAGAAAAGCGGTTAGTTACCAATAAGGGAGGTTCCATAAGACTGTCAGCTGATTTCTCAACAGAAAGTTTGCAGGCCAGAGGAATTTGCAGGAAATATTCAAAGTGATGAAAAGCAAGCACCTATAAACCAAGATTACTCTACCCAGAAAAGCTATCATTTAAAATCAAAGGAGAGATAAAGAGCTTCCCAGACATTAAAAAAGCTGAAGGAGTTCATCACCACCAAACCAGTATTATAAGAAATGTTAGAGGGATTTTTTTAAGACAAAAAAAAAAAAAAGATCAAAAACATGAATAAAATAGCAATAACTATACATCTTTCAACAATTCGTTTAAATGTAAATGTATTAAATACTCCAAGCAAAAAACAGTGTGGCTGAATGGATAAGAAAATAAGACCCTTACATATGCTGCCCACCAGAGACTCACTTCAGATTGAAAGACACACAGACTGAAAGTAAAGGGATGGTAAAAATATTTCATGAACACAGAAAGAAAAAGAAAATCTGGAGTGGCAACACTTATACCATACAAAATAGACTTTGTAACAAAGGCTACAACAAGAGACAAAAAAGGACCCAGTAATCCCACTTCTTGGTATTTACCTGAAGAAACTAAAAACACTACTTTGAGGAAACGTGTGCATTCATATGTTCATTGCATCATTGTTTGCAATGGCCAAGATGTGGCGGCAGCCTGGGTGTCCATCAATGGATGAATGGTTAAAGTGGAGGTAATACATGTATACAATGGAATATTGCTTGATCAGGGAAGGGAATGCGTTCTTGCCATCTGTGGGCAGCATGGATGGACCTGGAGGGTACTTCGCTGACTGGAGTATGTCAGAAAGAGAAAGACAGATGCAATGTGATTTAGTTTATAGGTAGAATCTAAAGGACAACATTAAAAAAAAAAAGCAGAAACAGACTCACAGATACAGCGAACATTTTGATGGTTGATGGAAGGGGAGTTGAAGAGCTGGGTGAAAATGGGAAGGGCTTAAGAAGTACAAATTGGTTGTTACACAGTAGTCATGGGGATATAGGGTACAGCATAAGGAATATAGTCAATAATATTGTAATAACTATGTATTATGTCTTATGGGTACTAGACTTATCAGGGTGATAGATGGGAGGGCTCTGGGGGAAAGAGGAAAAGGTATAGGGATTAAGAAGTACAAACTGGTAGTTACAAAATAGTCATGGGGATGTAAAGCTTAGGGATTATAGCCAATAATATGGTAATAACTATATATAGTGCCAGGTGAGTTCTAGACTAGTCAGGGGGATTACTTCTTAAATTATATAAATGTCTAACTGCTATGCTGTATACCTGAAATTAATACAAAATAATATGAATGTCATGTGTAACGAAAAAAATTTTAAAGGTGGGAAAGGGTGAAGGGGAATAACAGGTTCAAATTGCCAGTTATAAAACAAATATATCATTGTGATGTAATGTACAGCACAGGGAATATTGTCGACACATAACACTGTGATAGCATGGTACGGTGTCAGATGGTTGCTGGACGTATCATGGTAATCACTTCTTTAGGTATATAAATGTTGAATAACTATAGTGTACACCTGAAACTAATATAATATTGTATGTTAGCTATATTTTAACTAAAGTCTTTTAAAAATGTCAATGATAGGTGATTAGAGGGCAAAGGGCATGTGAGCAGAGACAAGTGTGAAAGTCAAGTGGAATGTCAGCCATAAATATCTGCATGTGGGATGAGCATGCGGACCCCATTCTGTGCTGTTCAGTCAGTTCCATCCTCCTCTGCCACCTTTTAGCCTGGCTGTCTAACTTTAGGCAATTTACCTAATCTCTTCAAACCCCAGTCTCCTAAATGTAAATGGTTGGTATTAATAGGACTTTCCTCATAAGGATGCTGTGCAGATTAAGAGAGAATAATGCAAATAAAATGCTTAGTCTACTGCCTGGCAGAAAATTGGAGCCAATAATTGTTAGCTGTCATGATGGTGGCAATAGAGATGGTTAATATTAGAGTTGTTATTTTTTACTATCATTGTTACCATTATTATTATCATCATTGATGATGATGATGTTCTTACCACTATGTTTAACACTGTAACTAAAAATGCTTTAAGTTTCCTTGCTTTGGAAGATCACCTAATGCTCTCTATATGTCTTATTCCTGGACCATCACTCTTCTAAACTCCATATTCTTCGAGTTTATTAATAGCAGACTCTTAAGTTGAAGTAACAGCTCGCACACTACCCAATATCACCTGGGGGAATCAGTCACAATAATATACAAATTCCTAATTGTTTTCTTGGGCCTCATTAGGGTAGTACAATATCACCCTTTAAAAAGGGCAAGAAGTAAAGCATCTTAATAGGTAGTCTATGGACTTCTACTTTGTATTTAAAACATATAATTAACATTAATAAACATGGGTGCTATCCTGTTTCCCCGAAAATAAGACTTAGCTGGACCATCAGCTCTAATGCATCTTTTGGAGCAAAAATTAATGTAATACCCGGTGTTATATAAGACACGGTACTGACATGATATGATATATGATATGATATGATATGATACGATACCCTGTCTTATATTATAGTAAGATAAGACCGGTTCTTATGTCAATTTTTGCTCCAAAAGACGCATTAGAGCTGATGGTCTGGCTAGGTCTTATTTTTGGAGAAACACAATAGTAATTCAATCTGCTCTTTAGACAAGAAACAGGAAGGTAAATATAGCCCTGGCCCCATCCCCTCACAATCTCAGACAACTTCCCTTAAAGGCTCTTGGTTCCCCCCACCCCCCACCCCCGCCCCAGATTCAAGGTGGGAGGTCTGTTTGCAAGGCAGAGGGCCTCTTGGCTGGAAGCTGAGAGCCCACACCAGGGAGATTACTCAGCAGATCAGGCGCAGGTCCCCAAACCCTCAAAAAGACATTCTTTGGTCTTGGCAGCCTGACCTCAAAGAAACAAACCTCAGATTCAGTTTTTTTCACTGGGAAAAGGGAGATAGGCCTAACAACTGAACATGATTAGCCTGAGTATTAAGGCTGACACCTAAACCAAAAGGGGAAAATGAAGTAAAAAGCAGTCATCACTAGAGCACAACTCTATGTGGGCCCATTTCAATGCTGTCACCTCTTTTCTGTTAGAGTTAACATTCTCATACCATTTTGGATCAGGAAATATTTTCTAATCCTCACCATTCCATGTCCTATAATTACAAATGCTCAATAGTCAGTGCATACACTCACTAAGTAGAGTTAGCAATATATTTAATATTTCACTTGACATGGGCACTTTTGAGCATTGCTCCTACTCTCCCCACATATTCCTACCCCCCTGACTGGGACGACTGCTCTGGAAGGTTCTCTTTTAATTGGCCAAATTAGTGTATTATGTGGGAAGCAGAGAAATCTATGATCCACTGACCATTCTTTGGGCATGGAGACTCCCTCCTTGGGTGCAGTGGAAATGTAACTAAAGCCAAAGCCAGGTTTCCAAATGCCAGGACTGCCCTGAGCAGCAAAGGGTTGGGATGGGATAGAAAACCTGGCACAACATCAAGGAGATGGACTAAAGATAGACAGAGTCCCAAGATGTTCAAGAGTGCACGTGGCTCTCTGACAACCTAATCCAGAGCTTCCAAATGAAAGCCAAGGGTTGTTCGTAATCATCTTGATTCTTACCTTAAGAGAAAGAGTGCAGCTGTCAGGCTCCTCTCTCCAGCAGTGAAGAGGTCTGCGCCCAAAGGAAGGAACCACCAGCCTACCAAAAGTAAAAATAAATAAATATATAAGGGAAGAGCTACTGTTTGATAATGAGTTACATTCCTGAACAACTGGAATGTTTTCTCATAAATAGCAGGTCTCCGACCGATGTTTGAAGACCTCTCAGAACAGAACAGCAGCAATATAAACAACTGAACAATATCAAATGCATGATATCCTGGGAATCAAATCCCTGTTGAGGTTCCAGAACGAGTGAGTTAACATTTTATTAACATATGCCTGGGTCCCGTCTAATTGGGAATGGTAATAATTGGTGAAATCATACACGTCATCACGTTCCTTCACAAAAATGGCTGTTTACCAAGACAGGAGCTGGCAGAAATTTGTATAACACTGACATGTCTCAGGGTATGTTGGCAGGTCAGCACATTCACACATTCAACACATCCATACACAATGCAGACTCTATGCGGTGTAACCAGCCCTGCTTTGGAAGACTGCCCTACCAGCTGAGGAAATCATGACAACATGAGACTGAACCGAGATGAGGAGGTGGGAGGGAACTGGAAACTTTTTCTACATGCACTCAGATAAGCAAATAGAGAACACAAATAACAATTCGGCCCAATTTTTTTAAATTCTTATATATTTATATCTCTATCTGTGATGGTTAATTTTATGTGTTTAATCAACTTGGCTAGGCTATGGTACCCTGTTGTTTGGTCAAACATATGTAGATATTGCTGTAAAGACTTTTTTTTAGATGAGATTAACATTTAAATTAGTAGACTTTGAGTAAAGCAAATTGCCCTCCGTAATGTGGGTGTGTCCTCATCCAAGTTGAGGACTGAAGAGAAAAGACTAAGTTCCCTCCTAGGTCTCCAGCCTGCTGGCCTGCCCTACAGATTTCAAACCTGCCAGCTTCCATAATCATGTAAGTAAATTCTTTACAATAAACCTCTCTCTCTCTCTCTCTCTCTCTCTCTCTCTCTCTCTCTCTCTCTCTCTCTGTGTATACACACACACGTACATCCCAACTAATACACCATCTAATGTCAAAAAAGGATGAGTTGATTTATAAAATATGTGAATACCACCATGTTTCCCCAAAAATAAGACTTAGCTGGACCATCAGCTCTAATGCGTCTTTTGGAGCAAAAATTAATATAAGACCTTATATTATATTATATTATATTATATTATATTATATTATATTATAGACCCAATCTTGTATTATAGTAAAATAAGACCAGGTCTTATATTAAATTTTGCTCCAAAAGACGCATTAGAGCTGATTGTCCAGCTAGGTCTTATTTTCGGGGAAACATAGTACATAAAGAAGACAACATATAAAAAGAGACTACAACAGCATGAGGAAAAGTTAGTCCACAGAAATGTATGTTGTAAAGTAAACTGTTACTTGATGCGGTTCATAAATTGGATTCTGAGTATCCTTGTGGCCAAAGCAAAGAAGAAAACAGACAGGTGACAATCACGTTGACTCTAAGATAAAATACAATGTACACACTTCTCAACAGTATTAGCTTTTTCTTGTCATTGAGATATTTCTCCCAAGATGTTAACCTTCCCTGCCTTGGGTAAATTCTTAAAGTATCTTTATTATCCACATTGGAGGGTCAGGAGGGAAAGTAATAACTAATAGTGCTTCTAAGTGTATACGGTAGGGAGACTCCTATAGCACTTCTCACTGCTTCCCTCAGTGTGAGTTAAGAGGCCAAAGCACAACTCACTGAAATGATGTAGGAAGGCCAAAATGGCGCCCAAGCACACAGCAGTCAGATCATCTAGCTTGGTCCAGGGGTACAAATAAGAGTTTCTGGAAGAATTAATGGACACCATATCCTTTGAGATATTTCCCAGAAATATTATTACTCCTAACAAAAAGCCAGGTGGCATTGGAGCTACAACTATCTGAGGTGGTGGTCTCTGGCAACAGCCTAAAGATTTTCTCTATTGCTGATTGGGAGCAGATCTACAGAAAAAAAGCCCTCAGAAGGTTTATAATATATGTCTAAGAAATATAAGATTTAATTATATATTTTTGCATTTGTAGAAGTCTTATATATCCTTTTGCATTGGAGTCATTTTTTTAAACTTTTTTTATTATGGTAAAATATACATAACATAAAATTTACCATTTAACATTTTAAGTGTACAGTTAAGAGGCATTAAGTACATTCACAAAGTTGTGCAACTACAACCACTATCTATTTCAAAGACTTTTTCACCATCTCAAACAATCTCTGTACCTACTACACAGTTAGTTCCATTACCTCCTCCCCTTAGGCCCTGATAATCACTATTCTACTTTCTATCTTCTCTATGACTTTGCCTATTCAAAGTACCTCACATAAATGGAATCGTATATGTCCTTTTATGTCTGTCTTTCACTTAACATAATGTTTTCAAGGTTCATCCTTGTTGTACCATGTATCAGAATTCCACTCGTTATGCCTGAATAACATTCCATTGCAAGTATATACATTTTGTTTATCCTGAAATCAATTTTTATATAATTAATTCAATAAGTAATTATCAAATACTTACAATGTGAAAAGTTTGATTTTCTTAAAATACTAAACTTTAGGCCACGAACAGTGTATAAGAGGCAGAACAGTCACTCCACAAGGAACCAATTAATTGTACAAATCCAAGTTTCAGAATCAGTAGCAGCAGCAAGAAAACAAAAGTCTCCTAAACACATTTTCTTCCCTAAGGGGTAGGTAAATCTTCCCCACAATCTTAATTAATGTTCTTCATTTTTAAAGCTGAAGTGAGATTAGAATATCCCCACTCTGTAGCCAGTGTGCACTGGAACTCTTCATATCATGGTGCTTAAAGCTTATAATGTGTCATTCGTAACCCCTGACCCAGTGATAATGAGCGTCTATCAGAACAGCTGATGTCAAGACGTCAGAGAAACTGCACTACTCTGGAGCATTGCTTTCTATCCCTGCAGATAAAATACCCCGACGAAATCAACTAGAAAAACATGTCTTCCCCTAATCTGCTTTCAAAGAAGTAACTACATTCAAATGAGTTCCTTATCAAATGAGCTCTCATCCAATATGGCTACTATCCCTATAAGAGAAACTTTAGACACAGACGTGTACAGAAGACACAAAGAGAAAACAGCCATCTGCAAGCCAAGGAGAGACACCTCAGAAGAAACCAACCCTGTGACATGTTGATCTCAGACTTCCAGCCTCCAGAAGTGTGAGAAATTTCTGTTGCTTAAACCACCTAGTCTGTGGTACTTGTCATGGAAGCTCTAAATCACTAATACCTTCTCTTTTCGCTTTCTCCTCGGAATTATCCGATTCCCAGGATGGCGTCTATAAAGGTTTCAGGGTCACTGTCTCCTCCCCGTCTCACTCCTCCCCTCCTTGCTGTCATTTCCTTATCCCCAACCAGGGTAATCTAAATCCAAAGACAGTGACGAGTGGGAACACCTCACAGACACCCTGAAGACCCCTACTCCAAAACCGGGAGCCACTGCCCCAAGACCCCTGACCCCCATGTTACAGGAACTTTCTCTCTCTTTCCCAAATGCTCTGTGCTAACTAAAAGTCATCCTCAAAACAGCGTCTTTGGGATGCTAGTCCCAGAAATAGTGCCCTCATTTCTCAGGCCTCCATGTCCAGCACTGGCTCAGATGCCTTAACCGAACTCAGTTCCCTCTCTGCTTAAAAAGAAAAGGAAGAACTGCAGACCAAAGTGCCCTGCGCATGACACAAGTGAGGCCAAAACAAGAGATTACTGGGGACGAAAGGATTCCCAGGTGCTTTGAGATTTGAGTCACAAGTAATGACTTTCTCCTTCACTGGAAAAGTCCAACCACGAGAGCTGAATGATGTCCTTTCTTAGTGCTGAGAGCCACCAACACCATAGTTTAATTTTCATCCTCTCCATAGATAATGTTTGGCGTATAGCACAGGTGGCCATTAGGTCTGGCTCCAGAGGTTATGGCTTAAAGGGAACTACGCTGGATTCAGAGGGGGACCAGAACAAGATGGACCGTTGGAGGTAAGTCAAAAATGACAGTGGTGGCACCAGGAATCACCCAGCCTGTCCTAGTGTCCTAGCGCCATTAGTCTCCTCAAACTCTCCCGTCCTGCTCAGGCTATCTCCCCAAAGCCAACACAAGCTTGGCACAGCTTTGCCTAGAGTAGACATATCTAGAAACCAATGTGAAATCTCCTATTATTAGAAGTAAAGCCCTCAAGCACTCTTGGAGTCAGCAAACAAGGCCCCTGGGTCGTCTCTAGGCTGCAGTGATGGGCGGGGTCTCTCATCCAGGGCACATGCCAGCACCAGGGGACCACTAACACTCCGGCTAACACTCACGCCTGCTAAGTCCCAGCCCACAGAATGAAAAAGACAGCAGACAGACGCAATTAGCCAGGTGCATGGGAACTTGTCAAGCCATTTAGATAACACATTACTTGAATTTATTCAGTTTGCATTACCGGAGGGTGATTGTGCTTCCATACCCTGCTGAATCTGGGGGCTGCAAGCATTTTCCTTGCAAGGAAAAAAGAAAAAGAGGATGCTTTCTCAGCCTACAAATTCCAGGGCTCTGCTGTTAAATCAGCACGCATCACACATCAAGCCATGGGGTAATTTGATTTTAGGAATTAAGGGACACACCTGTTGACTGACTTTGTCACAGAATCTGAAACTCAGTGATGAGATATGAAAAACTTCAAGTATCCAATGAATAAAATAATAAACTAAGGTTCCTTATCCAATTCAATCTTCCGTATACCACTCACCAATTGGTTACATATTAGCCTTGACAATATTTTGTTTCAGTATATTAAGCTGTGAGCATCTCAAGAGTCCATGTGGAATCTTATTATTTTGGGGGTGGGGGGGTTGTCAAATGATCTTTAACTGAAATATTTGCCTTTGTAGTTCTGAACTAGCTGGGCACCCACCACTGATGATGTCACCTATGATGTCATGAGGGTGGCAGCCATCAGCATTGCAGCCCACGGACTTAGCTGTCCCCAAGACCACTTTAACGGTTCCAGAGAGTTCTCTAGCTAAAGACCAGTGCTGCATCTGTCGAGTAACGTTGACATCAACAGTGATATTTCCACTGTGCTAAGTGTTTTGTTTTTTTTTTTTGCTTCTTGCTGTCTCTTGGTGGTTCTTTGAGAGCCCTACATAGTGTTGGACACAAAACAGAACCTCAGTTAGGCCTCAACTACTGATTGCTTCTTGCTTATGAAATAGTTTCCCCTGTAGGGAAGCAAATCCACTCTACCTGCCTCATTGAATCAACAACAGAACTCCCTCCTCCCCCTCACCCCCTCACCAAACGAACTCCAGCAACCCCGTCCTTAAAATAAAGGGCCAGTGTGAGTGAGTCCAGTGAATCATACAAAACAACCAAGTTACAGATGGAGCTTCAAGGTTTGTCAATGCTTGTCTTCTGTTTTAAAATCTGAGCATATCTATATGTTTCCTAGGACTGCCGTAACAAATTACCACAAATTCTGTGGCTTAAAACAACCTAAGTTTATTTTCTCAGAGTTCTGAAGGCCTGAAGTCCAAAATCAAGTTGTTGAAGGGTTAATGCCTTTTGGTGGCTCTGAGAGAGGCCTGTCTCCTCCTCGTTTCTGGTGGCTGCTGGCCATCCGTGGCATTCCTTGGCTTGTAGCTACCTAACGCCAATCTCTGCCTCTGTCTTCACATGTCCTTCCCCCCGGTGTCTCTGTATCACATCTCCCTCTCCTTTCTCTCATAAGGACAACAGAGATGGGCTCTGGGGACCACCCTAAATCCAAAATGAGCTCATCCTGAGATCCTTAATTTAACATCGGCAAAAACCCTACTTCCACCTCAGGTCACGTTCACAGGCACTGGGGGTTAGGACTTCGATATTTCTAGTTTGGGGGATGCTACTCCACTACAATATCCAAAACCAGAACATATCCTCTCTACCACAAAAACTTTCCCTCCTCCCAAAGCTCTTCTTCATATTAATAGATTCATTTTCTAATCAGGACGCAGGTTCAACTACTTGCTTTATCATCAAGGGCTCTCACCCTCTTGCTCCCCAATTCCAGTCAGCTCCATAATCCACAGTAATGAAGTACAGTTGGATCACTTCTCCAAAACTGCTCATGCCTGTCCCTTCTCTTCTATGCCTTCTGCCTGGTCACCCTGGCCCCAGCTTGGATCATCTGTCTTGGACCAGGTCATGACCTCTTCCTACCTGCTCTTCCGGGTTCCTTTACGGACCATGCCACCTGTTGCTGCTTTAAATAGAGCCCAACTGTGCCACATGCCTGCCCACAAACTTTCAGTGACAAATAAAACTCAGTCGTTTTACCAGGTCTGACAATTAA
The DNA here is from genome assembly GCF_964194185.1 of Rhinolophus hipposideros. NCBI lineage: Eukaryota > Metazoa > Chordata > Mammalia > Chiroptera > Rhinolophidae > Rhinolophus > Rhinolophus hipposideros. Next base: position 30,029,831 of record NC_138052.1, on the reverse strand, counting down.
GTTCATGAACTTATTGCAACGATGTTGTTAATTTTTTTGATATCAGAGGGATTATTCATTATGAATTTGTACCAACTGGACAAACAGTTAACCAAGTTTACTATTTGGAAGTGCTGAAAAGGCTGCGTGAAAAAGATGACCTGAAATTTTTGCCAACAATTCATGGCTCTTGCATCACGACAATGCCCCAGCTCACAGGGCACTGTCTGTGAGGGAGTTTTCAGCCAATAGACAAACAATTGTATTGGAACACCCTCCCTACTTACCTGATTTTTCCCTCAATGACTTCTTTCTTTACCCGAAGATAAAGGCAACATTGAAAGGAAGACATTTTGATGACATTCAGGACATCGAGGGTAGTATGACGAGAGCTCTGATGGCCATTCCAGAAAAAGTTACAAAATTGCTTTGAAGGGTGGACTAGGCACTGGGATCAGTACATAGCTTCCCAAGGAGAGGACTTCAAAGGTGACCATAGTGATATTCAGTAATGAGGTATGTAGCACTTTTTCTAGGATGAGTTCGAGAACTTAATTGTCAAACCTCATATAGCCCAGTATCTGGGTCCACTAAAATGAGTCCCAAACCCCTCTCGCAGCCTTAATTTCCACTGCCCCCTTCCATTTGGTCCAGGCTTTGATCAAAGTAACTTACTGACTGTTCTTACTTAGCTTTTCAAAGGCCTCCAAGACTCTGAAGTCCCTCTGCCTAGGATTTATTCATTAATTCAACAAGTTTCTATCTTGACTATGTCCGCTTGTCAATATCTCACACAGAACAGCCCAATTCAAAAGACAGCTCATCCATAAGTCTTTGTGCAGTTTCATCAACCACATTAGATTCCTCTTTCTTTTAATATTCGACAGCTTGCCAGACAGATAGGGCCTCCTTGTTCTCCCTTCCCCTTAGAGACTTGAGTGCTTGTCATCAACCTCATGACAGAATCTGGATGGAACTCTGTCTGATTCCTGTGTGTCTCCATAATCTAGCACAGTGCCTCGTGTATAACATGTGCTCTGAAATATCTGATTCAGTAAGACATATAGAGTAAGTGAAAAATACAGTCCTTGCCTGCACACAGCTTACATTTGGAGGCAGGGGAGGATACAATAAGCACACGGGTGAATAACAGTGACCCAGATCATAATACTGTGTCACAAGAGAAGCATAAGTGGAATTCTGTGGGGAGCACAGAAAAGGACGCTCTTGAAAGGGGTGAAAGTTTCCTAGAGGAGGTAGAACTTCAGATAGATCTTGAGAGATAAAAAATATTTTAATGAGCAAAAACGGTAGGGGGTCAGGGAAGAGCACAAAATACAGAAAAAACAGCATCTGCAAACGACACAGAACCAAGTGAAGGCACATGACATTTTCCAGGTTCCATGAAGAGCACAGTCTTCCGGCCCACTGTCTGAGTGAGTGACAAGTAATGAAGGCGGGGCTAAAAGGTAGGTAAGCGTCTCCAACACCATGCCAAGGAATTCCAAGTTGACTCGGTAGGAGACGGGAGTCACAGAAGGCTTTCAGACAGATGTGATGTGGTCACATCTGCATTGTCAGATGATCCTTTCTGTGGTGTCACAGAACCTAAACCTAGATATGTATCAGAATCATCTGGAGAAATTCAAACTTGCTTAATATGGATAGCAAAGTCCAAATTTAGACCCAGAGCCTCTCCCCAGCCCTGAGTAGCAAGGCATCTAACCCAATAAAAGACCAAGGCTTCCTTCTTTTGAAAAATGTAACAAGAGCAATTTCTGGCTTCAAAGGCACCAGGCACCGTGGAGCAGTGGGATGGAATGTAAGATGGAACACTGGCAGATTAGCAATAATCTGCATATTGAATGGCCCAATCCTGTACAAGCAGCATCCAGCTAGAGAACACATACCTTCTCCTTCCTCTGTCCTCCTTCAGACCCACCTCACTACTTCCTCCCCTGGGGAACTGGACAATTCTTCTCTAGAAAACCTACGTGCCCAGAGAAACACCCATATATACCCACCATCCATTACCTATAGGCAAGCCCCACCTACTCACTGAATTTATAACTAAGGTCACCAAGGATCAGATATTTGAGGAAAGCCTCCCACATGAAAAAGTGGAGCCAAACCAAACCGATAAAAAAGGAACTCAGAGACAATAGGAACATGAAGATTTTATGACAATCTAGGCACTACAATGGGCCAGAGAGATATTTAATTTGCCCAGTTGTTGTTGTTTGTTTATGGAAAAATTCACATAAATATCTGTGTTTTTAACTTGTCTTGAAAAATCAAAAGATCTGGCAATTCCAGACTCATATGGTAACCACATGTCTGCAGCCAAGAGCAAGAGCAAGAAAGAGATGGGTCAAGTAAGTGTGAGCGGAGACATTCTTCTGAGCAAAGGATTCAGAGCTTTTACTGGATTCACAAAAGGGTCCATGACCCAAAAAGAGGTTAAGAGCCTCCAAACAGCCCCTCTTCCTTTCCCAACATTTTATCTTCCTCTAAGTGTTTTGCCCTCTGCTCTTCGCAAATCTGTAGTTTGGTCAAGATCCAAATTTCACTCCTTTAATCTCTTTTTAGTCACTCTCTCCAGCCCTTAATCACCTTTATGGCTTTCTAAATTCCTCCAAGTTGTCCAAATCCAACTATGAAGTCCCCCATTTTTTTTCTCACACTTTAGAATTACTAAGCCAGAGTGCACCTAAAAGCTTTTAGAAGGAATGTCCAAGATTTGACATGTTAAATCAACTTCTCACACTCAGCTACCCAGTTTAGAAAGGAAAAATGCAGAGCACTGCAGGGAATGTGAGGAATTGCAATCTTGTGCATAGCTATTCCCTATTATTTTGTGTGCATTGAAACTACACAGATCAGTGGGTCAAGAGAGGTCTGCTCTTGCAGCCATCTTGAAACATCCTGAAGAAAAGAAGAATCAAAACTATTCACAGCTCAGAATACATGACTACTACAACCTCTGAGTTGATTAGAACATGAACACACACACACACACACACACACACACACACGTTCTATGCATAAATTTATAATCAGCCAAGCCTGCTCTGCCCAGTCCCAAGGCTTCTGCAGTTACACTAAAGCATCAGACAATTTGCTCTGACTGGAGGTAATCAAAATACATAAATAAATTCCTGTCAAATGAGAATGAATTTAAATTCTTCTCAAAGATTTTCAAGAGACAGTAAAAGCCTGTCCTTCAGAGAGACTTTCTCCTGGGTTAATGAGTTGGATTATTCTGTTTATCACAAGCCAAAGGTAACTTGGTAGTTGGACTGATAAAAGTTCTTTCTCAAATTACTTCCCTGTGGGGTTTTTCCTTTGTAATGTGTTTTGTTTTGAACATGCAGAGTTTTTGGCCACACAACTATCTCCAAAGCTCTTGGAAGCAGAGTAGGCACTGGCTCTCAGGCACAGTAAGGCTCAAAGAAAATGTGTGCCAGTGCTGTGAGGGAAAAAATGAGAGCCTGGGGTTGGCATCCTCCGGGATAGAGACCTTGGCCTAGCGCTGTGTGGGAGGAGCCCGTCACCTGACCATCTCCCAGCATTGCCATTTGTGGGATGGGAGCTCAGAAGGAGGCCTCTATTCTAGACTCAGTTCTAGAAATTTCTATGTGGGCATCTACAGTGTCTTGCCCTATCTGACAATGTTGCTAGGACATCTCTTGCATGGGCCTTCCAAATGACCTTTAACAAGGTTATAACACTTCTCTACTTAAAGTCCTCCAACATTTTTCCATTGCACCTCAGAGAAAGGTGAAAATCCTTTAATATAGCCTGGCATGCCTTGGCCCGTCTTCCCTGTCCTTTCTGTTTCAGTTCATGGAGCCACTGTGCCTCGAATGCCTTCTCCAACCTATCTCACTAGCTTAACTCCATCTAATAAAGCTCTCAGAGCACTCGACTTTTCATTCTCCTAGGAGCGCTAAACAGAGTTGCAAGTGCACATTTGCTAGTACGATTATGTGATTACTCTGTCATCCACACTGGATTTTAAGCTCTGTGACAGAGAAGACCGTGTCTGTGTTTGTCCACCCACTGTATCACCATTGGCACAGACTTCATAAATGTCAGGTGTCTGTACAGATGGAAATATGAACATACGATCGCAGTATCACAGTCTTTTTCCTCCCGGTATTCTCTTTCATTTCCACCTTTGGTCACATGCTTCCTCTGCCGAGAAGGTCCTCCGAAGCATGCATGGGACCTAGCTTTCTGAGCAGTCTTTGAGGGGTGGAAGATGCCAGCTTGAAGTGAGATAGAGTTGGCACCTCATGAGATGTAGCTTTACCAAGGTGAAAAGGAGATGGGAGTGAGGCCAGCAGATAAATCCACCTTCCTTTCTCTCTCCTACGAACAGCACTCCTGGAGAAGTACTGAGCCCAGTGAATACGTGTAAGCTGCTGAGACACAGATACGGTTCTTCACATCTGGGGAAAGGCATCAGCCAGCACCGTAAAGCAGCGTGTCTTCCCTTGTCCTGCTTCTCTTCTTCCTCCGCCTCTCACCATCCTGGGCTTGCATCTCTCAAATAATTGTTGGCTCCTTAATCCTTCTCTCAGACCCCACTGCCTTGAGGAGCTAAGTTGATGTCCTGTAATGTTCCCTAAAAGGAGAAACTGCACCTAGAGCCCAAGCACATACTTTGAGAGGAGCTTCCCACTAAATGTCAGCTGAGTGAATGAAGCTATTGGAATATCTTGGTCTGGACTGACAGAAGGGAGTTCACAGTCCCTCTACCTAATTCTGCACTGGTCAGACCCCACCACCAGCAGTACCGATTGTAGTTCTGAGATAACCACTTTAAAATTGTGTTTCTCAAAATTTTTGAATGACGGACCTCTTAGAGAATATGATGAAAGCCCTGAACCCTCCTCCCAGAAAAATCACATGTTCATCTATTTACTCTCAGTTTAGGGATTCTCCGAACCCTTAAGCCCCATCCATGGATTTCACATTAGGAAACACAGCTTTAGAGAAACAGACATAAAGAGGAACACACTCAATGGATAGTGACAAGAAGAGCCATGGGAGCCATGTTTCGTAAGGAGCAGGTGAAAGAATGACTAAATCTTAAAGGGAAAAAAAATCAAAGATGAAAGATATGTGTGGGGACAGAGCCCCAGAAAGCAGTTTCCAGGCTCTCGGCCTCACATAGAAAGGTGCTGGCTCGGGTAGTAAATGGCCATCAACTGTGATTGGATGGCCATCAGCTGTGGCTAGTTGGCTGTCAGCTGTAACCAGTGAGCCATTGGCCACTAATATAACTGCTGTGGCTTTGCTAGCAGAAAAAAATGGGGGCTAGCAAGAAGATAGTGGCTGAGCTAGCAAGAGCGCATTGCAGAGAGGCGGATACCACCAGGGAGACTATAGTGATATGACTCCCCCTACTTATGGCTCCGTGGGTGTTTCTTTTTGGCCTAGCCATATCCTGCGTTCTTATGTGGGGAGCGGGACCAGAGACCCTGCAAGACTCCCTGCACGACAATATGAATACTGGTGTATTTGAAGGCATGGCAACTGTAAGAGGAATTAGATGTTTGTTCCTGTTAGCATCTCCTCTTCTGAGGGTGACATCTCTGATTTCCCTGGGTAGATATAGCCATCCCTCCTGTGTTCTTATAGTCCCATGAGTCTTCTGCAATTTGAACACTAGGCCTTTATCCAAAGAACCAGCTAGGGGCTCCACTATGGCTTGAAATGCCACAAAAAGCAATGCTGGGAGGCCCCACGCCCATCCCTCTTTGCTTTGTAAAATCATTCTCAGTTCATGAGCCACAAGTAGTGGGTGGCTTTGGACCAGAGGCCATAGTTTGCCATCCCCTGCGCTACACTGAAACCACTGATTGATCAGTCCATCTCCTCCACCACACTACGAGCTCAAGTTATAACTTATTTCACCCTGGAGACCCAGTTCTCACACAGTGCTGGGGGCACAGTCAAAGCTTAATATATACATGAACAAATCCTGATAATCTTCCAAGACTGAGCTCGGGTGACACCTCCACAGACTTCCATCACCCCCCACTTTGAACCGATCTTGCCTCATCTTGAGATGTCCTCTGATTACTCTTAGGCACCTAGTTATGCCATGTATTGTGGTTGTCCACCAGCTGAAGTGACCTACAATGAGCAGCTTAGACAGAAAAACCAGAGAATTTATTTCTTGCCAATTTTCGGGATGGTTTTTCACTTTTGTATGTGAAATAAAAAATAACCATTCACTATGGATTTCCATGAGCTAGTGTTTTAAGTCCTATCAAAAGTGGGGATGGCTCCAAGAAATTTGTTAAATATTCTTGTGCAGCTGTTCACATCTTAGCATTTAATTAGTTATAATTGAAACTGAAAAAAAACAATTAAACTCTGTGGGTGTTGCTGACTGCATCTTGTGATGATTCTGTCTTTACCCTCTTCCAAAAACAGACAACTGGTTGGAGATATCTGAGTTTAGAAGCTACTGAGATGGAAGCAAGTTTTTGTCGGTCACAGTTGATTTCCCTTGCCACTCATTTGGGGTAAGGTTGGGGTGACTTAAGAAAACATAATTTTGCAATTTCAGAAGACAAATTTCTAAAATTATCAAACAGGATAGCCCAAACTTGGTGGGGTAGACATGGTTTTCCCTCACGTCCTCAGCAAAGGAAGGGCAAGAGAACAGCCATTTCCCATTGACTGTCCTTGCCGAGATTATAACTCATTTGTATTCCTCAAAATAAGTTGGAATCAAAAGTTACACACCACTAGCCAAGTTGAGGTAGAAAAACAAAGGGAAATTAAAGTGTGTTAATCTTCTTGTCTCATATGGCAAAAAGCTACCAATTACACTTTGCTGGGAAATAAATGGATTTATGATTGTTTTTTAAAGCATAGTCCATAAATGTAATGTGGTATCTTAGATGGGATCCTGGGACAGATAAAGAACAATAGGTAAAAACCAAGAAAACCTGAATAAATATGGACTTTAGTTAATACTAATGTGTCATTGGTTCATTAATTGTGACAAACGTACACACTGATGTAAGGTGTTAATAGTATAAACTGGGTATGGGGCATATGGGAACCCTGTGTACTATCTGTTGGACTTTTCTAAAAATCTAGAACTAAAGTGTAAAGTTTATTAACTTTTAAAAATAGGGGTAATCCCTAAAGAATTTTATTAAGATATGTAGCTTATAATCAGGTAGAGGAAGAAAAGGTCAATTCTTTTAAATTTTAGTCAGCCAAGAGAATGCAGGAAATAAGAAATGAGTGTATGTAGGGGGTAGGGATTGATAATCACAGTACACAGCAAACAAGAAAGTGACAAAAATAAGGTTTGAGTTTTAAGGATGCAGTATCTCTTGTTTCCCTAACTAAATATTGGGGTGCCACCCTCCAACTCCCTTCTCACTCCTAACTTTTTTCACTGATATCAGTGATCTGTGATTCAACCAACTGATTTAAGAAACATTAATTGAACCCAGGTAAAAGTAAGACCCTCAGTAAATAGTATGGGGCCACATTCCCAGAAAAGCAAGAACCATCCTCTGCTGTGCCTCCCCAGAACTCACACAGGACCCGATGACTACAGGTGCTTAATAAACGTTTGTGGAGATTAGCTAGGCAAGGAATGCAGAGACTGGCTGGGCAACGCCCTGGCTGGGCAATGAACTCACCTGGGAAGCTCTTAACAAACACTAATGCTCAGAGCCACACCGACAGAGAATCTAATTTGATGGGTCCTGGATCGGAGCCAAAACATCAGTATTTTTTAAACAGCTTCCCAGGAGGTTCCAACATGCAGCAGGGTTGAATATGAGTCTATCATAATATGAACTGGAGTAGACCAAGCCTGGATGTTAGGAAATCAATTAACTATTTCAACAGCACAGGTGTGGAAATTTCAAATCATTACTACTTTCTCTCCCTCCAGCAGCTACTAATTCACTCGCTTGTCTCCAGCAGCTGAAATGTGTAGAGTAGACTACTTTTAAGAGTTAAGAATGTAAGGGAGGGACAGTGGAATCACCATGGTCTAGTAGATGGTCAATAAAAAACACTCCTGGGGGCAACCGGTTAGCTCAGCTGGTTAGAGCACAGTCCTCTTAACAACAAGGTTGTCAATTCATTCCCTACATGGACCACTGTGAGCTGAGCCCTCCACAACTAGATTGAAACAATTACTTGACTTGTAGCTGATGGGTCCTGGAAAAACACTTAAAATAAATAAAAGTTAAAAAAGAAAGAAAGAAAAGAAATGCTCCTTATGAATTCAGAGAATATTTTAGTCCTCAAAAAGGAAGGATGTATTCTGGGGAGAAATAACTTTAAAAAGGAGGGTGTTGAGAGAGGATACTAATCCTCTCTCAACAATTTGTAGAAGAACTCAACAGGATATCAGCAAAAATGTAAAAGAATATAAAAGAATATAAAAGGACAATACCATCAACCAACAGAATATGATAGACATTTATAGAACTCTCCACCCCAAAACAGCAGAATACACATTCTTTTTATTTCTCATGGAGCATAGACCAAGAGAGACCATATCACGGGCTATAAAACAAACCTCCATAAATTTATAAAAATGTATATCAGTCCAGAGTATATCTTCCAACAACAATGAATCAAACTAGATAGAAATCAATAACAGAAAGATAACAGGAAATTCTCCAAACCCTTGGAAACTAAATAATACACTTCTAAATAATCTATGGGTCAAAAATAAAGTCTTAAAGGAAATTAAAAAATATATTTAACTGAATGAAAATGAAAATACAATGTATCAAAATACCTAGAACACAGATAAAGTAGTTACTGAGTGAAATTTATAGCACGAAATGCAAACATTAGAAAGGAAGAAATGTTTCAAATCAATAATCTAAGCTCCTACCTCAAGATTTTAGAATGAGTAATGTAAACCCAAAACAAGCAGAAGGAAGGGAATAATAAAGCTAACAGCAGAAATCACACAGAGACCCATGAGAGAACATCACGTGACCACAAAGGTAGGGACTGAAGTGATGGAATTGCAAACCAAGGAATGCCAAAGATGGTCAGCAAACCACCAGAAGCTGAGACACAAGAGATGATTTCCCTATGGGTTTCAGAGGGAGCTCTGCCCTGCTGACACCTCAATTTCAGACTTTTAGCTACCAGAACTGTGAGACAACACATTTCTATTGTTTTGAGGCACCCAGTTGATGATACTTTACTGCAGCAGCCTTAGAATCAAAATCAACTTCCAATTAGGGAGAGGGGAAAAGGAAGAAAAAGAAAAAAACAACCGAATCCAAAACAAGGCAGGAATTTTTTAAAAATAGGACAAAAAAAAGTTTTACATAAATACAAAATTACAAAATAACAGTGGAAATAAATTCAAATATGTCAGTAATTCATGAACTATAGACATATTAAAACTCATTTATTAGAATAAAAACTGCTGAATGGGTTTACAAATCTGATTCAGTTATACAGTTCCCAAATAAATTTCTAGAATAGAGTAAAATGATAAAAAATATATAAAGAAAATTAAAAAGGTAAACCAAACTCCACATTAAAAGAGAAAAAACTAGTGTAGCAGTATTAATATCAGAGACGGGAAGGGACAATTCTAGCTTACAATGCACCAGGAGGAAATAACTAGAATATTCCTAAACAACATAACCTACAAAAATATCAAATGAAAGCTGACAACTATAAGGACAAATGGAAGAACTGACAGAGTGGTAGATGTTCTCTTCTAAAAGAATTAGTCTGAGAAAAGATGCAGGTACAAACCAGCAGAACTACAGATAATGTGGACAACCTGACCAGTAAGACTAATCTAAAAAGATGTAATAAAACCCTACTCCCAGGGAACAGAATTCACATTCTAAGCACATGGGAGCATTTATAAAACTATCAATATACTAGGTTTCCAAGAAATCTCAACAAGTTTCAATGAATCACAGTCATACAAACAACATTCCTTGACCAAAATACAATGTTGTTTCTCTCTGAATTCAACTTCACTCTAAGACAAATGCCAATAAAACTACAGTGAAACAGCATTTTGCACTTATCCTACAAACACAGAAAAACAGTCACACAAGGTACTGGTTAAGATGTGAGAACACGGACTATCGTGGGTATCATGGGGGTGTCAATTGATATAATTCGGTAACATCCATCAAAATTTAAAATACAATGGATTGCCCACCAATCCATTGCTAGGAATATTTCCTATAGATACACTTACGAATGTGCAAAAAAGAAAAGTGTACAAGGATTTTCATCACAGTATGGATTGTTATAGCAAAACACACAAAAAACCTTAATGTCCATCAAGGTGGGAATGACTGAATTGTGGTCTTCTCAGATAACTGAATATTAATAAGAAATGAGGCAATATCATATTTACTGATATGGAAGACTCCAAGATCTGCAAGATATGCAACAATGTGTATAGTCACAATCATTAATTTTCTTTATAAAAGAGAGGTATGTACATTCCAGAACCATATATACCCAAGAATCTGCTAACAGTAGGTGCTTCTGGGAAAAAATACTGGGAGACAGGGAAGACTTACTTTCACTAAGTATTTTTTTGTAATATATCTGCATTTTTACCATGTCCATGTATTACTGTCCAAATAATAAATAGGCAAAGAGACTCTATAATAAATAAATAATCATGTTATATATTCACTTAAAATGCAGCATCGAAATAAAATGAAGTCTCTTGTGATAAGCCTAACAAACTGCAGAAATTCCAAATTCCTTCGCACATTCCCTTTTAATTCCTTTATTGATGAACTGTCAGGGCTAACAAGTCTGTGCAATTAAACCAGCAAACATGTTCAACGAGATTTTCAAGAGGTTCATTACCTGACATGTAAAGGTGCTCAGTCAAAAAGTGCAGGGCAGAACGATTACAAACAAATAGAAGACTGCTTCCTTTCATGGCAAACCAACTTGATGAATCCTGCCTATATCTCTGACCTCTCTCCCCTCCCTACTCCCAAATGACACACCAAGCACATCCCAGCCCAGCCTCAGGACCTTTGCATGTGCTATTAATATTATCGTTTCCTGGAATGCTCCTACCCCACCCCATCCCCACTCTTCCTATATGTCCCCCATCACATGGCTTACTCCCTGGATTCACTCAGATATCTGCCCAAACGTCACTTATTCAGAAAGGTCTTCCCTGACCAGCTTATCTAAGACAGTACTACCCTCCCAGCCCCTCTCTATCTCCTAACTCTGGCTGGGTTTTTTTCCATCACTTATACCTGACATGATTTTCACTGCTTATTTATTTGCTGCCCACACTAGAAAGTAAACCGCAGGAGGGCAGGGTTTACTGCTATCCACCAGTACCTAGTAGCACATAGTAGGCACTAAATAAATGTCACATAAATAAAATTTGCAGATGGAAAATCTATAGCCTAGTTCTCTTTATGTTTTGGCCAAATCCCTTCTCACATACGTTTATTTTTGTGAACTGCAGCTTTTTCTTGTCTTTTATGCCCCGCCAGTGATCAAGGGTAGGGCAAATGGAGAAATGTTCTCTCTGGAGAAAGAGCAGAGTGGAGAAAGAACTTGCATCATGATGCTGGATTCACCAGGCTAACATGTTACAAGTTCAGAATCAGCATTCAATTTCTTGGTCATCCAAGCATAAAAGTTAGGGAAAATCTTCTTTTCCGACAATATGAAGAATAAAAACCCAATGCTACATTCGTGTGCTAAAAGCAAGGAGGATCTGAAAGAAGGTATTTGAATCTCAGCACATAGGAAGGTCGGTGGCCCTCAGGCCCAGCAGGTGAAGTAGGACCTCCCTACATCCCAGAGGGTGGAGGATTCAGCTACCTGGCCCCTGGAGGGACACCCCTAACCCCTATCAAATGCGGCTCTCTATTAGACTGCTCCCACTTACCTTCCTTAGGCCTCACTTATCAGAGAAACAGTGCTCACCTGTGTGAGAGAATCACAGGGACAGAGAGAAGTCTCTCCACTCAGCCACGGCCAGACAACTCTGCTCTGAAGGCACCCCTACTTTGGTTCTTTAAGGGAGCCCCACCTCCTGTTAAGCACTGAGTCACAAGCTCACCCATCACCCTACTCTCCCCAGCTTCTGACTCAAAGAGAAGATGGTGTTCGCTCTATGGCACTGAGCCAAAGGCTCCACGTCTTCCCCCACTGCAGTCTCGTAACCCGCTAAATAGTATAAAACAACCTAACCAATTCCTGCCACATCCACATGGTTCCCCGAGAGCAGGTTGTATACTTTTGTGAAAGAGCACACAGCCTAGTATCAGCCCAAGAAACAGTTTCTGAAATCCAATTCCCACAAAGAAAACCGCTGACTACTATTAAAGGACGAATATATATACATACATATATATAAGGACAAATATATATACATATATGTGTAATATATGTATATATATTTGTGCGTACACTGTATATGTATGAGCCTACTCCATTTCCACCCATAAGCTTTTCCAGTTTAGTCGGGAAGTTCTTCTTATAGTCTAACCTAATTCCTCCTCGAATTAATAGGACTTATTTCTCCTGTTTTCACTGGAAAAGGTGAAGAATTCATAAATACTGTCCATTTTCAAATACTTAAGGGCCCTTTCTACCTTCTCTAAAATCAATGAGCACTCTTTTGCAAGTCCATGGCAATCATATAATTTATTTCATTGTCCCCTGATCTTTAAAAACTGCAAGTTAAAATCAGAAATGAGAATAGTTATTCTGCTCCTCTCATATTTAAATCTGCACAATTATTACACCTCTTTGCTTGCTGTATTTTAAGCAGAGCAGAGAATGAAAAAAACAGTTGTTTTTGAGAGCATCTGTTGCCACTGACCCTGGGTTACCTCTGCCAAGTATTTACCTAAGATTATTAGGTGATCCAGTGACATTATTACAAGAGGGGACAGGAATAGTGTCAACCTAATGAGGCTGCAGATTATATCTGATGGTCTCCATCTGAAAATCAGGGCAGGCCAGGCTGTGTGCTAATCAAGTCAGCAAAGGCCCTTCACCCTGGGACAACAGCACCTTTGTCTACACCTGAGAGGAAAATGAGCTGCCTTCTTTCTAGTGCTAATAAGTTTAGTGGAGACGGATTGTGTTGCATGGGAAAGGCTGGGCTCTCCCCTTCTAGGGCAAGCGTCCAAAGCAAGGGGCTCAAGGAGTCCAGAAACCATTCCTTCGTGAGTTGGAACTCCAACCATTTTGCTGAAAAGCTGACAGTGTGTCTTTGAGCTCAGAATCACCAGCATTTTTCACAGTGCTAGACACATAAGAGGGGCTCCATGTACATCTACTGAATAAACGAATGGATGAGTTATTAAGATTTAAATTTGGTTCTGAACTTCCTGGTAACCAAAGCAAAAAGAGGAATATGATGGTTTACACAGTTTTCACATGTGGGTAAGAGAGAAGAGAGCACTCCTTCAAAAGATACAGTTCTGCTGCTAACATTGTTTTAGAGACTGTTTAGCACATGCTTCTGTGAGTGTTAAACTCCTCTGCTGTAAAACCCCCCAAAAGGCCAGCAGTGAGTCCGTGCTCTGGATGGTATTGCAATGTTGACCAGGTGGAAAGATCTGGTCATCACACGTGGATTTTCCCATCCACTCCTGCCATGGAGCAAAGATGAAGGTCAGCAGCTTCTCTGCATCCTTAACAGCCAACATGAACACACTATGGAATCATTCATTCACGCTTATTGCTGGGCCTGGAACAAGCGACTCCAGATTCCCATGGGGTCATCCCCACAGTGGTTAAAAGTGGTTTAGGAACACATCCACGGTTTCACAGCAAGTGGCCAGATTCCATTTATTAATGATGTACAACTAATTCTAGAACTATATTTTCTCTCTAGACACATAGTTTGCAATTGGACGAGGGTCTGTACACTCGTATTCAAACGGGTGCAGTGAGTAGCAAAGAGAACATAACTTGGGTTTCCAAAAAACTAATGTCATTGAATAACATCATCATACACACTCTCTCAACCCAGGAGGAAAGAAGGAAACCACACTAGACTGTCCTAGCTTCTAAGCAGGGTAAATAGAAACTAGAGGAAGCAATACACCTTCCAAATTTCGGAATTTAATGATACTTGAAAAGAGCAGAAAGTCTGATAACTCCTACTGTCAGCCAGATTGAGGTGAAAAAGAAGCTTACCTGCTATTAGAGGGAATGCCGTTGATCTATGTGACAAAGTGCCTGCTGAAAGGCTGTGTCAAAATCTAAAACGTATTTTCCTTTGACCCAGCAATTCCCCTTCCAGGAATCTATTACAATTAAATAATAGAATATTCCTGTATAAACACACAAAGATGTATATGCATAAGGACTTATTTGCAGTCTGCGTAAATATTATTTATGAAAGAACACATGGAAATAATCTAAATGTCAATTAATAGAAAGTTGATAAAATAAAGCGTGGATATTTAAAGAACTATAATGATTATTTCACTCTTGCATGCACAAATATGTACTGAGCACATGTTATACTGAGTTTGGTTCTAGGTGCTTCAGTTACATCACACAAATCACACAAAAAAGCCCTGGTCTTGTAGAGTTTATATTCTAGATGTAACACTTTTAAGTAAATTATTAATGGGAAATTCCGAAATGGCTACATATTTTTGAAATACAGATACATGTGTATCTGTAAGACACATTTTTGTATATACAGATAATGCCAGATGTGCTCTTAACGCTCCAGTGGGTCCCTGTCATGTAAATGGGAAGCTATGGGAGCTCTCTTAAAATAAAAAATAATAATAATAACACCAGCCTGATCTGTGGAACACACTTAAGTGGATTTAATACTGGCTTTGATATATATACTAACTGCACATTCTCAACAATTTACTTAACTAACCCACTTTCCCCTTTTGTGACTCACAGAATTACCGTAAGAGTTCAGACGACGTGGAAAACATCTAGAACTCTTTGCAATATGCCTGGGAAATAGTAGATGCTCAATAAACATGTTTCCTTCCTTTTCTCTTTAGGCTGCATTGGGACTCAGAACACAACCACTCAATGCTTTCTTCTACTAATTAATCAATCAACTGAAAACAAAATGCATCCTTTAAAAATATCTAACTAATAAGTATTGTTGCTAGATCAAGGAATTTTTAATTGTCCACTCTCTCTCAGCCCATACGTACACAGCAAAAATCAATCTTCTCTCCTTCAGGAACTACATCTTTGTATTTCTTAGCACTGTTCCCTCTTCACTGAAGAAGGTGGTTTAAAAATATTTTTTAATTAAGCAGATATCTCTCAGCTTAGTCTCACCTGTATTCTCATATCCACATTTGTTTCCAGAAATAATTCTTTTTTCATAAAGCCTTCAAAAATCAACAAGGGCAAATTTTTCTGCAAAATTTCAAGGACCCGTACCCTGTTAGGGCATGCTCAAGTCTTAAACTGACTGCAGCATCCTCACAATTTGTTTTCTATTAGATGTTTTCCCTTAATTCACACTTTACTTAATGCCTCAGCCTGCGAGCACAATAAAATCTTTCAGTTGAATATCTATTAGACAGTGGCAATCGTGAAAATAAAACCCAGTGGCATAAAATAAGCTGTCTCATGGACCCACTGCCATCTGGGAAACTGATGCTCTAACAGGGAATCAGCTAAGAAGTTAATGAAGTCCCAGATTCTCCAGGTGCTAGCGTGGCCTCCAGCCACAAGGCACTACCAAAAGCCACGTTAATCCTTTCATTAGTCCAGGGCAAGAGGAACTTATTAAATATTGAAAATAACATTTCTTGAAACTCACTGTCTTTATACCATGTTTTATCAGATACTTTCAAGCACTTAGCATCAAGGGGAACAAATGGATCTTTTGAAGTAACGCTGTTTTATATAGTAGATATGAGAACTGTGAGATATACATATATATGTATATATATGTATATATGTATACATATATATGTATGTATGTATATTTGCTTTGGTTACCATAAAATTCAGAACCAGATACAAATCTTGATAACGCATTCATTCATCTCTTCAGTAAACATACATGGAGTCCCTATTACATATCAGGCACCATGCAAAGTGCTAGGGATTGTGAGCTCAAGGGTATAGAGTCAGCATTCTAGAAAGCCACGGAAAGATACTGCATTAACAAGTGGCCATTGCTATGACTGAGATACACACGGGATACTCTGCGAGCTCAGTACAGGGCTCCTCACCCAGCCTGGGCGAGGGGAAGAGGAGGTGAGGGGAGATGGCAGAGACAACCAAGGATTCCTCTAAATATGATAGATCAGCTCTGATGCTTTGTAAATTATCTCTCACTTGATTTCTGATGCTTCTGATTCTTTCTATAAAACTATTTCAAACTTTCATAGAAATAGACTGGAAAAAAAACATATATTCATACATAAGCACATTTAAATATATATACACACGACTCACTAAACAATATCCTTTTAACCTAGAGGAACCCTCACAATTTACAAAATACTGCTTACAATGGGGTATTTACAAGGAACCCTGTGAAAATCAGACATAACTAGAAGGGATCTACTTTGAAGAGTGGATTCTTGCCATGAATAGTTTCCATGATTCCAAAGTACCTTTGGTTTAAAAATATTAAGGTATCCTCTTATTAACTTAGCATATTCTTAGCATTTTTTTTTCCACGACTGTTTATTCCACCATGCCGACCCCAAAGATCTTGATGCAGTAGCTCTGGGTTGGCAGACAGTGATTGACAACGGAGATTAACTCCGTGGTTTCATGATGGATCCTGGCTTACTTCCAGATTTGGCTAATGCAAAGCCAGTGCATTCCTTTGCCTCCTCCTACACCACCGTTTCCCTCTACCACATCGTACACTGTGAGAGAATGGGGTTGCTGGCATCGTTTCAAGTTATATCATTGATTCGAATCTATCCCAAAGCAAACTTGCTTTTATTTCAGAAGAACACTCTCTAGTGATCTGAATTGCAGGGGCAGTAAAACAATTCTACATTTATGTAGCATTGCCATCCCCAGAGGAATAGTTTTCTATGCTTACAAATACCTCAGCAGCAATAATGAGTGTGGTGGGTTGGAGTCTTTTCTGTGGCTTTCTAAAAAAATCAGAACTCCATGCAGCAGAAATATGATTAATTTGATGCTTAATAACAGCAACAACTGCTATAATAAAGGACATTATATGTATAATTCTCTTTGAACAGTAACTCCTTCATAAACTTATGGTAAAAATAATCACATCCGGCTTATAAATCAGAATCAGCAAGGAAAGTAAGTTGGGCCTCAGGGAAGAGTCTCACAGAGGGCCAGTGTCCCTCCTCAGGGTTCCCTCAGCTGACATCATTCTCCAGCTGAAATTCACATGGCTTTCTCCCTCCCTCCCTTCCTTCAGCTCCCTGCTCAAATGGCCCCTTGTCAAATAGGCCTTTCCTGACCACATTTCTGTAAAATAGCACCCCCAGCATTCCCTAGCCCCCTTCTCTGCTTGTTTCTCTCTCTCTCTCTCTCTCTCTCTCTCTCTCTCTCTCTCTCTCTCTCTCTCGCTCTCTCTCTCTCTCTCCCTCCCTCCCCCCCACCGCTACCTCTCTCTCTCCCCCCTCCCTCCCAGTTTACCAATGCTACATTGCATTTCAGAATCTCTCTAGCCAAAAACATTCACCTTCCTGAAGATGAGTCTTTAAGACCTTTAAGTCTTAAATCAAGTTTAGCAAAAGAGGAAGATACGCAAAGACATGAGAGGCCGTGAGTCGCTTAAACCACAGGAGATCCAGAACCCAGTAAAACAAGAACCATAAAATATAAAATATAAACCAAAGAAGCAGTTAAGTGTCTGATCCATAGTTGCTCTTGGCTGTGTCACTCCAAGGGAACATAGCTTAGGAAAAACTTTAAGAATGAGTAAATAAATAAAAGCATTAGGCCACAGAAACTAGGGGCTTTGATGAGACCACAATTCTAAGTCTCAGCATTTTGTTTTTGACGTCTGCAACCAAAGTGTTCTACTAAAACTGCCTGCCAAGGATCACTGAATCAGAGCCCCCAACAAAGCTTTCAACAGGCTACGGAGAGTGGAAAGCTAAATAAATGGGGCAGGGCCAAACACAGTTAACAAACTGCACATCTGTAAGATGGAAATAAGCTGTCCTTGTCTTTAGCAGTAAGTCTCCTCGCTAAGTAGCTCTGAAAGAGTTTTGAAGCCTTGAAGCTTTTCTCCTTGGTGTGTAGCTGCCAAGGAGCTCCTTTCTAGCTGCAGAAAATAAGAGGCTGCCAAAATGTGGGACTTTGCCCAGCACCCACTGGAGCTGCCCTGCATGGAGAAATTCAAGCTGCATCAAACCCCTTCCCTGGAGAAAGAACACGTGGAATCATGTGCTGTTGGTTATGTATACATGTGCCTTTTCTAAGTCCCTTTCCCCTTTCCCGAATGAGTATCAAATCATGGTACATGGAAAGCAAGTCCATTTCTAAATCAACCTTTTGAGTGTTTGTCTGTGCCCGGCAACCTGGGCTCTATCTAGAATGCTTCTATTTGCTGCACAAAGGGGGCCTGGCTCAGCCAGGGGAAAGGTAAGTTTACAAGATGGACTCCATTCTAGGCATGGCTCTTCTTTTGAAGTAATGCATCAAACTCTTGTCTGCCCTGTTTTCTTTTATCCTATGCAACACAGCTCTGCCTTGCCTATGATTCCATGCCTGCAAAGGTCACATAATAGTATGGAAAGGACGCGGGATACACTGCTTTGCTCAGCCACCTACTGTGCAGCTTTTGGGCACATCGCTTCCCCTCTCTTGGTCTTGGTTTCCCCATCGATAAAACACAAAGATGAGAGTGAAATCATAGCTGAGAATGTTATCTACTCTAAGATCTCCAGTACTGTGGATGTTTCTGAGATGTATCTCTTTTTGAAAGAAGTATTTTTATCATCAGTTCTTTCTGACCTCTTATTTGTTTTAAGTTCTTAATTATCCTCTTATCTACCCCCAGACTCTGCTGGTCAGAAGTCCTTTGCCCTCTGCTGGAGAATTTTCTGTGTGACTCTTCATATCACATAAGAGACAGAAGACTCGGGAACTTCCAGCTTTCTGATTCCCCTGAGCCGTAACAGCTCTCTCACGCTTTCATCGTCAGGTGTGGAGAAGTGGCCCTCACTGGCCACACGGGCCCACACATATCTTTCATTCGGAGGCTGCAGATGGGCCCTTTCTAACTCTTGGCTTATAAACTGTCATGCCAGAGACTTGCAGCCCTAAAGGAATCCATGCCCTATTCCACCTTCCCAAAATGCTTCTCTTTTTTTACTCTCCCTTTCCTTTATCCTTCTCAAACATTCTTGTTCTTCCTTTTTCTTTCTCCTCCTTTCGCATCTCCTGGGGTCCTGTCGGCACACTAAGGTGGTTATTTAGACCCACTGGTAACCCACAGGAAAATAAAATTAAGAAATTGCTGCTTATCTTCAATAACAGAACCACAAGATCAGGACTGAGAGCTCTGTGAAGCACATTCATGTTGACAGCATGAGGAAAGCTGTAACATAAAAGCATGTAAGATGAAATGAATTCACCATCACAAATTCAGATCAATAACTCTATGTTGAAACATTCTAAGACACAGCTTTGAGTCACAAGTTTTTCATAAAACGTCGGCAGGATGAGGGGAAGGAGATACGGAAACCACACTATTTAACAGATGTGCAACCAGCGTAATCCCTGAGATTAATGAAACTCCAGGTCACAACCACTTAATACGTTTTTGCAAAGCATGAGGAGCGCGTGTGGTGAGCATTTGTAGTTCAATCAAAATATCTTCTCTACATCCACTTGTGAACATAATACACTCAACATCCACGTGATTAACAAAAGCAGCCTCGTCCAGGAGGGCTGCCAACAGCAGGCAGAAGTGTGGCATATCTAAACAAATGAACATGGAAAGGTATCATTATGACTGATGTTGTAGACATTTGGGATAAAAAGGCTTTTCAAGTAAGTAGGAGGTTTTAGGCAGGGGACAAGTTTTAAAGAGGCCCTTACACTCAATAACCTTTCCCAAGTACAAACCAGATACAAAAAGGACCCTGACTTCAGACAGCATCCTCTAACCCCAGGTAGAACGATCTAGGGGGATGCAGATTGTCAGTGGCAGCAGGAGGAAAAGGATCAGTGCTCCTCTCCCCAGGGTGGAGAATCGCTGAGTCCGGCCCTGCTGTAACTCAGTGGGACCAGGCCTTCCTTCCTCGTTCAGAGGTAAAAACCTATGGTTTTTGAGCAAGCACCGTGAGCTTTCCCTCCAGGTGTAAAACAGAATTTGCCACGGACCCAAGACGGATGGCTAATTTTTGTCCCTCTTCGATTAATAAAGACTCATTATGAAATGGCTACAGGACACGAGCCAAACCACTCTGATGTCCAAATTAAAATGACTGACATTTAAAGCTTTTTTTCTTAGAACAATACAAATGCAACATATCTGGAAAGTTGCCATTTTCATAGCAGTGGCTGAAGGGACAGATCAAT
The DNA here is from genome assembly GCF_964194185.1 of Rhinolophus hipposideros. Taxonomy (NCBI): domain Eukaryota; kingdom Metazoa; phylum Chordata; class Mammalia; order Chiroptera; family Rhinolophidae; genus Rhinolophus; species Rhinolophus hipposideros. The sequence goes on along the minus strand of NC_138052.1, from coordinate 30,009,320 downwards.
AGACTGGCACAAACTACGAGTGTGTCCTTGGCAAGAGCTTCTGAGTGGAACAGAGCTCCTGGCTGTGTCTTAGGTGAATCCAAAGCAGAGAGAGGCAAACTTAACCCTTTTGCAGCGCCGGTCGGATATATCCAAATGACTATTTCCATCTGTTGACTGTGGACAGAAACTTCCAGGAAGGAATTATAGGAAAGCAGATGTCCATTTTTCTATATTTTGGTGTTTTTCAAGAATGAATAACAATAGGACATTTTTATACATAAAAATAATATCATTTATATACAAAGCAGCTCAAATTTTTATTATTAAATGTAGAACATCGTCAAAAATCAACGTTCTGATTTTTGGTGGACTTCTGACACATTTTGAAAAAAATCCTTGAAATCAATTAATGCAGTAAAAGAGTTAAGACGTGGAGGGAGAGTTGCTGTTCGGAGTCCTGGCCCAACAGACCTCTCCAGGGCATACAGGGAAGAAAGGGATGCATTCACTATACTGCCCCCAGACTGCTGGACCAAAGATCAGGGCCTGGGATGGAGGAGAAGCAGAAGTCTGGGGATCCAAGAAGAAATAAGAAAGCCACTTTTTCACAAAAGGAAAAACAGCATCAAGGAGGACAGGTACCATGGCAAGAGCAAGAATAAGACAGTGCTGGTGTTCAGCCCTTCGTGTGCGGTGCCTGTCTGTCTGCCTCTCCATTTCTCCTTCACAGAGACCCTAGCCCTGCTGGCAGGTCCTGAGCGGACATCCATGCAACAGTCAGTATTTGTAGAGCTCCTACCTTGCACCAGGCATTGAGAGAGAAATGAAGGATGCAGAGATCATTTCTATAGGTTCCCTGCTCTGAAGATACAAAGCTCCATCAGGAAATCTTGGTAAACTCCACTAGCAGTCATGTCTATTTCATCATGAGCACCACCAACTACGAATGCTGCCCACAACACAGGAAAAGCTTGTGGCTGCAGAAAGTACTTAGCCCCCCATACCCCTTTCTTCAAAAGGTAAATTCCCCTACCCAGTAGACATATTTGCTATTACACAATTGGAGCTACATTTCCTTGACTGAAAGATTATCTCCTGTTAAAAAGGAGGAAGAAGAAATTCATGAAGCTTATTAGTAATCTAGACCTCTGTCCAAAAGAGTTAACGACATCCTTCCCAAGAAGATTTTCACATAGAGAGTCTGAAGACTGCTTCCCTATAAGTAGTACAGAGTAGAAAGTGTATGCAGAAGGCAGCTCAGGCCTGGCACTTGTCCTAATTCTTCAGGCCACACTCCCAAAAAACAACCCTCTTGCTATATTTGGTATATTCTCAAGCTTGGAAAATCATTCATGTTCTAAATAATTTTACATGCTACATATAACTCTTAGATTACTTTTTCTTATTGGGGTCTTAGAGAAGATGGCTTTTTCGGGAACTTTCCTAAACACACAGATTTTGACTCTTGCCTTGCATGACCCCATCAGATAACCAGTATAGGACCTCCTTGTGTTTAAAGGATATCCCCTATATGCTGAGTTTTAGGAAGCATGCAATGGACCCCCAAATCTTATATGCCCTTCACTATTCACCCACTCAGCACTACATTTCAACCAATCAGGAATTATTCATCATTTTCATCAGACAAGAGTTGAGATTCCCCAGGTGAGTTCTCCATTCCTCTCGTCTATGAGGTGGCCAACGTAATTCTCATCAGATTTTATTCTGGTGCACAATCAAGGGGATGAGAACTCTAGGCAAGGTTAGAAATAGAGCAGTCTCTCGAGCAAAAATAAAAGGCAAGGTGATATGTTCTTCATTGGCCTGTCCTTAAGCATCTGAGCCATCTGTTGATACAAATGGCTCTATAATTGCCCTAAGAAATTCTGGCTTGTTTCGAAAGGGTATTTTTGAAAAGAGAAAATTTAGGAAATGTTTCCCATTCAAAGACCCTCTTACCACCATTCATTGGGAGCTCTGAGTACCTTACGCATTGCTTTCAGTAGTCTTTATCCAGAGGAGGCACTACACTAAGTACTGCCTTAACACCAAATAAAACCCAGTGCTTCCTCTACTTTCCTCCCGCTGAGACTCTCTCTTGTAATTACAGCAGCTGCTCATCAGTAATGGGAATGGAGATGCGGTACCAACAATTAGAACCAGGACAAGGAACCCGTTTTCAGAAATTACCCCTCAAGTTCATGAGTTGGATCTATAACTTGAACCAAACTATTTGCTCTACTAATTAAGACTGGCCCGTCAGGAGATTTCAAAAGCTATCTGAAGGTACATCCCCAAACGCCATACCCAGATCTCTGTCAAGCTATCTGGGAAAATGTCATTCAATTCCAGAAAAGTTTATCACATGGTAGGTGTAACCAGCTGTAAAAAGAAAAATATGACACAAACCCGATATCCAAGAGGCAAATGATATCAATATAATAACCAAGTGGATAGAGCCACTTGAATAACGGGATATATATTATTTATTTTGCAGTAAAGAAATCAGTTAAATGTCACATGTTAGCTGAAAATGCGTCTTTTAAAGGAACTAAATACACAAGGAAAAAAGAATGTGTAGCTATGATTGGTGACGGACGTTAATTAGACATATCATGATCATTTCACCTTATATATGAATATCAAATCATTGCTGCACACCTAAATCTAATGTAACATTTTCTGTCAATTATATATTGACAATGTTGTATACCAATTTAAAAGAGAGAGGCTGATGAAAGTACTCCAAGGTACTATGCGTGTGGTTTGGAAAAGGGGTTAAGATACTGGTTAACTTCATTCACAAGGGGGGAAATGGCATCATGGCTTAATCTGCCTGAACTACACCACTTCATCTCCCCACCCCTCTCCAGACCTAACCTCCCCAGTTGTAATCCAGGCAGGAAGGGGTGGGGGGAGACCAGCAGATTCTTGGTAGGTTCCCTGATCCTTGGAGAATGACTGGCTTTCCTGACACAGGAGGAGTTCTGAGCAAAGCACAAGCCTGGAGGAGAGTAAAGGCAGCCATTTTGGCAGCCAAACTTTCAGAGTATCTAGAAAGTAATCTAGTTATCCTAACTCACAGTCCAGGCATGGCTTTGTTTGGGGAGGGCTTTGCTGGGGCTGGCACTGTTTGACTTTAGTAAACAGGCTTGGAGATTAGTGATTTGTAAAGTCACTGTATGACCTGGTAGGTGAGGGCATGTTTGAGTTACTGGGTTTTGCCAATTGAGAGGTCTGGGGTGGAGGATAAGTGGTGTGAAAGGTTTGTGTTTGACTGGGGAAGCCCAATTTCCTCCTGGAATTTTTCTGTTAGAGGCAGTTTGACCTCATCAACCTACATCAACTTTCTTCTTAGAAAAATAAAAATCCCAGCCAAGACAATCCTTTTTCAAAGACTCCCTTTCAACTTGGTTACCGAGTCTGGGTCTTCATGAGTATGGGGGTTGGCCACTAGGAAAATTACCCAAAGAAGCTTCCTGTGAACATTTCTTCATCATTTTTCATAATAACTTGGACAACGGGGTTGGTACAGGAGAAGGCGGTGGGAAGAGAGCTGGCTGAGGCGGACCACACTGTAACTGAATCCTACCTTGTGGAATGCAGGCTCCTTTATACATAAGCCTAAAGTAAACAGTAGAAAGGTCAATTGGCAAGAGAGAAACTGCAGGGCACATTTCAATGCCAGTGACAAATTATTTATGAAAACTATCTATTATTTGGATTGTCTTTCCCTCTGATGAATTCCATTAGAAGAATCAGTGAGTGGTGACAATAGTTAAGAACTGCCCTGTTCCCACAACTTCAGAAGCATTCCAAGTGGTTCTGCTCTCGAGAGTTGCTAAGGACAAAAGATGTTGCCTCGCTGAGAATAACGGGTTCCTCCAGCACACACACCTGTTCACAGTATCATATGACCCCTCGGTTACATAATGTGTTTTATGACTGCTGCCTAAAGAACAGACCTGTGCATTTAACACCAAACATACCATTACCTCCTTTTCCCACATGTATGTAGTTGCCTTGAGTGTTGATATAAATTGTCTGCTACATGTACAGAAAAGACAATGCCCAATGGAAAAATTGTCCAACTTGAATTAATACAGACTCTTTTTTTAAAGAACAATGTTCCCTCAAATCCCCCAGCATTAACTTTATCATTTTCAGTGTGTTCTTTAGAAAACTCCAATATAAAACCAAGTAAAAACTCCTTAGATGTATTGCCCCTAATGTATACACACCAAAGCACGTGTAGAAATAAATACAACCCAAACTACAGAAACAAATACAACCCAACCCAAACCAGTAGCATTCAAATTAATAACATTAATATAACACGCTACATGGTGCTCTGCTTAAACAACGCTGTTGCCCAAAGGAGGATGTATGTGGCACTCGTCACTGATGGCTGTGGCGTGGGTCCTTTTGAGCTCAGCAAGCATTTACTTCTGAGGTCTGACAATTAAGTATACAAACTTTCCACCTTGCGCTTACTTTGGCAGCACTGTACAAACAGCTCGGTAAGGTTTCGTAACCTTGGTATATCGGTGTCTCACACCTGCGTTCGTGTGGATGTTTGGCCATGTCTTGCTGAGTGGCGTTCATTACTGTTGCGTGTTTCTGTGTGCTGTCACAAGAATGTTTGAGCTTGAATTAGAGCAACGAACAAACATTCAATTTCTTGTTAAACTTGGCAAGAGTGGAAGTGAAATCAGGGACATGTTAGTCCAAGTTTAGGGGATAATGCTATGAAGAAAACGGCAGTGTGCAAATGGATTAAACGTTCTACTGAGGGGAGAGAATGCGTCACTGATGAAGAGAGGTCAGGGTGGCCAGTAACAAGCAGCACTGATGAAAACATTGCAAAAATTTGTCGAATTGTGTGTCAAAATCGTCAGCTGACTGTGAGAAGCCTAGCAGACCAAGTAAACATCAATAAAGAAACAGTTAGGACAATCTTAACTGAAAATCTTGGCATGAGAAAGGTGTGTGCAAAGATAGTCCTGAAGGAGCTCTTGCATCACACAATGCACCAGCTCACACGGCTCTGTCTGTCAGGGAGTTTTTAGCCAGGAAACAAACTAACTGGATTGGAACACCCTCCCTACTCACCTGATCTGGTCCCCAATGACTTCTTTCTTTACCCAAAGATCAAGAAAATATTGAAAGAAAGACATTTTGATGACATTCAGGACATCAGGGAAATACGACGACAGCTCTGACGGCAATTCCAGAAAGAGAGTTCCAAAATTGCTTTGAAGGATGAACTAGGTGCTGAAGTCCATGCATAGCTTCCAAGGGGAGTACTTCGAAGGTGACCGTAGTGATATTCAGCAATGAGGTATGTACTGTGTTTCCCCGAAAATAAGACCTAGCCAGACAATCAGTTCTAATGCGTCTTTTGGAGCAAAAATTAATATAAGGCCCAGTATTATATTATATTATTATATTATATTATATTATATTATATTATATTATATTATATTATACCCAGTCTTATATTATAGTAAAATAAGCCCAGGTCTTATATTAATTTTCGGTCTAAAAGACGCATTGGAGCTGATTGTCCAGCTAGTTCTTATTTCCGGGGAAACACGGTAGCACCTTTTGTAGGATGAGTTCGTGAATTCCATTGTCCGAACTCGTATGTGATCACTGGATTCTCCCACCACTTTCCCTACTGTAACTACTTTGAAACCTGTCTTCATCAGCCCGCTCTGTGGGCATTTAGTCTTTAAATGTAAACAGTGCCTTGGCATCAAATTAATTCTTAAGAACCCTCCACATTTAAACTTGATCTGCTGGACACTAACTTGAATATAAAGCTAGACTCAGGTGCAGACACTGAAACCATGCCGCCGTGCTCAGTAATGACACAGTTATCCAGTCTTCCAGAATATGTCTAGAATAAATTTTCATTGCCATCCAAGTTAAAGCAACATTTAAAAATTCTTACAGAAAACTCACAAACCCCAACACCCACAAATGCCCTCAAGGCTCTCAGCCCCCAATGTGAGAAACTGCCCTGTGGAATGTTATTTGTGACCACGTTCTCACAAATAAGCTGCCCTTAGTGTGTCCTTAAAACTGGAAACACTTGGATCAAAACCTTGAGGGGTGAGTTTAGAAGCTGGAGAAGATGGGAAACAATTAGCATAAGGAATAAAATTGGAGCTGACATAAAATAATGCAAAGACTGCCAAGAAGCAAACGCAAAGCCCAGCAGACATGTGACTTGTTCTGTCAGCGCTGAGCGCTGTGAGTCCCCGGCTCTCTCACTGTGACCTAGTTTTCATAATAAAGGACATGCCATACTGAAGGCCTTTCTCAGAGACTATAGTCCAGAGAATGATGAAACATGATCCAAACTTGAGATTCTACAAAATAGGCCTATTCTGCCCTTGAAACAAACTTCCCAGCATCATGCTGCTGGTCTTTTTGTCATTTGCATCCCCACTTCCACCAGCCCAAGGTCAACTGTCTGCCCTGCTCTGTGCCCCAGGAGGGTGACTTCCACCCATTGTGTCACACAGGTAGCTGGGCCAGCTGACTTCCGGTTAGGTTTGGCCAATGAAGGCACCCGCAAGAGACTGCAGGGGAGCTGGGGTGCTTCCTCCCACTCCCCACATTCTTTAGCTCAGCATCACGGGTAGAATAGGATCCCTCCACAGACCCGGCCCCAGAAGGCACTGCTTCCTCCACTGCATGCAGCCCTAAGTGCTCATGAAAGAAACACTCTTTCCTTCCCTTGTCCCTTCAGGCCAGGGCTGGCCATGAGCACACATACAACACTTCTTCCTTCTCTGGTCTCCTCAGCTCAGAGCTGGCTGTGGCTTTCCACAGCTGCAGTCCCTTGTTTGTTCTCACCCTGCACACACCTCTGTGAGCAGCTCTTACCTAAATTCTCTTCATTGGAACCAGTGGGGTGAATTCGATGTCCTGCTGGGAACATTACTGATACAACCATCAAATTGTTCAGGCAAATCTGTATTACCGTGTTTCCCCGAAAATAAGACCTAACTGGATCATCAGCTCTAATGCATCTTTAAAAAATCCATTAGAGCTGATGGTCCGGCTAGGTCTTATTTTCGGGGAAACATGGTATGTGAACTCATAGGTGCGGATTAGATTCTCAAAAATTAACAATATAAAAAAAGAAGAAAAATCACCACCTATCAGGGAAGCAAGCCCATGAAGATAATCATATAAGCAACCAAAGTGGCCTTGACCCTCTAATTCCACTCACGAAAATTTTAGCTTAAAAAAAAAATACCTTAGGAAATAAAAGAGTTATATTTATGAAGAAGTTTATTACATTTTATCTATAGAAGAGGAAATTTTGGAAACAACCTAGATGTCGATAGTAAGGGAATAATTAAATTATGACACATCAACTTAATGGGCTACAATACTACCATGAAATATTAATAAGACTTTGTAGCAACAGAAAGATGTTTATAATACTAACGGTAAATGAAATGACTACTTTAACATATATTTGAACATACATTAGAAGCTTAATTATGTAAAAATAAATACGTATGCACCTAAACATTAGATAAAATTTCACAAAACTAAATACCATGTTGGAGTACTCAAATTCTAAGTACGTTGTGTTTCTTTTCTAAAATATTTTTAAGATACAACGAAGGGCATAATATCCAAAGACCACAGGGCTACAGCAAGCGATGCAAGGGGTGCATTCTGGGAGATTAAGTCTCCTTCAGACTATGTCCTGCCCTCCAGTCAATAAGCTGCCCTCAGAAGGACATTTAACTTCAGTCTCCATTTCTTTCCTGTACAGTAGGATGGCTACTGACCCACTCCAAAGGATGTAAAGCTAACGAAACCTAATAGGACTACAAAATATTTTTTTGCTTTCATATATCTGACTCACTGTGTATACTGAATGTATATGCTGACTCTAGCTGGGACAATTTAAAATGAAAGCATTTCCTTAGACAAATCTTGTGGTGCAGTGCCTTGTGAGAGCTCTTTCTGAGACTGAGCACTTTCATTAGAAAGTGGAAAGATGAACGTTGTCATTTGGGGGTCTTCATTGGAGGTTTTAAAATGTTTCACCCTCCTCCTTAAAGAGATCCCATCTAGCAGAGTGATAACAGATTGATGGCCATGACCTTCTGCACATTCCTCTAACTCCTTTTAAAATGAAATCAAGGCTCTTGCTGCTGGTGTCTGTGGGCCGGGTGCCAAGGCACTGTAATGAGGGTTACATATCATCCCCCACCCTCCAGACCATCATCTCAGCTCACTGCTAATGTGCTAATGCCAACAACAATCATTTCCAAAGAGGGGAAATCTAAGAGAAAAGTGCTTTCCCTCTGCCCAAGACTTATTTTCTGTAAACAGTAGTTGTCAGAAAGACAGTGTCTTCATAGTGAAGACAAATAAGACGCCCTATCGACATCACAACGAAATGCTTTTATAGACACAATGCTCTTTACGCTTTCATTTTAAACTGATGATTGGATATCTCCCTAAATTACACATTTTCACAGAGTTTCCTCATTTAAAACATGTATTGGTCTAGAATATATATTAACTTGAAATATTGCTTCCCTATTTTATAGCCAAGCGGATGATCATTTCCTTTAATTACACATTAATTCCAATGTATTACCTGGATAGGCAGTTTATGTTTGAACAGGGCAAAGATGAATGGGCAGGTGTTCTGCTATAATCTGACTGAAGAAGAAATATAGGGATTACACATGATTCATTTATCACTTCTCCGAGCTGAATAATATTAATAACACTGCCACCTTATATTTATAAAGCACTTTTCATTTTCAAAGTGCTTTTGTATCTGACATTACATTTTCCTGGATCTTTTTACCTTTGACAGTGCCTTCCAGAGAGCACACAACTCTACAGTTTTTCAACTTTCTGATGCCCAAATATTTTATGTGCATGTGTTTTATACCAATGGGATATGGTCAGAGGTAGCAGAATAACCATGGCCTTTGGAGATAGATCTGGGTTCCAAGTCTCAGTTCAGCCACTTACTGCCAGCACTTGGACGAATTCCTATAAACATCAGTTTTTTCATCTTTAAAATGGGAATAATATCACCTTCTATCAATGGCTATGGAAGGACTAAAGATGTAACTTCGAAAAGGGTCTGTTACGTATCTGGCACATAGCAGGAGCTTGATAAATAAAAGTTGCAGTTATTTTACTCCGTCTTAAACATTTTCTTGTCCCTACCTGATTTGTTTTCTTCAAAATATTTGAATTCAGAGAGATGCAGAGGAAGCAGAAAATCAAGAATAACAACAGTAATTCCAGAAAATGTACCAGAGGTATGATATCAATGCAATCTCAGACGCCTTCTGTCCTCAGGGCCCTTCTGGAGCAAAGAGTCTGTAAAAACTCATCCATCTCTTTCCTACTTGAGTAGACTTAAGGGTAACAGTGCTTGGGATAAACCCCAGTACCCATCAGTTGGCATTCCCGTATTCTAAGTTTAAAAGTACATATCAAACCCAAGAAAGCATCTCAAACAAATAACACTCTTTGGCTACAATGGTAGCCAGCCTAAACAATGGCCCCTTGTGATCCCATCTCCTGGTAGTCACACCCTTGGTTGTTCCCTCCCCCACCCCAACACACACGCGGAAGGAAGCAGGGGTAGTCTATAACACAACCAATGGAATTAGGTGGAAACGTGTGGTTTCTGAGGCTAATTCCTAAAAGACATTGGAGTTTTTGCCTGGGTCTTTTGGATCACTTGCTCTGGACAAAGTCAAGCACTATATCATGAGGACACTCAAGCAGTCCCATGAAAAGGTCCACATAAAGAGGAATCAACGTGCCAGCACCAAGTGCCTGCCATGTGAGTCACCTTAGACATAAATTCTCTGGCCCCAGACAAGCCTTCAGATGACTGTAGCCCTAGCCAACATATGACTACAACCTCATGAGAAACCTGGATCTACAATAGCCCAGCCAAGCCACTTCTGAATTCCTGACCCAGAAAACCCATGAGAGATAATAAATGATTATTGGTGCTTTAAGCAACTAAATTTTGGAGTGCTTTGTTACATAGCAATAGATTGTTAGTACAGTAACAAAGGTAATTTGGCAAGAATATGGAGTGGAACGACATGACCCTTCCTCATATAGCTACATAACCCAAAGGACATGTCTAAACAATGATGGATGAACAACATGGCCCTGCTACACAGAGGAAAGTGACTTTAATATACAGATTACTTTCATATTTTAAGCGTCATCTATCACACATTAACTGATCCCACAAATTCCCCACTTAATTCCAAAAACCTAAAAAAATGACATATTTGACTACATAAAAATGTAAAATGTCTATATGGAAAAATTATAAAGTAAAAAATATAATGACAAATGGGGAAGGTTATCAGCAATGTAGGATGGACAATGTATTAATATTCTCTATATAAAAGAAAATGTATAAATTAAAAAGAAATCACTCGAGAGTAAAACAAAAAGCAGACATGACTGAGAGATTCAAGTAAAAGAGGTGCAAACAAAGACGGAGCCCTAGGGCACTGGAGTGTTTAGGTGTCAGGAAGAAGAGGTTTCAGCAAAGGAGACCAAGGAGTAGCCAATGGGATAGGAAGAGAACTAGAAGAATCTGAGGTCCAGGAAGCCAATATTCAAAAAGGATTTCAAGAAAGGAGTGATAAAATGTGCCCAACGCCACTTGTGAGGTCGAGAAAGATGAAAACTGAAGGTGGACTACCAGATCTTGCCCACGGAATCACTGGTAACAGCTACGTCATCCAATTTCTCCTCCTACTGTCCATAAATGTTGGTTGAGTAGCCATTATACGCCAGATACAAGACTTCTTGAACTTAGCTCCGGTTATGTTGTAACTGCCAATATGTTAGGACGCCAATACAATGTGTTCTTTCAGTTTACATCCTAAAAAGAACATCATAGATTCTTGGGAGTGGAGGGATGGGAAGAAAGTCAAAATATTCCAATTCAAATCCATTAGTTGTCAGAAAGTGGCACACCAACAAATAAGTGGTAAATATTAGGAGGTATCTGGAAGACTTGTAACTATTAATCACAGTAATAATTTTATGACTTCTTTACACCTAAAGTAGCCTGCACAAGCGAGGTTATGCTGCCAAAGCAAACAGCCCTCAATCTCGGAGATCTCCCACAGTCTACGTCTACTTCTTGCTGACTCAAAGCACACGTTTGGTCCAGGCACCTCTCTCAGATAATTATCTTCCAAGTGTTGTCTTAGCATTCCAGACAACTCTAAATGTGGAAACACATTTTCACAATCACCACAGCAGGGGAAGAAAGCCCTAAAGGGTCGAAACACCAGCAATGAAACAATCGGGCCCAGAAGTGACTCACGTTCAACCACAACCCATGGGGCAGAGCCACATAACCTGCCCAACTGCAAAGGGAGCCAGGAACAGAAATTGTCCCACAAAGATGAACTAGATATTGGTGAGCATTATAAGACTCTACGACCATCAATTTCTATTTTCCAAAGGACCTGAAATCTAATCATCCATTTGACCATAAAAAAACATCCCAATAAGGTAAGAAGTTATTAGAATCTCCATTTATAGATGTGAAAATTGAGGCAACAAAAGTTTAAACAACTTATCTAATTAGTGGTAATACCTAATTTGAATCCTTGTAGTAAGGACTGCCTCCCAGCTCTGTGAGCTTTTTTTTTTCCCACAAGTCCACACGGCCATTAACTTGGAAAAAAATCATTAGGATCACTGATATTTGTGGTCATTATGGTATACATAAAATATGCCATGGAGCAGAATACTGCATGATTCTCTAAATATCTCATATAAAAGGAGGACCTTTGAAATACCTGGGAGCAGCCCCTTCAGATATATTTCTGGCAATGATGGCTGATGCCTAAAATGAAAGCCAAATGGGCTTAAAGGGGAAGGTTTGGGTTTTCCTAATAACACTTGAGACTCCTTTCTCTGCATCTGTCATTAAAGATTAGCCCTCAGAACAGCATGCATGAACCCACTTTGTGTTCAAGATGAACTTGAAGTTTCAACACTCCATACCGTTCTAATTTGCAGGCTGCTGACAGCCTCGCTTTAACGAAGACCAGCCCTTATGACTTCTGTGTTTGGTACAATTTCCTTCTCTCAGATATGTGGGGTCTTCATATGGTGTTAGGACAGCAGGAAAGAGCTATGTTAGGATTTTTCTTTATCAGTAGTTACTTAATTTAGCAGCACAAAATGCTAACATTTTTCAAAAAGAAATATATGTCCAAAGCCTGGATTCCTATCAAACCCTAGATTATATCAAAATGAAGTATCACTGGGCACTGAGATAAAAACATTACTTACAGTGATAAGACTTTTCTCCAAAGACTGTGTATTGAAAGAGTTGAAAGAGCAATTAATTGGCTGCAAGCTCTTGTTTTTCCTTCCAATTCTTAAATTCCATACTGTAATCCTTAATTTAGAAGCTAGTATGTGAGTAAAGTACTAAGTAAAAGCCTCAAATTGTATCAGGTTAACCCCTTAAAGCTCTTTTAAACTGTTCTGTCCACAGCTTTCCTTTGCTTTACTGAGCTTTCAGGGAGAAAGAGAAAAGAACGGAATTTTCAGTGTTGAGATAAATGGCACATACCCAGATCTGACAGCAGCCAACCAACTACTATGCCACCTTGGAAAAGGGCAAGGATTTTTCAGTCCAAAACTCTACACCTTCTCAATACCTCATGTAGCAATGGCACCTTGTATAGTGAAGATAACTTGGTCTCCTGAAAAAGGAACCGTACAGTTTACTCCAGGAAGCCAACTAAACTCACTTTCTTTTGTCCCAGTCATAATAAGCCCTACCCAGAGAGTGTGGAAAAGGCTCCCAGATGTGTGTTATAATGGAAAAAGCATGAGGAGATATGGGTTTTATTCCAAGACCAATCCATTACTAGTTATTCCCATATCAATGGAAAAAAAAACAACTAGAGAATACCATGAGTGTCAGATGGAATCATACACATGAAAGCACTTTACATTTGAATAGAGCCTTATAGTTTGCAACATATTTTACTTAATATTGCTCCCCCAGCCTATGTTAAGAACCCATACTTATACTGCCCAACTAGCAAGGACAGAAGACTTCATTGTAGAGTCTACCTTCCCATTCCAAATGTTATTTATCTTTCTCAACTTCATCACAGAATTTAAAGCTGGTATTTGACCTTGATATCTTTTCAACGTCATTGGCCCATGAGACAAAATCCTATTCTCCCTCCTAACATACACATGTTTGAGCAAAAATGTCTGAGAGTATTACTGAGTCCTGTGAAAACTTTTAAGGGTTCTACACCCCTTAAGTAGGGGATCACATAATATAGCCTCCAAATTGGACACTTCTGAATGTGGAAAGGGACTCTTTAAATAATGACACCAGGGCACTAGTTAAATTGAAACTGTCCTTACAAGCCACTCTCTTTACACACCTCACCAGTAGACCTCAAGTTAGCCAGGAGATTCAAGCCTTGAAGGCTTATCTACAAATGAAATCACATTTTCATTAACCTATTTTTCAGATGCATTAAATATTCTCCAGCTGATTTTTCAGATGGAGAAAATAGGTACCATCTGAGCTTCCAGCTCCTCTCCATCAGTGCTTTCTATACACGCTCTTCTTTTGTTCCACAAAACAGTCAGTGATCTGGGCAAAAAAAACAAAAATCACTTGATGTTTCTATTTAAAGGAATATTAAACTTTATTTGTTGGCTTGTTTGTTTTAAAAACACAAACTACACCAAATGGAAAACCACCTAGAACCAAACACTGCTAACATTTCAGCCACTGTTGTTCCAGTCTGTTTTCAATGTTACTAACTTTTAATTACACTAGTGATACATGACTATTTTGTCCCTCTAAAACATTAGAAAATTAGAAGGAATAATGGCCCGAGAACCTATTAATTTCCAAGCACTTAACATACCTTATTCCATTTAAGTTTCACACTAACCCTTGATGATGGTAGCATTTTTTATATATATTACAAACAAGGAAACCGAGGCTAAAAGACATTAAGTGATTTGTATGGGAGTCAGATTTCAGCCCCAAAGTTCGTTCCATTTATAGCATGTAATGTTATTTAGGCATTTTCTTCTTGTCTTTTCTCTGCATAGTTTTGTTTGTTTAAACTAAACATACTATGTATACCATAGTCTACCTTTATATGTATTTTCAAATGTTAATATAAACCTTGTAAGGATTGCATCTCAATAAGAGCAACGCAAGCTTGATGGGAAACAATATCTTCCTCCATGCCCTCTATACCCAAGGCCACTCAATCTCTTTCCGAGGTAATCATAGGGAACCCTTTCTTGTGTCTCCCCTAAGACATCTAAGCATGTCAGGCACATGTATTTGTTTATACTCCATTCCTCTGTTCCCCTTTACATGATTCCAATGGCTCTCCATGCTCAGCGTCACCACTTCTTCTCCTACATCCTCTTTTACGCTCACGCCAACCAGACTTGCTCTTCTCCCACCTCAGCAAGACTGCACTTGTCAAAGTCACCACAGTCCTCCACATGGCCAAATCCCAAGATCACTTCGATGACCTCATTTTCCTCAACCTGGAAGAGCAACTGGCATTGTCCACTGCAATTTCTTTCTTGAAACACTTTCTTCTCTTGACTCCTAGGATGTCACTCTCTCAATGTCATCCTGCCTCTTTGGCCATTCCTTGCAGGTCTCCTTTGATGGCCCTTCCCCGTCTTCCAGACCTCTAAATGTTGGGCAACCCCAATCCTCAGCCCTCTTTCCTTCTCAGTCTACACGCAGTGATCTTATCCAGGCCTATGCTTTAAATGCCTCCTATACATGGATGGCTCTTGGCCCTCCAGTCCAGACTTCTCCCCAAAATTCCAGACTTGTATGTCCACGTGCATCCTTGGCACCTTATAGGGACGCTCAAACTCGACAGGTCAAAACTGAGCTCTTTATTCTCCTCCCCCAGTGTTCTCCAACCCAGTAAATAGAAACTTTCTTTTTCTTGTTGTGGGAGGGAGGCAGAAACTCAAAAATTAAAACCTTCTTAATTTCATTCTCCCTCGCTCCCTCCCTCATTACCATACGTGAAAAAAACTGATCAACTGTAGTTCATCAAAATTAAAACTTCAGTTCTTTGAAAGGCACTGTTAGAATAAAAAGACAAACCAGAGACTAGGAGAAAATATTTGCAAAGCACGTGAGGTCTGACAATTATGTTCACAATCTCATCCTAGAAAAAGTGCTACATATCTCATTGCTGAATATCACTATGGTCACCTTTGAAGTACTCCCGTTGGGCAGCTATGCACTGACGCCAGTGCCTAGTTCACCCTTCAAAGCAATTTTGGAACTCTTTTTCTGGAATGGCCATCAGAGCTGTCATCGTATTACCCTTGATGTTCTGAATGTCATCAAAATGTCTTCCTTTCAATATTTTCTTGATCTTTGGTTAAAGAAAGAAGTCATTGGGAGCCAGATCAGGTGAGTAGGGAGGGTGTTCCAATACGGTTATTTGTTTACTGGCTAAAAACTCCCTCACAGACAGTGCCGTGTGAGCTGGTGCATTGTCGTGATGCAAGAGCCATGAATTACTGGCGAAAAGTTCAGGTCGTCTAACTTTTTCATGCAGCCTTTTCAGCACTTCCAGATAGTAAACTTGGTTAACTGTTTGTGCAGCTGGTACAAATTCATAATGAATAATCCCTCTGATGTCAAAAAAGGTTAGCAATGTCCTTGCAACAAGGTCACGAACTTAATTGTCAGACCTCGTATATCCGATAAAGGCCTTAGATCCAGAATGTAAAAGACTGCTCAAAAATGAATAGTGAGAAACAGTCTGATTTCTTTAATGGGTAGACACCACACCAAAGAAGATATACAAGTGGTAAATAACACATAAAGGATGTTCAGCATCGTGACTCAGTTAGAAAACATTAATTAAAACCACAATGAGATCAAATGGCTTACAGACCAACTACTGGGGAGGAAGAGAAGGAACTGAAACTCTCATCCACTGCTAGTATGGAAGTAAAATGGTGTGACTTTTTGGAAAACAGTGTGATGGTTTATTAGTTAAACATACAACTATGTCATATGATCCAGCCATTGTCCATTGTACTCCTACATGTGTAACCAAGAGAACAGAAAATACACATCCATACAAAGACTTGTATACAAATGTTCATAGTAGCTTTATTTGTAATAGCCCGAAGCTACAAACAACCCAAATATCCATCAATAGGTGAATGGAAACACAGATTGTGGCATATCCATACAGGGGAATGTTATTCAGCAGTAAAATGAAATGAACTAATGATACACACAACAGTATATGATCTCAGAATAATTATGCTGAATGGAAGAAGCCAGACAAAAATGAGTACATACTGTACTCTTAACTTAAAACTCTAGAAAATGCAAACTGATTACAGTGATGGAAGGCATTTCCCGGCTTGGGGAAGGGGGTACACAGAGAGGGGTGGGAGGTGGGAATTTCCAAGAGGTGCAAGAAAACATTTGGGGGTGATGAATGTGTTCCTTATCTTGATTATGGTGATAGTTTCACAAATATACACATGTGAAACTTCACAAATTGTACACTTTAAATATGTGCCATTTATTGTAGGTCAATTTTATCTCAAAAAAGCTGTTTGAAAAACAGAAAGAGGAGATTGTCTATTTGAGGTTGCCCTTTTGCCAACCTAAATTTTGCCTCATTGTAAACATTTTCTTGAAGAGGATTTAGGAACAGTGACATTGTTAAGCTTAATGCTCTGTGAAACAGTCTAAACTAATTGTTTCAAAGGCCTGTGGCAGCAGTTTTCTGAGATTTTATCAGACGACACTTTTTTTCTTTATGTAAACATAAAGTAGTGTTGCCACTGGATACCAAACAATGCTTTTACTCACAAGCAAGAATATTCACACCTGCAGCGGAATGTGTTATTTCACCTGAAGAGTGCTGAGAACAACGCCCTTAGTTCTCTGTATCATGCCAGTTACTTTACATGGTGACTTCTGCAGGGAATTGTCCTACGAGGAAGACAGCAGATTTGAATCATTGGTGGATTGGGGGTGGGGGGGAGGTGTGCATGCATCTGTGTGTGCATGTGTGTGTAGGACAGATCGAGAGAGAGAGAGACAGAGAGAGACAGAGAGAGAGAGAGACAGAGAGAAAATATGAAAGAGACACAGAGGGGGACATATGAAGGGAGACCTTCAGTCAAATAGCGATTAACACATATGTTTGCACTTCTGGAACTTTCTGGCTTTAATCCAGCCATTCCTTTCCTACATAAAAAATGTAGGGTCAATTGCTCGACTTCTAAATAGCTCCAGTCTCTCCTACATCTCCTACTCCTGTCCTCAGGAATTCATAGAGTCCACAACTTCTCAGTTTTCGTTTATGGAACAAGTACACACAAACTCAGCGACACACATGCATACTTGTATATTCAAACCCAAATCACTCCAACGACAGTGCAAATGTTTCCTTTATTCTCTTCTTAGCAGAAGTTATCAAAAACCTGTATTATTGTGAAGGCCTCTCTGCCTCAAATAATTCCATAATGCCATCTCACATTTGGTCCCTTTACACTAAATTAGTGTTTTCTAAATGCAGTCCAAGCCAGTGACAACTTGCATTTGACTAAAACAATAAAGAAATCAACTCATCTTTTAAATATACTTAGTTCTGTTTTAAACGTTACTTCACTTCTTTGAATAGAAAACTAGTATCCCTTGGTGAGGACAGAATGTAATTCTAAATATAAGTAGAATGAACACTGAAGATGTCACTAGATGCCTACAAGCATTTCCTGCAGAAGTCTCTGGTGTAAGCGCAGCTCTGTCTTTGGAGCTTGTGTGGTAACAGGCATCTCTAGCACTTGCTGGTATCTCTTTTGAACAACCTGATACTTTCTTCTTGACTAATGAGTAGGACTGAGAGAGGGTTGAAAGGGAGTAACGTCTTACATGTGCTGTCATGTGCGCCCCGAAATCATCTCGTGCCATGGGAATCCCTGCCCTCCAGGGTCTCTGAGAACATGTCTCCTCAGACGTGAGGCTGAGATGGAGACAAAGTCCACACAAAAGCCTGACCTACTCTGAGGACCTGGGAGAAG
This sequence comes from Rhinolophus hipposideros, assembly GCF_964194185.1. Classification (NCBI taxonomy): domain Eukaryota; kingdom Metazoa; phylum Chordata; class Mammalia; order Chiroptera; family Rhinolophidae; genus Rhinolophus; species Rhinolophus hipposideros. The sequence goes on along the minus strand of NC_138052.1, from coordinate 29,991,182 downwards.
CATTAGGGCCTTTTCTAGCCCACATGGCACCTTTGTGAAAATTAGGAAAAGGCGCCCACTCTGGGCAGATGAGCAGCGCTATGTGTGTATGTGGCGTGGTGAGATGGGGTGTCTGTGAGAGCATTTGAAAAAGGCTTCCCTTTCTCCAGGCCAACGTAGCCTTCTTCCAGACAGAGCACAAGTTGGATTTGGGCCCCACTCAACCCACTGGCTTGGTGCCCTTGTGCCATGAACAACAGGCACAACCAGACTTAATGGTTTGCCAAGCATTACCCAGGCCTCAGCTTTTGCACTAGTTACTACTAAATTCATAATGCCATGGCTGACTTTCTAGGGCTCTCTGTGGTGTCCCCCCACGCCCACCTAATTCCTTTTCATTTCTAGCCTCTAGGCTGTGCAGTGGCTCAGGAGTACTCCGAGGGGAAATATACTGGAGAAACAGGAAGCACTGACATTTCCCTGGAGGGTTCCAGATTTCCTCGGGTTTGGGCTCATCACTGCTACTCCTGTCCCCACTGCTGCTACATTGGAGACTGGATCTGGCAGAGAAGCAGCCCTCTGCGGAGATGGCTAGTTTCCATCCAGTCACGCTGATACTGAACAGCTGAGCAATTAGCGGAGTGTGGAGGTATGCTTTGTCTGTCAAAGACACACACTAATGAACGCCGAGTGAAGGTAACACATTGAAAGCAGCAGAACTGACAAGAGGGTCTACTGTTTAAGTAAATGGGTTCTAACTGTCTGCAGACACAGCTTTGTCCTGCAAGATAGAAACTATGACAAGGGTGAGTTCAAGCAGCGAGAGTATGGATGAAAAATGCCACCAACAGCTGGATGGCAGGAGGGGCCTGGGTTGGTATGCACATAGATAAGATGCACATTTTTGTTTTGCTTTTTACACTCCACATTCTGGGTAGCTCACAGTCCAGCCTGCATGGTAACTTTGAAAGGAGAATTCTAAAGGAGGATTTGTTAGTAAGTGCAAAGATGGACTCAGTTAGCCTTCCACAACAGCATCCGCAAAGTCACCATGTCAATAAGATGCTTGATTCATAAAGTCTGGAGGAGAGGGTAGTGAGGAGAACTAAACCAGTCCAAGAAGAGGATGTATTGGCCAGTAGGCTCTCTTTGAAGGTAAGCCTCTACAGGGTCCTCTAGTCCAGTCCAAGGACCCATGACCCATTAATGACAGGGCAGAGGGACCTAGGGGAAGCCCCACAGAGCTGCTTTTGAATACAAATTTCTAGAGAAAGCAGAGAAAAAGAATCCATCTAAACGAGAAGTGGCAAATTGACATCTGCTTATGTGTCCACGCCAACTGATGAGCAATGACAGCTTGGAACACTGAGTTGAGACGCATTCTGCGGTCACACTTGGGCCAAAAGGAAAAGGGGCTATATCTTTATCATGACTTTAAAACGCAGTATGATATGGTTTAGACTGTCACGTACTGCATCACACCCCTCCCTCCCCAGCAGGCCCTGGCAGATATCAATCATCAATCTTTTCCTAACAGGAAATAAGTTGGTATAAATGGTTCCCTTTAGAAGAAAAGTGTGAAATTCCTCGGATGGACCATAATGAGGGCAAACTGCTCCTTCCAAACGCCACACTGAAACAATGCAGAGACCACTAGGGTCCAAGCTTGGAGGCATCTTGGAACATGGATTGCCTCCTGCTGGCACTCGTGTGCGCCTACCAGGAGTCATCAGGCCGCTCAGATACCCACTCTGGTCCCTGAAGAAATAGATGTAAGAGAAGTGCTCCTTTCCCTCGAAAGGACTTTACCTGCCCTCCCTGGTCCAGTGTACCACAGAGGCAAAGCTTTTTCACAGATTTCACTCAAGTATAGGCAGTACACCTTCAAGATCTCAGCTCATAACCCGTTATATATGGGGGACATTAACGGTCATTGGACATCAGGAAACATTTATTTAAGCAATTGTTTTGGCAGCTACTCGGAAATTCAGGAGGCATTCTGAGCCACTGATCATTTCAGTGACAGTGCAATATGTGGGAAAGGCAGCCGGGAGCCACGGAAAAGTGCAGAACGTGGGAGTGCATCAAAGTCCCGGCAGCTCACATCTGTCTTCAACTTTCCACTGTTAAATGAGTATGGTAAAATATGTATATGTTATATATAATATATATATTATATGGATAGATCTCAAAGTTCTAATGTACTCATATAACAGATAAGCTTAACTTACAGAAGTAAGGCAAGAAATCAAACCCAGTTTTAAATCTCCTCAGTCATGTCCTTTACAACTCACCCAGGGAAAACAGATCTTTTACTACATGGATATAATGTTTGAAACCATAAAAGCTAGAGTAACCTTAGGAAATTTAAGTCTCAGGAATTCACAATGAAACTCATAATGTACCCACATTGGTACCCATTCACAAAGAAAATAATTCAGGAGAAGCACTTGGGGCTGGGTCTCTTAATTCCTAGGATTTTCCATCACTATGCCAACTCCTTCAATAAGCAAAAAAAAGGCATAACTATAACAAGAAAGCAATTATTTACAATTTTTATTTGCGAGCTCTTTAAAAGATATTGCCTCAAAGTAATCAAAAATGCAGTATTTGACTCAATGACTTTTAAAAATTCTACTCCCTTCTACTATTTCCTCATTAAATAAATCTTGTGTCTATGCTTTAAAAGTCATGTAGGGTACAGGATGGAATGACCACATCGCCTAAGAAAACTGCTGATGTTTTGATTCAAGCACATTTGTATTTCTCACTGATGGATCAACAGCCATTGACTTTTTCTAAAGTCAGGAAAGCAACTTCATTTATTTAAGAGGCTTGTTTTATTGCCTCATCTAACTTGTATAAATTGCTGGTGATATCTAATCCAAAAACTCTGCCTTCTTCCTTTCATAATTATTCCCAGTTACATCGATACCACCTTCTGGAAGAAGGTACAACCCCCCTAGAACAGAGGAACCATCACAGTCCTGAGAACAACAGCCTCAATCACTGCCCCTCTGAGAGCGTTAGGGTCTGTGTCACGCGAGGAGGCCTGTGGGGGTCTCAGCTCCCGCTCCCCACATAAGAACGCAGGATGTGGCTAGGCCAAAAAGGAACACCCTCGGACCATAGGTAGGGGAGTCATACCACTATAGTCTCACTGTAGGCTGGATTCACAGGACGTGTGACCTGCTGTCTGCTTTTCTGCCAACCGACGGAGGACCCTCCTCAACTCCCCTCGACTCCACTCCCCAATGTAGCTGCGGCAGTTGTATCAGTGGCCAATGGCTCACTACTACTGATGATGGCCCCCTACTACTCGAGCCAGCACCTTTCCACATGAGGCCGAGAGCCTGGAAACTGCTCTCTAGGGCTCTGTCCCCACAGTCTGGCGTCCCCGACCGAGGTGATGCAAGCTGGCTTGCCAGTTCAGCAAATAAAAACACAGGATGCTCAGCTCAATTTGAATTGCAGATAAACATCAAATAATGTCGCATTCATTATTTATCTGAAATCCAAGGGTAAGTGGGTGTCCTGTATTTTATCTGGCAACCCTACCTCCCTCCAGTGAGTTCCTGTGTATGGTGTTCCGGTGTAAGGGGACTCCTTTCCGACATCCTGGTGAGTTTGCAACTTTTGCAGATCCAAAGTTGAAGAACAGCACCTCCATCTACACCATGTCTTTGAAGGCGGCATACTTTAAGGGCTTTCAGAGTGGCTTGGCCCTGCTCTTCCAATGAGAGAGGTTCTCTTTTGGGGGGAGGAGGTGGGGAGCAGACAGTGGTGCATGGTGCCAGCAGAGCAGCTTGCCTACGAGCCTTTCAGGCTCCACTTCTGCAGTAACGCACAGCTCCCACAGCACTTTCCAGATGATGATGATAATAGTTATTATGCATTGCCATTTTCGAGCACCTGTTTACTAATTGCCAGAAACTGAAATTGGCAAGTATGTTTGGCTGGCTCCCACTGAGGAAGAAGACTTAGCTCCACATTTTGAGATCTGGCTCAAAATTATCCCTTTGAAAATAACTGGGGATTTAAAGATTCTAGTCACACTTTTGAAAAAATAGTAATTCTTTGCTTTGGGCCAGAAGAAAGCAGTTATTTCTTTTCTTTGTCTTCAGCTCTAACACATTCTATGCACAACCTTCTTCTCTTGATGAAACCTTACACACCTCAACTAATGAATCCCTCAGTTAGCAGCAACTTGCCATCTTTCCTCACCTGCAGAAAGTAAAATAGGAAAAAAAAAAACAACTTAAGAAGAAAGAAATCAACCACTCTGAGATGGCTGAGAGGTTTAATTATTGCCTGGAAAGCAACACCCTTTCACAGCATCTTTAAGACTCATTTTCATAATTACTTACTGATTGAAACTGGGACTGCAACAGGGTAAATTCATTTCCATATTAATATTAAGTAATGATGAACAGAGCTCAGGACCCAACTTCAGGATCTGAAACGATGGACTAAGTGGAAAATAAAGATATTTAACCCATAGGGGTAAATTTGCTACGTGTCTCTCAAGTGATTTTCCATTCATTGACTGGCATACAATAAATTTACATTTGCACCATGATAACTCACCAAGAAGGAATTCAGGGAGTTACCAAGCGGCCCTAACAAACAACACCACCTCAAACTTGTTGACTCCCTTCCTCCCCGTTTTTTTTTCTCTCCCTGTCCTCCCTCCCCTGCTTGGCCTTATTTTTGCATATTCATTCTCTCTCCCCCTCTCCCTCTCCCTCCCTCTCCCCCTCCCCATCACCCTCCCCCTCTGCCTCTCCCTCTCCCTCTCTCTCTGATTCTCTGTCCTTCAGACCCCCTCAATTGATCACTTTCTCACCTCACTGTCACACCGGCCCTCTCTCCCATTCACTTCCTTGACATCAGACAGACAGCAATAATTAACCAGATTAGCTAAGAGTAAATAATTTTTATTGTTCAACCCAAGTGCATACAAATCACTAAGCAACACTGTGCTTAACCAAATTCCCACTGGGTTGAGGAGGGGCCCAAGCCCAACTAGACACACACACTAATTTTCACTCTGTGAATGAAATGTCTTCAACGGGGAGCACCATATCGCTTGGAACGGCATACCAGCCTTTTAAAAAGAGAAATGTCCTTTCAACTTTTGCCTTCATCTTAGTACGTCAGCCATGGTGTCCATGCCACAATCTTTTTTTTTTTTTTTTAATTTTTATTGGGGAATATTGGAGAACAGTGTGTTTCTCCAGGGCCCACCACCAGCTCCAAGTCATTGTCCTTCAATCTAGTTGTGGAGGGCGCAGCTCAGCTCCAAGTCTAGTTGCCATTTTTAATCTTTATTGCAGGGGATGCAGCCCTCCATCCCATGTGGGAATTGAACCGGCCACCCTGTTGTTCAGAGCTCACACTCTAACCAACTGAGCCATCCGTCCAACCCGCCGCAATCTTTTAAAACAAAAATTCTTGAATATTAAAAGTCACACAAGCCAGAATAATGACAGCAGATGTTAATAAATTTTTATTGTTTTGATAGCTGTTTTTGGAATTGCTATTTCATACATGCACATGCTCCTTAAAAGTCCTTCGACTTTTAAGTGACTAAGCAATGCCAAGTGAACAAAACAATAATATGGTGGTGGTGTGAAGCTCCTCATCACAACTAACAAGTTAGCTAGCTGTCATCTACTGACAAGGATCAGACATGAAAACAGGGATTACAAGCAAACGGTGCTGATGTTCCTATTGTCTATAAATGTTGTTTCATTTTAAATAATCTAAGTTTAAAGTAAAATCTAATTTTCTCATTCTTCTTTACAAAAACAAAAATCCATCAGAGAGTTATGAATACTCTCACAAATACCAGTCTTACAGGAAATGCACCATTACTCTCCTGCTCTGATAAGGTACCATATCCAGAACTTAATCCGCAAATGGTTAACCCTAGGGTAACAGTCTCCTGACTGCTCACTTCCACCTGGGGTTCAGTGGCATGTTTTCAGACAATCCTTTGAATATTTGTTCAGCGAATCTAATTACGATCTTTACATGCAAAATATATCTCCAAGACTGTATCATGTCCCTGGAATTCCAGAAGTGAAGTTACAGGCTTTATTCAATTTTCCTTATGGGAGCCAGAGTCCAATCATTCCTATGTCAAAAGTTCATTTACATTTATATAGTGAAATTGCATTCTGGAATTCAAATCCTTGCTTGATCATTTAAAAAGGAAGACAAAAAGATTTTTACCCTATGTATTATTATCTCTATTCATTCACACACAGGGGACCAAAAATAATTAAATCAGTACCAAAAATTAAGTAGATAATTATTTTCTTATTTGCTGGAGGAAATCTTCTCATTCATTATACATGTTTATTTTACCCATTTATTGTTCTACCATCTATATCAGCTCCACAATACCAAAGTAATATTCCATTAAAATATATCAGAAACAAAAAAAAGTCAAGAAAACTCTTATTTCCTTATAATTAGAAAGACAAAGGTGATGTAAAAGAGTCTCAAAGTGATTAAGAAGAATCACAGATGGACAGATGATAGAGAAAAATGCGTCACCAAATTAGTGGAGCTGGAATAAGTGTGAGAACATAACTTAAGAGTGATTATCATAAATCGGGAAAAACCAAGTTATTCACTGACAAGAGCTAAAGAAGTAAAACAAAATGCAGATTCCTAGTATATACAAGAAATATAAAAGAAAATTTTTGGTGAAAGAGAAAAATCACAAATTGTAAAAGTTTTAGGTAATAAAGAAAATGTGATGTCAGAACATGCATGTGGAAAGAGAGAATAAAGACGTCCAGTCCTGTCTAGATAATGAAGAGTGAACCATGCGCAGTACAAAACGTCAAATCCAAAGGGAAATACCTGAACTTGACCTTTAAAGAAATGGCCCATGAGCACTTAGAGAAAGAGTAGAGTTCATCAGGAACCACCAAGGATTGTCCCAGAATAACAAATAGAGATTGCCTTGTCACTTCCACATGCTCAATGACACCTGGCTCATGGTCTTCATAACATCTCAAGTCCCACTGTCATCTAAGATGACTTTTATGTACATAAAGAGAGCTTGTTCAGCCCCCTACCATCACAGTTATTTGACTTCCTCAATGCCAACCCTTTCACCTTTCCTCCAGCTCTGCTATCCCCACTTCCATCCACGCACTAGATCTTATGGTCATCTTTGACATATTAAACTCAAGCCCCCACACCAATCCCCTTCCTATCTTTCCAGCTTTCTTACTTTCCTACTCTGTCACTTTAAGACAGCTAGTCCCCTGGTAGCATTTGTCCTGGCCTGCCAGGCTTTCTCTATCTCTTGCCATCGATCTCTTTTTTCTCTTCCTCCCTCATCACCTTCTTCCCTCCCAACCATCCCATGGTTCCCTCCCTCGACCAATCTGGACACCATAGTTGGTCAAATGAAACTCTCACACTACCTTCCGAACAAACCTCTATCCTGAGTCAATTGTTTCTAAAGCAGTTATCCTCAAAACGGACTTGAAATTGTCCTTTTATACCATTTTCTCCTCTACTAGCTTACAACCTGTCTTCTCTATATTTTAGTTGCAGAAGTGGCACAGAATGTGATATATCAGAGTCATCTAATACATATTAATTGGTTTATGGGTCGAATGGTGGACAGATAAATGACTTGATGACAATAAGAATACATTCTAGACTATAGTAAACTTAGGTAGATTTGTAGCTACTTAAAGAAACAAAGAATGGCAATTATGATGAATATAAACACAAGGGAAGCTCATGAAAGACATAATTTAAACTTTATCCTTGGACTTGTTTGGCTCAACATAAATGAGGATACAGTGGCATGTCATTAAAAATACCAAAGATTTGAAACCAAAAGAATAAAATAAATTTAGCAAGCCACAAAAAAGATCCAAAGCCTCTCGATAGACTGAGAATGAATGGGTCAAATCAATCAATCAATCAATCATATATACGATATATAATACACATATATATGATATATGGTATATGATATATGGTATAGATATATCATATATATGATATATATGTGATATATATGATATATGCATATATTATGTATATATATAGTCTGTCTGTTTGTTTAAAAAATAAATATAAAGTCCTTCATTTAATTTAGGTCTTTTACTTAGGTCCAAAACCCCAACTACACAGATGCAGAGATGTAATAAAATAGAGAAAATTGTAGAAATGAAAATATATATAATGCTTTACTTTATTGCAAAGCTCAGTTTGAATAAAGGGCTCTCCCAAAGCTAATGCTACTTCATCCTACCTTGTAGACATAAGGAATCAAGAACTGAGTTCTGATTTATTGTGTTCAATCTCACTTCAAGTGCTGTGTTTAATACATGGCACCCACATATTTTCGGAATAATTTAGACCAACCAGAACAAATTCAAGGAAAAGAAACCTCACAAAACTCATGGGAAAGGTCTGCATCTTACTATCTTTTCCCATGCTCAGCACACTATGTTGTCCAATGCTATGGTTTTACAGCCTCAGGGTTTCAAAATAATCAATGCCTGTCACATAATAGGCACTTAGTAAAAAGCAGTTAAATAATTAAATGAGTAAAGACAACCTTACTGCTTTTGTATTGTTTTATAGATTTAAGACCCTTTCATTTGCTTTATGTACCCAATATCACTGGGTCCCCTGTCTATCTCCCCTAATCATTTAAGATTGGTTCTTTAACAAATAGGGTATTATTTCAAAATAACTTAAAGATTTTTAGAGTATCTCCATTTACGTCTTATAATGGACATAAGTCTGGTTTAATATGAACAATTCTACTTGAAGAAACTAAAAGAGTCCTGACAATATCAGTAAAGATCATTTCCATTCCTAACATTCTGTGAATACCTCTGATTCAGGCTTAAGCCAAAAGAAAACAAGTCTAAAATGGAAAGAAATCAACCAGAAACACTGATTTATTCATATAATTTAAGTGCACGTTGATTTCACTTTGCTATGTAAGTCATTATGACCCGCTGGTCAGTTGGAAATTGTATGTGAACCATTCTAGGAAAATAAGTCCATTTCCTAAAAGGCCTATATAATAGCATGTGAGTCTATGTTATGTTAATGCCTTAGGCTGGATTGATGCCCTTCACAGGGTGAATTCACTTATCTCTGAAATATGTAGTCTTTTTTCAGGATATCATCTATTATCATTAATTCAACATTATGTGATGACAAAATCCTCACCATACTGGAAGAACGGAAATGTATGCAGAGAGAGCCACAAAATTCCCTCACCCCTCCAATATACAAATCAAGACAAAGTCACAGATTTTGGGTTCCCAGAATAGATTGCCTCCATCCCCATTATACACTATTAGGTGCATGTTGTACAGGAAGAAAATGAAATAGGATATGAGCGTGAAGGGCTGGGATTTCTATCACAGCTATAAAAAATAAACACAGTTGGCTACAGCAACAGTGTTCCAAACACTCACCCGTCCAGCCTCTGCACAATTAAGCAATTTTCATTTTTAAAATGGATTCACTTTTTTATTGCCTTTTTATTGAACCGCTAATATGTATTTTGAAATACATATTTTAAAAGTATCCAGCTACAGAATGGGCAAGACTGCACAGCAACAGTTAAAACCAAAACCACTACTACTCATTTCCTGTGGCTCCTTTTCCAGTACTGGGTTTGCAGGAGCAGAGTGCGGACTGGGAGGTGAGGGCTGAGAAGGAAGAAGTCCAATATTCACAAACCCTAAAACCAACTGGCTTTCTCCTTGCCTGTCTTATCAGGCAAGAGAATGGATGGATGGCTCCTTTCCATTTTCTAGACATAGCCTCCTTTGGTTTCATTATTATTAAATGTGTGCAAATGTGGGCAGGCTGTTTTACATGGGGGAAGTGTTTATCTGCGTAGGGGGTAGGGAGTGTATTTGGAAACATTTAATTTTGGAAGAAAAAGACAGGCTACATTACACCTGGTCAAAACACTTCACTTACGGCGCATCCATGCGTTAGAAAGGCCCAGGTCCTCTGCAGTAGAGCAGCTTCCTGACGGTACTGGATTTTGATAGAGTTGTTCTGAATGGATGTCTGTCCTGCTGCCTGCATTACCAGAGAGGCACTCAGAGCCTAACTTCCTCTTTTGGGTAATTCCAGTCCTCCCTGATGAGCCTTCTGAACAGCTCCCTTCCCATCCTCTCCCGGGGGTCCTTCCTCATTCTTCTCCCATATTAGTGACAGAAAAGCTGGAGAAATGCTTCAAATCAGAAAAAAAAAAACTTAGGAAAAGTTACCTGATCATAAAAGTGACTAGATGAGTTCCTTCCTCTCTTCTTTGCTTTAGCAATACTCAGCATCCTACCCCTTCTTAGGTTGTACAATTTTATAACTGCCCCAACAAAACTGGTTCTTAAAGAGAACTAACCCTCCACATATATACCGCCATTGCTGGAACCTTCTAAATACTTCTGAAAATAACCAATTTTAAGTCAGTTACCTCTAGTGAAGAAACTACTTTAAATGGCTCTATTCTTACATAAGCAAACTTGTCAATTAACAAACTCAACTTCCTCATGCCTTCAGTATGCACATCCAGAGTATCAAAAGAATAAAGGCCGTAATTGTTTATAAGGTATTAAATAAATAAAAACCCACAAACCAACAGTGATACTCAAAAAAAAAAAGGGAGAGGGAAATTCTTTACAGAAAAATGTCAGCAGCTCAATACCAACGCAAAGAAAGAATTGCAAAATCCCCATTTGGCTACTTCAGTGTAATACCTGATTCAGGCAGGGATCAAAGGAAGCAAAAAACTTGGTTAAAAAGTTGTTAAGAAACAGGATATATGCACTTTGCCAAAAATCACCCCACAAATTCTTACTAACTGCAAAAGAAAAATGTACTTTTACAGTGGAAAGCTCTGGCAATCATTAGCTCTGTATCAGTAATACTGAGACAGGAGGATATTGTGCAATATGAAATTCACAGCATCAGCTATGAGGTAGCTTGGGCAAAAATGTTTGCTATGGTCTGAATGTCTAGGTTTCCCCCAAAATTCATACGTTGAAATCCTAACCTCCAAAGTATGATGTGTTAGGAAGTGGGGGCTTCAAGCAGTGACTAGGCCATGAGGGTGGAACCTCACAAATGGGATAAGTGTCTTATAAGAGACCCCACAGAGCTCCCAAACCCGTCATATGAGGCTACAAGGAGAAGTCTGCGACCCAGAAGACGACCCCTCACCCTGGCACCTGATCTCAGACTCCCAGCCTCCAGAACTGGGAGAAATAAATTTCTGTTGTTTATAAGCTCCTCAGTCTAGGGTACTTTGTTAGAGCAGCGTGAACAGACCAACACAATGTTCAACCTGAATCGACTCACACTTCTAAACCTAACTTACAGTTTACAGGATTTACACATGAAAGTGAATAAGGAACTGACTCAGGAGAAAATCCTCAAGAAACCCATCATGTGGGACATTATCCAAGATAACTAGCCCAGACTCCACAAAACAATAAAGAAGGAGGTATGCGGTGGGGGGGCTTATAAATTAAAGGAAACTAACATAACCAAATGTAATGTGTGAACCTTGCTTAGATCCTCATGTTGAAAAGAAAGTTATGACATTTTTCGAATAAGCAGGGAAATTTGAAAATACTGGATATTAGATGATAAAAAAATCATTGTTCATTTTCTTAGTTGTAATAATATAGTAATGAACAGGGAAATGTCCTTATTCTTAGCAGATGTATTCTGAAGTCTTTAGAGGTGAAATGCTCTGATGCTTGAAACTGGAGAGAGAGGAGAGAGAGAAGAGCAGATATAGCAAAAGGCTATTTGCTGGTGCAGTGTACTGGCGTGGTACACATGAAGCTCTTTCCTTTTGTAATAACTGCTCTGAAGGTATGTTTACTGTGCCCTTTTATTCCCACTCAAGGGTACTTCATTCATCCAGTGTCTCTGGGCATGGATTTCTGCACTGGCTTCGTTAGCAGTAGCAGGAGCATGTTTCCTGTGCTGGCATTGGGTTGCTTTTACAGAGGCATACCCGGGAGCTCCCAAGCAGGCAGAGAAAGCTGTTCCACACCCTGAATTCCTTATTTCCTATTGGCAATGAGGTAGAAAGGAAGGCCTGATTTATGGCTGTACCCAGTCTGGTTCGGCGACAAGGTTTTCCAGCTGCCTAACTACATGGTAATCATTAACCACGCAATGGAGTCCAGCCAATCTGGGCCCTCTGCTGGCACAAGAACAATCCCAAGTAATTTCACACAATAACACTGACAACCCCAGTTCTTGAGTACTTACTGTGTGCCAGACACCATTCTAAGTGGCTTACATGTATCGTAATTTATAGATTTCCAGATGTGGTCAATCATTATTCCTTTAAACACTACACTTAAGTAACGACAGCAATACTCATTATAGGTAAAGGCCAAAGCGTAATTTGTAATATTATTCACATTCAGAAGGGTAAGTCATCACTGCTGGAAAAAATGGGAATTGGTACTATGGGTGGGAGGAGGTTCACTGTTTCTCTCCTAAAAACCATTAATGCAAAACTTCAAATTCTTGCCATGTCTAGGCATCCATCACCATTTATCATGAGAAAGAATGTACCAGAACCAAAAATCACAGCTTGCTCCCAGCTGCCTACCATGGCAATCAAAGCAAGAGCAGCAAAGATATATCTTATCCAGTTGTTCCTCCCGGGCCATGCTAATGCCACAGCTCCTTTCACACGTTAGTGTTAGAAGAGTCAGAAGACGACAGCAGATGTTTCCCTCCGCAGAGTTACTGCTGAGAGTTATTAAGGGGGGAAATCAAGCTTCAAATACCCCAGGGGGATAGAATAAAGGAGAAAAGGGACCTTCTAACATCCGCGAACTTAGGTGAGACTTCCAATCTTGGACAGTGACAGCTAAACATGTACAAAAAGGAAGTGTGGCAAAACATTCAGCAAGTGATTCCAGTATTTAACTACATGGTAACTGTATCTACATAGTAACTATACAGAAGAGAACAATTTTTTTATTAATAACACAGGAAGGCTACACTGGAATATCAGGTGGCAATTAGAACTGAAGGGTAACAGAATAAGCCACACCAAAATATGACTGTCAGACTTCAGGACCTGCCCTCCCACGTTGGCATCCTGATTATTTTGAGCTGTGGGGACTTGAAAAACAGCAAATGCAAGGAAAGGCTGTCTCTGAATTCCCTACCTGCTTAACAACAGATCCTCCCAAGGGAACACAGTCGTTATAAACCGCCTCCCCGAGTTTCCTCAACCAGGGGAGATTGACTCATCACAGGACAGGAGACTAGACGTCAACAGCACACCCAGAACAACTGTGTCACAAACCATCATCTCTCCCATCTATTCTTCAAGGGTCCATCCATCTTCCCCCAAAATCATTTACTCTCCCCTAAGAGGCCTATATCCCTCCTCCCCTTTCCCTATTAGGATGGTATTTAAGCCTGAATTCTCAGCTCCCTGGGGGAGATTTCCCCCTGGGTATGTCCCATGTATACATGAGGTATGCATGTTAACAAACTTGTTTCGTTTGTCTTTTCTTGCTCATCTGTCTTTTATTATAGGGGGTCTTAGCTAAGAACTCAAAAGGGCGGAGGAAAATTATTTTTCCTCCTACAGAATAAATGGACATCAATCACTACAGGCAACAACACAGATGCAATGCCATCCAGTGTTCACCCAAAGAAGCCAGACACGAAAAAGTACATGCTATGACTGTATAAAATGTAGCTATCGAAATAATTTATTTAAAATGTTTTAATTTAAAAGTTTTAAGTGTATTTAAAAATAAGTACATAAAATTCAAACCAACCGAAATAATGAATGTTGTTAGAATTCCGCATAACGGTGACTTTTAGAGAGACAGGTAGTCAGTAGGAAGCAGCGCGAGGGGCAGGGACTATCTCTGGGGGCCGGTAAGTTTCTCCCACCTGATGTGGGTGCTGGTTACACAGCTGTGCTCAGTGTGTGGAAATGCCCTGAACTGGACTCTTCCAGGTGCACTTTTCTCTGTGTATGTTGTATGAGGCTTGGCAAGTTCGCGAACTTGTTGCAACGCTGCTGCTAACCTCTTCTGATATCAGAGGGATTATTCCTTATGAATTTGTGCCAACTGGACAAACAGTTAACGAAGTTTACTATTTGGAAGTGCTGAAAAGGCTGCGTGAAAAAGTTAGACGACCTGAACTTTTCACCAACAGTTCATGGCTCTTGCATCACGACAATGCACCAGCTCACACGGCACTGTCTGTGAGGGAGTTTTCAGCCAGTAAACAAATAACTGTATTGGAACACCCTCCCTACTCATCTGATCTGGCCCCCAATGACTCGTTCTTTACGTGAAGATAAAGGAAATATTGAAAAGAAGACATTTTGATGACATTCAGGACATCAAGGGAAATACGACAACAGCTCTGATGGCCATTCCAGAAAAAGAGTTCCAAAATTGCTTTGAAGGGTGGACTAGGCGCTGGCGTCAGTGCATAGCTCCCCAAGGGGAGTATTTTGAAAGTGACCATAGTGATTTTCAGCAATGAGGTATGTAACACTTTTGCTAGGATGCATTCGCGAAGTTTAAAATACAAAGATAATGTAATACCCCCACGCCAGGAGAGCTGTGACTTCCACGTTGGAAACCACCTCAGCAATGATGGTGATACATAAAATCAGCCACTTCAGGAACGTGAGAGGGCAAGGCAATTGGAAACCAACATCTAAGTCTACACATAAAGTAAAATGAGACACAGTCCCGGCCATAGCATGTGAATAAGTCCAAAGGCATTAGCCAGAATTGCTGAGGGGCAGTAATTACAGAGGCCTTTGATCTGCTATTATACGTTCTATCTGGATGCCAAGGAGGCCAGTCCACAAACAGGCCCGCGGCTCTCTGACACCTGTTTACAGAACCAAGCCCTGATCCTGCCCCTTCGCGTGACAACAGCTGAATGCAGGACCAAGGTGTCACTGATGTCCTGAAGCAAACACACGATTAAATCAAGACACCACTAAATTAACTTCTGTCTGGTGTTTGTCAGCAGGATTCCAGTCAGACAGCCAATCTCCCTGTCCCAGGTTGGCATTTCTCCTAATGTACTGGATTCTTTAAAAGGAAGGAAAAATAGAGAACTGGAGAGAAATGGCACAGCCTGCTACTTCAGACTGTCCAATCCTAGTTGACCTTCGTGCCTACTGTTAGGGGTTGAACTGTGTCCCCTAAAATTCATATGGTGATGTTTTGACCCCTAGTATCTCAGAATGCGACCTTAAGTAGCAATAGGGTCATTGCAGATGCAATTCGTTAAAATGAGGTCATACTGGAACTGGGTGGGTCCTAATCCAACATGACTGTGGTCCTTATGAAAAGGGAAAACTTGCGTGCGTGCACACACACACACACACACACACGGAGAACACCATGTAAAGACTAGAGTTATGCTGCCACAAGCCAAGGCCAGGAGAGAGGCCAGAAGACATCTTTCCTTAGTGCCTTCAAAGGGAGCAAGACCCGCCAACACCTCAATCTCAGACTTCCAGCCTCCAGAACTGTGAGAAAATACGTTTCTGTGGTTTATGCCACTCAGTTTGTGTTACTGTGTTATGGTAACCCTAGCAAAGTAATACCCCTACATAGCCCAGGTCTGGCAATGTTGGTTAGCAAGGTAGTTCTATCATTATCTTGGAGGTGAAGGAACAAATACAGAGAAATAAAAGTAGACTGCTTTACATCACAAAGCCCCCACTGATTGAGATTACAATTCAGGAATCAAGAAAAAGTGAGCTGCAAAATGGTGTGTGAAGTAAACGCATGAAAGAAGTCAATTCTCTTTCCCTGGAGACCTGCTAACTCCTCTGTCTAGGATGGTTCCAGATGGTTCTCTCCAAAGAGAAAGGTGGCGGAAGTTATGTGCCCAAAGCCAACTCCAGCATAACTTTCCCCTAGACTGGTAACTCCCATTGCAGGAATGAATTACTTTTCAAAGGCCTGAATCTGCTAGAAAGAATGTAGTTACTGAAAATAAGACAAGAAAAAAAGAGAATATGAATAGAAATGGCATTTTAATACATAATAAGACTCCAAGGAAGGCTCGTAGTTCAGAATCACTTCTGAACTTTAACAGAGAATTAATCTACACTGTCTTCCAAAAATGTCAATCCAGCAAAAACCTGGCACAATGGTGTCCATTTCAAAGGCAGCCACAGTGGGGGGAGAAAAATGAATCTCTGAAAGTAATCAGCACTAGGATGGGTATTCTGAATTGATCTCTGGTATATGCCAGGTATGACTGAAGTCCAAATTACAGCAAACATCAGTAACATCTAGATTAAACTTAATACTAGCTGGAAAAATATGGCTCGAGTTAAATTTTATGACATGGAAGCCCACTCATTTAAGAAATATTGATTGGGCACCTGCTCCATACAGGACACCAGTCCACACACTGAAAGACCCCGCCATGAACACAACAGATACTAGCCCTGCCCTCGTGGGGCTTAGAGAAGGGCTCACAAGCTGGAGTTTAGAGGTAACTCATCCAATGGTACTTGCTAGTCTTTAAAGAAGTAAATTTTGTAACAACAATCTTAGAAATTTCTATTTGTTCTTCTGAATTTGAAAATTAGCCATCCCTCCATGACTATCACTGAAATGAGTACCGGAGTCTGGGCTCTGGCTTCTCAGAGGTACAGTGTAGGGGAGGGAGGAGGGTTCGTCCCACTTAGTGGGTGCACCAACCACGGAAGCAGACCGATGGATAGCTTTAGAAAGCCAGTCACTGATTTCATCCCCAAAGGACAAGGTACATCAGGAGACTGCACTTCTTATCCTGGCTGACAACTTCACATTTCAAATCATTGGTTTCCGGAAAAGAACTCTGCCCTCCAACATACGCCGATGTGACAGGGGCAAAGCATTCCTTGGCCAGAGAGGGACGCACAGGCCACTTCGATGACTATCAGTTACGGCAGGAAACAGCCAGGTCTCTGTCCAGGGATCGTGGCACTTTCCCAGAGGGAGGCAGGGGTACAAAGTGAGGGCAGCATTCCCTTTACCGTCACATATGGGACTCCTCAGTCCTTCAAGGACCCTCCTCTGGCCTGACATTGTGGCACTGAGACCGGACATCGGCAGGACAGCCTACCAGCCAAACTAAGAGTGTTGACTGTCACATTCCTCATGTCACTTCTACAATTTCCCTGTCCCAGTGAGGACAAAGCCGCTCAGAAACAGCCTCTTCGCCCAAGTCGTTCCCTCATGAAGCAGCTGCATTTGCTTCAAGGAACAACAGCTCCGTTTCAGACCACAGCCACAGCACTGGGACTTGACGTCATTCCACCCCCTTTCTTCCTTAATGACATCATCTCACTTTCAGCCAAAAGACAAATGAAAAGTTAGATGCCAGCGTGATTAACTTCGGTTTTTACATGATTAAACTCACAATTTATCCCCTAAAAATATGCCCAGCAATTAGAGGATGGGGGCACTGTGCTAATGGCGCTGATCTGTCACTGTGCCACAGGGGAGCTCAAAAATGGAACAATGATAATTGTGTGGTCATGTGAATATGCTCCGCTCACCAACTTGAAAGAATAAGGTACATTGAAAAGAAAGGACGAAAACTAAAAGTTACTCCCTTCCAATCACTTTAAAAACAGCCTTTTGAAGAGCCAGCTGCACCAGGGGAATCCCAGGGAAAATTTTTGAATCTATAGTCACCACTTCTCACTACCTGTCACATTGTCTTTAAGAAAAACCAAAATGTATAGGAATACAATGGTTTCCAAACACAAAGGGAACATATTTTTCAGTAAATCTATTATGTCCAGATGGCTATTTAAGCCATCCCGGAAACCATACTCCCCACCCGCTGGGCTGATGGAAAGCTAGTAAGTTTCAATGCTCTCCAGCGCTTCCTGCAGATATAACTGGGTGAACCGCCAGTGGGATATTTTCGCCTTACCTTTTCAAAGTTGCAAGAAATGCCCTGGAAATTTAATATAAGCCCTCAGTGCATTCCGTGGCATTTAACAGGACATTGATCACAGGTTCCAGGTGCTCCAGGCCGTCCATTTCAACCAGCCAGTAGTTTGGCCATAGCCAAAGGCACAGAGTGTCATCTCCACAAAATACGAATGCCTCTAGTACAAAAGGGGTGGGGGTATGGGGTGAACCTGCAGCTATGTGTATCCTAGGTTAGGGATATCTTCACTTCTCCCTAGTCCAGAGTTGCTTCCTCCTCTCTCTCTCTAAATAACCAAATCCAACCCCTGCACATTTTAACCTTGACACTACACTGGTAAGGAATTTACAAAAATGCCATGAACACCTCAGATTTTCAAACATTCATGATTACTGAAGCAACCTAACTGTCCGTCAAAAGACAAATGGATAAAGATGATGTGGTGGTCTGTCTGTGTGTGTACACACACACACACACACACACACACACACAATGGAATATTACTTGGCCATAAAAAAGAATGAAATCTTGCCATTTGCAATAACATGGATGGACTGAGAGGGTATTATGCTAAATGAAGTAAGTCAGACAGGGC
Organism: Rhinolophus hipposideros; assembly: GCF_964194185.1. Lineage (NCBI taxonomy): Eukaryota > Metazoa > Chordata > Mammalia > Chiroptera > Rhinolophidae > Rhinolophus > Rhinolophus hipposideros. The sequence goes on along the minus strand of NC_138052.1, from coordinate 29,972,620 downwards.
AAGACAAATGCCATACGGTTTCACTTATAATTGGAATGTAAAAACCAAAATAAACAAACAAACAAAACAGAAAAAAACTCATAGATACAGAGAACAAACCAATGGTTGCCAGACGGGAGGGGAGTTCGGGGGAGAGTGAAAAGGTGAAAGGGATTAAGAAGTACAAATTACCAGTTATAAAAATAGTCAAGGGGATATAAAGTACAGCACAGGAAATATAGTCAATAATATTACAATAACTATGTATGGTATTGTATGGGTACTCAACTTACAGGGCGATCTCTTTGTAAGGTATATAAATCTCTAATCACTCTGTTATACATCTGAAAATGATATAATGTTTTATCACAACTATAACTGGAAAGATTTTTTTAAATTTTTTTAAACATTCATGATAATACTCTCCAAATAATAAAGGCAACCAAGTTTCCTGTCCATTTTCAATCCTGGAACTTTTTGTAAATTGGAGTAAAAATTTTTCCTTTGCTTTTTAAGGTACTACACTCTCACTATAGTGGATTTATTAGATCCCATCAAATATGTACAACCACCATCAACATTCTTTTCCTGACTTTTTTCCAATTTTCATCCTGCATCATAATTAATTTAGAACATATCATAAATATTATTTTAGCTGTAAAACATCCTATCCTATGGATATACTACCATTACTTATCCATTCTCTTCTTGTTAGATAATTAACTCACTTTCGATATTTCTTTATTATAAATTACACTTTAAAGAATATCTTTAGGCCAAAGGGTTTTTTTTATTATTATTTCAGACATTCCCTTGAAAATATATTTCTAGAGTTAGAATTATTCCAGGTGTACTTACCCAAACAGGTAAATCATTTTAAAGTTTAAGTAACACACTACCAGAAGGGTTCTCATTCATTTCAGTGCTAAATCCTGACATTTCACTCACCGATATTCAAAAACCATTCTTCCCTTAAAACGTTCTTCAGGATCTTCTCTCCTGCATTGGCCTTATTCTCAGGTAAACCGCCTGCCTCCCGCAGTAGAACAGGCCCCAATTTCCTAGGCTTAAGTAGTCTCACCTTTAAGAGGGTAGGGTTTTGTTATGTATTTGCTTTCGTTTCTGCCTATTTTCACTCATCCTCTAACTCTGCCACGACACATTCAAAAAAGCACTCTATCGAGCTTATTTTTTTAAGTTATGGGGATGACATATTTGTTTATGTCACCTGCTTTTTAGAATGTAAAACCTTGAGTGATTAGAAACATTTAAGTGTCTAGCCAAAAAAGCACTTGATATAGTCTTATGACCTACTCTTTAATTTCCTTTTGGTAAAATTTTACACAAGTTCCTAGTCAAACGCAGAGTCATATTCAAATCAGGTGCAGTAGTTTACAGATTCATCCATAATTTCTGCCGTCTGGGCCTCCATTTACATAAAACAAATTAGTTTCCTTCTTTCTTTTCTCCTCTGGAAGTTTGACAACTATTCAAGAGTTTAAACCTTAGTTCATTGTTTTTTAGAATCCCACGAACTATGTAACTCCATCACACTGAGATTTAACACAAATATATATATTAAATCTAAATTACTCAGAAACGGGTAATTTAATAAAATGTACATATGCACTGCAAAATACAATATAAAACCACAACCATAAACATACATATCCATCAAAATAGAAGTCGCCAATCTAAATCTGATTAGCTGTTTCTACGTTTTTCTATTACTATCTGTTTACTACTTGTTCACTTAGGACCAGCACAGTCCATAAGGATGCCAATTCACGAGTAGGGAGGGAAGGAAGGAAAGAGAGAGGGAGGAAGATTTCTGAATTTCAAAATCCAAATCACAAAACGTTTATAACCATCTTAATCTGTGGTTGCAAATTAAGAAAAGAGCACCATCATTTAACTTTAGCAACCAAACGCTGGGAATAATGTGAGGAGCACAGCTCCAATTCCATGACCACCTCTTCCTGTCTTCCTTCCATTGGAACCTCACGTTACTCTACAACTGACGACCTGAGTCTGACACTGTGAACATGATATACCGCAGTGGCTTCTCAAACGTTTCAGTGCCTCTGAATCCTCTGTCAGTGTGAAATGCTGATTCTGATTCGGGAGGTGGGGAAAGGGATTGGAGAGTCTTCATTCTAACAAGCTCCCAGGGGCTATATTACTGCTGCTAGTCTGAGGACCAAACCCTGAGTAGCAAATACGGAGGATGCCCCGAAAAATGAATACACATTTTAAGACAGGAAAACTGTATTAAAATTGTAATACGCAGGGCGGCCGGATGGCTCAGTTGGTTAGAGCATGAGCTCTGAACAACAGGGTTGCGGTTCGATTCCCACATGGGCCAGTGAGCTGCGTTCTCCACAACTAGATTGAAGATAACAAGCTATCGCTGAGCTGCCAGAGGGGCAGCCAGATGGCTCAGTTGGTTAGAGTGCAAGCTCTTAACAAACGGTTGCCGGTTCAATTCCCACATGTGATGATGGGCTGTGCCCCCTGCAACTAAAGACTGAAAAAGGCGACTGGACTTGGAGCTGAGCTGCGCCCTCCACAACTAGATTGAAGGACAACGACTTGGAGCTGATGGGCCCTGGAGAAATACTGCTCCCCAATATTCCCCAATAAAATTTAAAAAGAAAAAGAAAAGATGCCACTAGCATACACCCCCAGGTTCTGACTTAATAGGTCTAGAATGTTTAATTGGTCTAGAATGAAGCCTGGGGATTTTGGTACCTTTTAAAAAAAAGAAAAATTGTAATGCTCATTATATACTAATAACAAAAGATGAATACAAGTCACGTTTGACTTCTGCAATTACAAGAGGTGCTCAAAGTGGTTACCATCAGTGTCCAGACACTTCTGATCACGACGAACTACTGCTTGAGCAACGTTGACCAAAATGCCCCTTGTATACATTTTTTTGGTACCCCCAATATATAGATTTCAGCGTCTAAGAATTTTGTAATGACTGGATTTATAATAAAAGTTTCCAAAATACAGCTATAATGATTGACTGGCTCGGTTTGTTTTATTAAATGCAAGGTTTTAAGGACAGAAAAGACACCTTGTTTTTCCATAATATTATTAACATTGATTGGCAATTACATTATCTATTAACAAAAAATATCAGAAACTGGGAACATGAGTTGCCTTGAGGAGGAATTGACCAACTGGAGGAGGAGGAATGGAAGGGAGAATTTTCTTCACTGAACGTTCTTTTGAACCTTTTAAATGTTGAACCCCATGAGTGAATTACCTACTCAGAAAATAAATTGTACTTTAAAATTTTAAAGCATTTCATAGAATACTCTGGAAGCTCAATAAATGTTAACTCAAATTAATCCTTTTCCCAGAGCAGTAAGTGGTAGGCCCGGGGAGATCACTCACTTCAAATAAGTTAGCATTCTTCTTCAAAGAGGGAATATCTCTTAGTTTAACCACCTTCTAGGATCATGCCAATATTGTATTTTATAGTAACGTTTTTCAATCCGATTACTGTTCTCTGGCACTGGAAATGCCCAACAGCATACCGTGATTCCTAGCAGATTCAAAAAAGCTTCTATGTGCACCCCTACTAAGTCAGGTTCCTGCTGCTGAGAACAGGATAATACTGCGGAGAACTTTCTAATACCTCAACGTCTGGTCTGTAAGTTTGAGAATTGGATCTATTTGCACTATCGTTGTTCCTATTAACAGCATTCAAGTCGGTGTTTTAGGTCTACACATAGAGACGGAACTGCAACTCAAAACAGAGACCCAATGAAGGAACAGGTGAAAAGTTGTGTGTGCATGCACGGGTGTGTTATCACCCCAGGAACCCGACTGCTGACCCTTTGCGTAAACATTAGCGTGACCCTCTGATCCGACCTTCACTTGGATCTACCCAGCCCCACCTAGACCCTCACAGTGTCTCCACGGCAGACACATTCTTCTTAACACAATGTGGTCAGGACTCAGCTATAGCCTCTGAAAGCACTAGTGGTACTTGCGACCTCTGAATTAACGTTCATTTGTAAACACTTAAATTCTTGTTTTGGTTCTGCTTTTAACTGAGTCACCATAAAGCAGACTATACCACGCTCTGCAGAGGCCTCCTTCCCCAGACCGCTCACTTCTGCCCTCCTTTCTCAACGTGCACTGCCAGTGCCCTGGTCTGGGTCTCTATCCCCCCACCCCGGGTCCCCATTCTCTCCTCTGGCATAGCCTGTGCTTGTAACTGAGTGGATCAGCTGCACGGGCCAAAGGATCAGAGACAGACAAACCCACGCTGGAGGGAATCCGCATGTTATATGCCTGCCTTGAAGAGTTCTGGCAACAGTCCAGCATGTGTGTCTAAAGAAGCACGGTCAGCCATGCCTCATTCCAGTCTCCGTGCCTGGTATACAAGAGCAGGATGACCATAACCAAAAAACACTAGGGTAGGGAAAAGGAGGCCAAGCCGAGCGCTGGATCTCCCTAGGTCTTCACTCCGCGCAGAGCCCTGAACAGCTACAAATACAGCCCAGAACCAGCACGAACTCCCAGCAACATGGAGGTGGGGAGGGGGGCTTGGCAAGGAAGATGGCAAGAACCAAGCAGATCCCAGGGCCCAGACGAGAGGTCTGTGATCCCAGCACGAACAATCCAAGAAACTCAGAATTACAGGCCAAGGAAATATTGTGAGGGTTGAGGCAAGGGTGTCACTCAGCTCATGTGCATGCTCTCATCCACGGTGTGAACGGGGTCACAAATTTCCTACCTGCCAGGAGATGGGTGTGAAGCTGCCAGGGTGCCTCTGCCCATGTCAGCAATGGATCAGGAACTGAGAGCTACGGAGCTGGGCCGGCCAGTGCAAAGCAAAGGAGCTACAGCTGCTCAGGGAAAGCAGGAACAGCTGCCAAACTGCCATTCCACTCACTGAAAAACTCTCCATAGATCCTCCTACGTACCCACCACCACCATCATCATCAAAACCAACAGTCACTGGGAAAGCGTTACCTCTGAAGACATCACCTGCAACCATTCTCCTCCCTGCTTACTATTCTCCAGCCTCTCTGACCTCGCTGATGTTCCTTGAAGAAACCAAGTAGTTGCCACCCTAGGACCTTTGCACTTGCTCTACTTAGGTGCCCCCATGGGTACCCCATAGCTCTTTCTCTCTCCTCCTTCAATCTTCACTCAAACGTCTCAGTCAGCCTTCCCTGAGCCCCCTATTAAAAATTAGAAATCCTCTCCTCCAACACCCTACCACTTTCTTCTTTCTGTATTTATTTTTCTTTAAAGCACACAACACACCGACATTCTGTATGTTTTACTTATATATTTGTTTATGTCCCCTTCACCATAAGCATATGTGCTGAGAGTCTAAGAAGGGTAAAGACACCTTCCAGAGAGAAAAAGGAATAGTACATACAGGCAAAACCAACAAATGCCCATTAGGCCCTTTTCCACAGCCATTTGCTTCCTGATGTTTAAAATCTAGGGTGAGAATCCTCCTCCTTCAAGGTTTTCTTTATGTCCCTCTGCTTCCCTGGCCTCCCCTTTCTCCAAACTCCCACAGCATTGTCTGTGCCATGCAAACTTCACACTAACCAACAGCACCTACCTCACTGGACTCCTGAGAGGATTAAAAGTTAGTTCATGCTTAGAAAAGCCTTAGGACACTGCTTGTATCACATATGCTGATTAAAATCTTATTTCTACAACTAAATTGTAAGCAAATTGAGGGCAGAGATCTTATCCTATATTTTGGAATCCCCCAGAATACTTAACACAGGTTTTTAATAATTATTTGTCAAGTGACTGAAACATAGCATTTCCACTTTTAAAAATGCTTTTGAAACCCCTTTAGAATCTCTATTTAAACAGAGATTCCAATCCTTTACTGCTTCCAGGAGTGGCCTGGTGTGCAAATATAGCAAATCCCCGAAAATGGCATTTAGAAAAGGAACTTTGCTATAGCATGAATAGCAGAGCCAAAATACTACATAAAAAAAAAAAGATCAAACAAATATTGATTCAAAAGAATTTTCCCCAAGGCAACTGTTATAGTCTTATCTTGAATAGAATGTTTGCACAGTTAATTAAATATTGCTATGGACTCAGCAAAATCCCAGGCAGACCCTGCCAAACCAAGTTTTACATTCCCACCATCTTATCACTATGCACAAGTCCCTCTCCTCACACCCCTCACCTATCACTACCACTAATGCTGCGTGTGGGATTAAATGATAAGTAAGTCACACACCTTTCAGCCGTGCACAAAAGATAATAGAATCTCAGTGCCAGAGATTCCATTTACCTATCCCACTGCAAATATGCTCTGTCTTTACCCTCCCAGAAATCAATCAGGCTGCATCTGTTACTACCTGTTGACTTCTTGGAAATGTATGAAATAGAACCGTGTAGAGACAGAGGCATTTACTGGTTTCACAGAACATGCCTCTATATATCAAATACTAACGATAGTTTACTTCCTATGATTACCAACAGTGAAGCCTGCCAGAAGAACCCAGGAGCCTCAAATTCACCTTAAAATCACAGACTGTTCTGGGCAGGGCTTGGGCTAGGTGCTAGCTTTCACTGGGTTGTCTAAAATGTGAAGGTCAATCGTGGTAAGTAGCAGCCAACAAAAGTCATTCACAACCTTTCCTCCTTCCCTCCTTCCCTCTAGCCATTATTTATCAAGCACTTTATATGATGACATAATATTTATATGATGGTCCAAGCACTGTTGTAGGCACTGAGAGTACAAGAGGGAATAAACCTTACCACGTCCTCAGGAAGGCTGTAGTTTAGTGCGAGAGAGATATCAAGATAAATAAGTAAAATGTATACTGTGTTAGATATTGATAAGTGCTAAGGAGAAGAGAAAAACAAAAAGCAAACAACAAAATAGGAAAGCAGAATATGAAACGTCAAAGGGCCTCAAGGAGTGTGTGAAATTACAGATGGGTAGCCAAGGACATCCTCTGTGAGAAGCTCATATTTGAGTCTCGAGAGAATAAGGGAGCCAGTCTTGCAGATAAATGGGAAAAAGTATTCCAGACAGGGGAGATTTCTGTGCAAACGTCCTGTGGCAGAGCATGGCTGGCATGCTGGGGAACATCAAGGAGGCCAGTGCCAGTGTCGCCAGAACGTAACGTTCACAGAAAGAGAGATGAGAAATACGACCCGAGAGGAGCAGGCAGCAACACCAGACAGAACCCTGCTTCCAAACATATGCCCTTTCATCAATCACAGGAAAACCACCCACTTACCAAATTTTCATTTACTCAAAACTCTGCAGTGGTTATTTTTCTAAGAATTTATATCTCCATATTTCTAGAGAACAACCTGCCCCCTACAAATAAAGAACAACAACAGCAATAAAAAAAGTTATACAGCAAGCAAACATATTTGCCTGGGGAAAAACCCTAAGCTTCAATGAATAGAAACAAAAACTGTTGCTTTGAGTCTCAGCTTCCATACATAGGACTGGTACCAGGCGTCACAACAGACAATACAGCTCAGCACCGTGGGCAACTGGTCGTGCAACGATGCTATAAAAAGATGTCATGTGGGGGGTGGCCGGTTAGTTCAGTTAGTTAGAGCATGGTGCTAATAACACCAAGGTTGCCGGTTCGATCCCCGCATGAACCACTGTGAGCTGCGCCCTTCTTAAAAAAAAAAAAAAAAAAAAAAAAGTGTCATGCTGGTTAAAAAGAATAACGTGCAGAATTACGGGAGACTGGTGCATTGAAATTTATTATCACAGCGACATTTCTTAACATGTTTATTGCCTTCAAGTCTTTGGCAAATTTAAATGACAAGCAGACTAGTGTAATATCCATACCACACATCCTTCCTGCCCAACCAGCTTCTCAGCATGAATCAGATGCTAGCAGCCAAACATCTGAGACACAACAGGGTTTGGGGCGGTACCTGAAGATCTGCCATCTTTCAGTTCAATTTAATCCTGATCAACCTAGTTTCATGCAGCACATGACAGTTTTCCGATTAACAAACATTCATAAATTCTAACCAACTCATTGTAGTTGGTTAGACTCAACGCCACTGTTAAGAATGCAGTCTGTGTCCCCAAGACAAGCATGAAGTACACAGGGTACCTTGAAGCCGGTGTAACAAAAAACATCTGCTATCAATGACTAAGTAGTCACAGTCTTTCACCTTCAGATTCCACCAAGGCCACGCCCAGCGTCCCACCCACAAAAATCAACAAATTCACCTCTCTCCAGGTTGAAAGTTAATCAGAAAGAAAACTAAAAGGAGTCCATGGGGCTCAAGTGATTTACACATGAAGAAATGGGGTGGAAGAAGTAGCCGGGTCTTCAGAAAGGCATGGGTTGGAGGAGTGAAAAGAAGTTTTGAGGAGAGGTGATTCAGAACCGTCTGAGGCGGGAGAGAAGGAAGAGGATTTTTAGAGTTGTTACTTAGATTTCTTAGAAATACACATTGAATCCCCTTAATGTTCTCTAAAAGAGGCAAGTAAAGTTTGAAACTTTGGAAATACTCATTAGTTACTCTGGATCCTGAACTGCAAATTGCATTAATCATTCTCAGAACAACTAGAGGTAGTCCATGGACATAGAAATGCACGGAATTCTTCACTTGACCTGATAACATTCCGTGTTGAGGGCAGTGATGTATTCCACAACAAAGCCTGGCAAAGACGTTACAGGGCAAATCACCACCAGACACCCCTGACCCCCATCAAACATCCCAGACAGTTAGTCTACAGATGTTAACAATGACATGCCAATTTCTACCAAACAACCTAGAAAAGCAGAGATTTCTGCAACGGTTCGTTCATTCGAGTCTCAGCAAAGAGCTCAAGAAACAAAAACTGGCTTTTCTGCAGTGGTGTTCCCCAATCATCTAGAAGTTAACTCAGAATTCTACCTTCTTTCAAAGTTCTAAAGGAAGGACAGAGATTCAGTCATGTCCTTAAAAGGGGGTCCATGAAATTAGGAGAATCATGATTCCGGGACCTAATGAGTTTGTCAGAGCCACCCAATGGAACTAGCCTTTGGCTCCAATTTGGCAGACTGCCTCTGGACTCCCTAGAAGTTTCCAAAAACATACCAAATCTCTTGGTGGTGGTTTTCAGAGACCATATCGTTTCCTATAATGATTTTGTTAGATGTCTAAGAATAGGAGGCAGTCCGTGAACTCATAAAAAGACCAAAACAAGGCAAACATGTACTCCCACCATGAGCAGACCAGGCACTTACCACATGACAGAGAACCCTGTGGTTCAGGGCAGGGGTGTGAACTTGTAAACAGACAAAACAGTTTCTGCCTTTTCACTCACCACCTCACACTCCCAGCCACCTTGGGGTCCATCAGGAGCTAATAACAAAAACCACACTCAGAAACTCCATAATGCCTCAGTAAGAGACTGAAATGATTAAGAAACTACTCAGGCCCACACCCAATCTCCTCCACCTTGAAAGCCCATCAAAGTGCTAGAGGTGAGCGTGTTTCCTTTCACCCTAAGGAAGAAGGTACCTGGCTGAGAGACCTCCAAGTTCTATGCAGTGAGACCTTCAGAAACTAACTTAATTAACCATTCGGAAAAGCACAGAAAATTCCCACCAGCTTCCAGGTCCCCAAACACTACATTTGCCATTTATCCCCAATGCTGTCATTTCCTGCCTGCAGTGAACTAATTACACACAGTGGGAATTCTGGAGCTGCCAGTTCTAATGTTTATCTGTTGTTAACTTGTGGTGTGACCTCAAAGATATTTCTCTAGTGTCTTTATTTCCTCTGCTATAAAAGCAAGATAAGAGAATGACATGCTTGATAAAGTGCCCTAATATAATACTATTGTCATCACTCCCCTCGAGATGCTCTCAGGGATGGTAATTAACACGTCTCTTTTACTAAGGCCTTTCAAGATAACTGATGACATGTTGTGACAAGTATGGGATCTCAGATGATATTTCCTCTTTTGCTGAAACAGGTTTCAGTGGCAAGTGCTACTTATAAAATTGTTGACAAAAACAGTATCAAATGTGCTTCTTTGCAAATCATTCAGTTTCATTCAATGGGATGTAGTTTTCTAACAATGTGGCTTTATAGGTAGAAGAGATACCACAAAAAAATCACTTTCAATTAGATTTCCATCACCTTTAACATCCACCACCGAAAACTTAGAAAACTTAGTTACGTAAAATTGCACTGTACCTCTTTACCAATGAAATACTTCGTAACTACTGAAAACCATGTTTTAGAAGACTAATTAGCAACATAGTCTGGGCATGTGAGGAAAACTGTATACAAAGCAGTCAGTATAGATTTTGTAAATCTATGTGGGCACAGAAAAATATTCAATAAAGGGTGGCTGTAATATTTTCCATCTCTCTATTAAGGCCCCAGCCCTTTTCTTATACATTTGAGTAAGCTATATATTAAAGTTATAACACATATTAATAATTTGTGTGTGTAACAAACTTAATGCAAACTTTCCCAGTCTATTATCTTTTCATTTGTATAGAAGTTTTAAATTTTAATAGTCAAGTATGCTAATTTTTTTCTTCACTGGTTGCTTCTCTTGCTTTAAAGCCATAAAAATTGTCATTCCTATGCAGACCTAATAAATATTTTCTGCTAGTTTTTCTATAATTTGATTTGCAATATTCAACTCTCTGGAGTTCATTTTTGAGATATGGTGTGTTTGTGGGATCCAAGGTGATATTATGTCCAAACCATTTATTAAAGAATCTATTACCTAATTCTTCCCCATTGCCTTATTTGGAAAACTTGAGCACCTTTGAGTTGTATGTAGATAGGAAATTATTCCAATTCACTTTTTAATATAAAGTACAAGAACCTCAAATTAAAACTCAAATATGGGCCGGCCCGGTGGCTCAGGCGGTTAGAGCTCCATGCTCCTAACTCCGAAGGCTGCCGGTTCGATTCCCACATAGGCCAGTGGGCTCTCAAAACACACATACACACACACACACACAAAAAGGCAAAAAAAATGTAAAAAAAAAATGTAAAAAAAAAAAAAACTCAAATATGCATAATAGTTGTGTAAAAAATCTCAGTAAGGGATCACGAACAAATCAAATCAGCACCATCAAGCCATTTCATCTTCAGTGGGACATCAGGCAGCTGAGTGATAATTCCTGTTAAAATCAGTCTTCCTATTCAGTAGAAGGCTTTGAGAATGTAATTGTAGGGTCTATAAGTATATGGTAGCTGAGTCACCAAGTACCGTTTGAATTCTCTGCTTATTTATGGGGAGGGGCTACTCCTTGGGTGGCAATGTTATTCTCACCCTGGCACACCTGGAAATAACACCCTTTGGCCTGAAAAAAAAAAAAAAACTAAAGAAGTTAAGGAAGTCATTATTTAATTTAGTCAAGATTTAGAACCATCATTATTACTCTACTATTTTTCTTCCAGATATACTAGAAACCTACCACACACAGTATGTCCTATACAAATTTGCATTTGTTGTTTTGGTTTCTACTGTCTGTATGTTGCTATTCCCATTAAGATACAAGCTCCTGGAAAGCAAAGACTGCAAAAACTGTTTATTGAGGAAGGAAGGAGGGAGGGAGGGAGGGAGGGAGGCAGGGAGGGAGGGAAGGAGGGAGGGAAGGAGGGAAGGAAGGAGGGAGAGAGGGAGGGAGGGAGGGAGGGAGGGAGGGAGGGAGGGAGGGAGGGAGGGAAAGAAGGAAGGAAGGAAGGAAGGAAGGAAGGAAGGAAGGAAGGAAGGAAGGAAGGAAGGAAGGAAGGAAAGAAGGAAGGAAAGAAGGAAGGAAAGAAAGAGGAAGGGAAGGAGGGAGGATTCACTTGCAATCCTTATAGCTACCTCTTTGCTATGCCTTGCCCACAGTGAACACTCAGAAAAGGGAGCCAACAGATCAACTCTTTTAGCATTTCAGCCATAAAGGATGCTTAAGGAAAAGGAAAAAGAAAAAGAACATATATACCTGAAAGCTTTTGTCTGAACCCATCTTCCCTACTAAGTAATAGGGACAGGGTTTGCCATCACCGCACTCCCTGAAGCACAAGATGTGCTGATCTGTCTTCGCATTTGCATAGCTATGACTCATCATTATCCAGCCCTATTTTTTGACTAAACAAAACAGAATTGTGCCATTAGGATTTCAGCATGTCTATTCCTGCAGTGACTATTTTGAATTGTACCTTTTAGAAGCAATCACTTTAAGGGGGGGAAAAAAAGTAACTTCTAAGGTATATACTTGGCTCGGTTGTAGAATCTGAGCTTTTCTGGGTTCCTTTTCCTGTTGCTTTCCACGTCGGGAGGCGACAGCTGAAGGAGGTTCCTCGGAAGCGAGGCAGTGGATGGAGCCCCCAGCCTTGCAATCCCTGTTTTTAGTCTCCTCCACCAATAAAAGTTTAGAGAAAGCACTATCATCATCATCAGTGCTACAATTTACTGTGCAGCTTATATATGCCAATCACTTCTGTTTTACTTGTTAGTATTTCCAGTGCTGTTTTTGTTACCCCAAAAAACTGTAGAATGTATTCCCTCCCCATCTCCAAAAAAATTGCTCAGTTTAATAAAATACTTAATTAGTAAGTGTAACTTCAGAGCTCTTGCTTACTTTCTTAATCGAGTAAATGACTAGCATGTAAAGAAATGTCATCTTTAATTTCATAATATATGCTCGTACAGAAAATAGGAAAGTCTAACTTTTAAGAATGCCCTGCCTGTCCCTGCTCTCTCTCTTTTCGGTTGGAGAAGAATGGATACATTTGTCACGCAGCATAAGGAGGCCAGGGAAGAGGAGAGAGATTATCTTACATGCTGTCAAAGCAATCGTATGTGACTCCTGCCATCACTGTCCCCATCCTACTCCCAAGCCCCAAGGAGTCCGAGAGAAGGAGGGGTAGAGTTACATGCTAATAAATGCTAACCATGCTGCCTCTCCCTAGCCTCTCTCCCAGCTTTCGCCTAGGGGTGTGCCCTGAAGAGGAGAGTCAGGCACGCCTCATAGTAGGTTCACAGGAAGTAGACAACAAATGCCAGGGCGCCCAGAAAAAACGCAGTTCCTTCCACTGGGACTGAGACATCTAAAAACACATGCAAACAAACATGTGTTTTATTCTTCGATAGAAACAGTCAGTCTTACCCTAGCAGTTCATCTGCTACAAACCATGCTCAAGAATGTCAACGCAGCCTGGGTAACCTGAGAGAGAGGCTACAGAGCATTCCTGCAGGAACACTTCTGCTTCTCTCTAATCTTTCCCATAAGTAGTATCCGAGGCTATTGCCCCATTTCATGCCACGGAGTCTAGATTGAAACCCATACCAGCATATTTTCCCCTAAAATGTGCAGTCTCCCCCAAAGCGTCAGAGAAGCAGGAGAAAGAAGGCACTCATTTGCAAAGCCTAAAGAATCACCCTGGGACGAGTGCAGGAAGGTCGCTAATGGAGAGCAGGCCCCTGGGCTCAGGCTTGCCAAGCTGAGTGCTGCCTTTGCCCCTCAGGGAGGCTTCCTCTTAGAAGCTACAGAGTTGCAGTTGGAGGAAACTCCAAGGCAGCCTGTGGTACCTCCCGTGTTGGCCACCATCCTTCACCCCTCTCTGTGCTCAGGCCCTTTGCCATGTGACTTTGCAGCTCTGCCCACTGACGGAGATCTCTGCCCCGAGAGTCTGGGTTTGCCTGTGACTTGCTCTGGTTGGAGGGAGCCCAGGCCTTACGAAGTCTTGCGGGTTTCCTCTTAGACCTTCAGCTCTGCCTCTGCCTTGAGAAGAGATGCCCAGGGGATCCCACGTGGAGCAGACACAGACCCAAACTGCACGCCCAGCCAAGTCATAGCTTGAAGCATGGCTGCTCAGTCAGGTCCAGGGTGGACGAGCCACACACCAGCCAACCCACAACTGCAAGACCACAGTAAAGCATTGTTATTCTAAGCTACTGTGTTTTATAGAATGTTTACAGGGCATTATTATGGCAATAGCGAAATTAACTGATACTGCTCATGGAAAATAGGGTCTGTCCCTTCCCCAGAAAACAAGAATTAAATTTTAATAAGTGCTCACTATAGATCCATTCTTGTAAGAGCCTTAGGTGCGTCTACTTGTTTATTACTCGGAGGAACCCCGTAAGACAGACAGGATTTTTATTCCTATTTTAAAGATGACGCAGCACAGTTAAGTCACTTGCCCACAACTGGATTGTGGCAAAGGCAGACGCAAAACCAGTCGCCTGGTTCCACAGCCCTTGCTGTAACTTCTGTGCTACGCAGCCTTGCACACCCCCTAGCCTAACCTGCCTAAAGTTCTGCTGTGGGTTCCCACACCCTCGGGGGAAAATGCAAACTGACAAGCCCATTATAGTTCAAGGCCCTTCACCGTCCCATCCTTGTGGAGACTGCTGCTTCTCTCCTCACCCCTCCCTCACAGTGGGCTCCAACCACACTGAGCTCCTATATTTTACCAAACCCACCAACTCCCTCGCCCTTGAACCCGCTCTTCCCACTACCCAGAGTGCCCTCCTCCTCCTTTCCTGGGCCACCTCTAGGTCATCCTCAAGGACACAGACCCTGGGGTACCTCCTGTAGGAACTACTTCCTGATCTCAGACACGTACACCTGGCCGCTCATCCTGAGTGGCCCCTAACTTCCGGGACCTTCTCCAAAGACGACTGACCCCTCTGGGCTGTTATCATCTGCTTAGTTTTTCCCTGAGCATGGCCACCAGCCCTCTGAGGGCAAAGCCCAGGTCTTACTCCTCTTTGTCAACCCCGTGGTTTAACACAGTGTCTGGTCTCATCGTGGGAACACAATAAAAGTTTGCTAAGGTAAAATGTGGGTGAGAGGAACAATGACATGAGGGTGAAATGGAGAGGAGGTTTAAGTGGTTCGTTTTTAAATAGCAAGTCTTCATTTCTAATAAACATTAATTAAATTGCTCAACACCCCTGGGTCTCCAGCTATATATTCTTCAATTAAAATAGTTCTTTCATGACAGTTTCCTCTGCCAAACCTTTCCTCGCAGGTTTATGTGTTCACCAGGGCATCCTGGGACAAGTAACAAAAGGCAATATATTTACTTGCAACAGCAGGGACATTGAAGGCCTACCCCCTAAATGTTCCCTCCTGTAGGAACACAAAAGAATGTCTACTATGATTTCAAAAGAGACGGAGGAAAGTCTGTGGCAGAGGAAGACACTAAGGAAAGGAATAAAATGTGTCTTCAGATTGGTGACGACATTGGGGAGAAAAGGTTTATTTAATATGAACTAGTGTGCGAGAGGACCAGCTCTCCGACTTCCAGTTTGCAGGGGACAAGCGGTTATTATTGCCTTAACCTCAAAGACACACAGTAAAGGTTCAGGGCTTGGCAACCTGACAGCACCTGTGGGGAGCTGACGAGAGCTACGAGATGGAGGCTACAGCTGTCCTCAAAATCACATGGCTCCTAGGCCACTTATCACAGCCAGGTCCTCATGGTGGAGCCGAGTGGAAAGTATAATCCATAAGAGTGAAATGTTCCTGGAGATAGAGGGTGAAATCCTAAAAACACAGACCCCTTTCCCCACTGCACCATCACGTTCCCGAATGAGCGATGATTCTGATGCTGAAGACACGTGTCCCTGGTGTATCCTGGGAAAGACGGGAGAGGCCAGAATCATAGGTGTGCCTTGATCCATGTCACATTCAGCTTGGACTGTGAAGTCAGCATTATGGACAACTGGAATGTAAGAACCAGAAGACCTCTGAGATGAGGCCTCCTAGTGACCCCTTTCTAGTGACCTCTTTGTTCAAACAATGGCTTGCAGAAGCCTCAATACAGGAGAGGAAACTGAGGCCACTCCCTTTAGGAGGCAGAGGCCAGGAACTCCCAATGGTTGGTGTAAGGACAACTTCTGAGATGCTCATTGGAGGCTTAGGAATTTGGCTTGAAAATCAGATTCAGCCCAAACCGGCATTTTGCAGTATGGAAACCACAGTTCAGAGGGGTAAGGTGACTCGTCCAAGGTCACAGGGTCTGACAGCAGAAGGGCCAAGAACAGGACTCAGGGTCCCAACTGCCAGGTCAAATGCTATGGCCTCTACACAGCGCCACCCTCTTTTCTAGGAAGGCCCTTCACACCTTCACCTCCCTCTCCCTTCCCCACTGGCAAGTCCCAGGGCCACTCTAGAGCTTAAACTGAGGTCAAGAGTAACTTAGTGACAGTTTTACGGATGCCTTTACCACACACATAATAGGGAAAGCACTGCTATAAACACCAATCCACCCCTCCTCTCTTCACCCCAATTGACCCTCAACATGGGCAAATCATTAGAGGCTTTTCAATGACCTAGAACTTTCTCAGAATCCCCTCCCCACCCCTTTCCTTTCTGTTGCATTCTTATCAGCAGTGAATCAAATGATTAGCTGCAATGCTGTGATTCTTCAGTTTGCTGGGTTCGTCCCAACACAGTATTTGTGTTTGGTTTTAAAATGTTGTTTGCTCCACTTTCTAATTTCATTTTACAAGTCTGCAAGGAGAGAAGCCAACATTTAATGGTAGGGACTGGAGGCTGACTTTACAAACTGCTTACAACACCCAAATAGAGTAGTTATTTTCCTGTTTCTCTGTGATTGAATTGGCTGCTGTATCACACGCAGTAAACAGTGCGAACCAGAAAGCAGTTCTGCGTCCTTATCGTACCCCTCACATAATCAAAAGAAAAAATGCAGTGTAATAAAAAAGAAACAAGAAAACTAGAACTTCGTATTTGTTTAAAAGTTAATTAAACTTGAAAGATTTGTGGGAACAATTCATTTTCTTTTGTAGCCCAAGACCATAAGGTTCCTGTTCCCATTTTACCAGTGAAATGGAACCTGATGTTATTTCAATTGTGATAATAAATAATATATAATAAAGCCAGAATCGAGGGTTTCTTTTTAAATAGCAAAGTAAAAATGGAAACACATGTACCACACTATTCTGAATTGACTTATAAAAAAACAAAACTCTGTAAACATTTTTAAGATGTGTACCAATGTCATTGCTTTTGTTCATACTACATTCACTCTTTTCTTTCCTAGAAAGATGTCTTTACAATAAGCACCCAGATATGACTTTCTATGCATTCTAGTTAATCCTCTGAACTGAGAAGATTAAAATGGCTGGAGTATGTGCTTCACAAAGTTGAATGTACAATAAAACGTAACAGGAAGCCCTCCCCAAGCTTTCAGAGTAACTCAGATTTGAAGTCGGATAATGTCCAGTCCTTGTCAATTCCACATCAAAAAGCATCTATCAGAAGGACAATGCTGAGCAGTCTTCTCAGGCCGAGGAAAGCAGGAATCCTAGCCAAGTCACACTGAAGATGAACACGGGGCTGGTATTGTATTACCCCAACCAGACACAACAAATGGAGCCAGGAAGTGGGCTAACTGTGGATTGCCTCCCTATGAAAAAGGTCGTGTGTGTGTGTGTGTGTGTGTGTGTGCGTGTGTGTGTATGAGAGAGAGACAGAGAGACAGAGAGAGAGAGAGAGAGAAAAAACATTTCAGAGAAAGAAGAGCTGCTGACGAGATAGAGCAGGAATTGTTGCATAAGGTAAGAGGTTCCTCCTATCAAACAATGTGAGGATGGATAAAGGATTTTCAAGCCTCCAATTCTAAAATTCTTTGATTCCATGGGATAGAAAGAGAATGTCCATTAGCATACTGAGACCCAAAAACTCTAAGGGTAAAGCCCACATCTGTCACAGGTTACCCTTTGAAAGGAAACACTTGCCAAAGTATTAAACTACGTGTTTCCTCTCTGTCTCCCCAAAAGACTTCTCCATGAGCACCCTGAGGACATGGCTTGTGTTTAGTCTTTGTGATCCCAACACGGTACCTGAAGAATATAGTAAGCAATCAAAGATGTGGAAGGATGGAAAAACTAGTCGGGAAAATTGAAATTTTACTTTTAAATAATGAATGCTGATATTTTAGAAAATGTTAATCAAACTCATTGGCACCTAAAGGTCACATGAATAGATTCTTCAGTTAAAATACTTCTTTTCTAGTAACTACTATGCCAATCCTCCAATGTATGGAACCAAGGGAAGTCTTATTGTTTAACTGTCCCTTCCCTAGGAGGAACCAGTCGGCAACTCCTGCTCCATCACTCAGATTCTTAAAGTATAAAAAGTCATAAAAAAATAACATAAATTATACTGGCTATCTCATTAATCAGGAACATCAGAGAGTAACAAGACAAACATGTTTGCTCTCACCACTTGTATTCAACATTGTACTGCTAAAGCAATTAGGCAAGAAAAAATAAATCATAGACATCCATATGGAAAAGAAAGAAGTAAAATAATCTCGATGTGTCGATGACATGATCTTGTATATACACAATCCTATTGAATTCACTAAAAAAACTACTAAAGCTAACCTAGTTTAGAAAGGTTTCAGGAAACACAATCAAAACACAAGAATCAACTATACTTCTATGTCGTACCAATCCAAAAATGAAATTAAGACAATTTAATTTACACTGCATCAGAAAATAAAATGCTCAGTAATAAATTTAACTTGAAAAATTAACTTTAAACTGTTTCTTTAATGAAACAAGTATAAGATATAAAACTGAAACAAAGGAACAAGATATAAAACTGAAACAAAGATATAAAACAACAAAGGAACAAGACAAACGGAAAAACAAAAACTCAGGGCCGGCCCGGTGGCTCCGGAGGTTAGAGCTCCATGTTCCTAACTCTGAAGGCTGCCGGTTCGATTCCCATATGGGCCAGTGGGCTCTCAACCACAAGGTTGCCAGTTCAATTCCTCGAGTCCCACAAGGGGTGGTGGGCAGTGTCCCCTGCAACTAAGATTGAACACGGCACCTTGAGCTGAGCTGCCGCTAAGCTCCCAGATGGGCCAGTTGGTTGGAGCACGTCCTCTCAACCACAAGGTTGCCGGTTCGACTCCTGCAAGGGATGGTGGTCTGCGCCCCCTACAACTAGCAATGGCAACTGGACCTGGAGCTGAGCTGCACCCTCCACAACTAAGACTGAAAGGACAACAACTTGAAGCTGAACGGCACCCTCCACAACTAAGATTGAAAGGACAAAAACTTGACTTGGAAAAAAGGCCTGGAAGTATGCACTGTTCCCCCAATAAAGTCCTGTTCCTCTTCCCCAATAAAATCTTTAAAAAAAAAAAAAGAAAGAAACAAAAACTCATAGATACAGGCAACAATTTAGTGGTTACCAGAGGGGAAGGGGGCAGAGGAGATAGTAGAAAAGAGTAAAGGAGGGCAAATACATGGTGATGGAAGGAAAACTGACTCTGGTTGGTGAGCACACAATGTAATATATAGATGATGTATTACAGAATTGTACACTCGAAACCTATGTAATTTTACTAACATTGTCACCCCAATAAATTTAATTTAAAACATAAAACAAGCGTAAGACTTGAACACTGATAATTACCAAAAATCGTTGAAAGAAATTAAAGATCTAAATAACTGAAGAAACATCCCATGTTCATGACTGGAAGGCTTAATATTGCTAGAATGGCAATAATCCTCAAACTGACCTACAGATTCAATGCAATCCCTATCAAAATCCCAACTAACATTTTTTGCAGAAATTAACAAACTAATCCCATAATTCATATGGAAATATAAGGGATCCACAATAGCCCAAACAATCTTGAAAAAGAAGAACAAAGTTGGAAGACTTATATTTCCCAATTTCAAACTACAAAATAAAAATAATCAAACGTGTGGTACTGACATATGGATAGACATACAGGTCAATGAATAAAATTGAGAATACAGGAGTAAACTATACATTTCTAGTTAATTGATCTTGACAAGGGCGCTATGACAGCCAATGGGGAAAAGAATACTCTTCAGCAAATGGTGCTACTACAAGGGTATTGCTACATGCAAAAGAATAAATTTGGATCCCTTTTACACCATTTTACAAAATTACACCATATACAAAAATTAACTCGGAATAAATCAAATGTCTAAATGGAAGGGCTAAAAGTATAAAACTCTTAGGAAAAAACATAGGTGTAAATATTTGTGACCTTAGGTTAGGCAATGGTTTCTCCAGTATGACACCAAAAGCACAAGTGAAAAAATAAGAAGATTAAAAAGATATTATCAAAAGTAAAATGTTGTGTTTCAAAAGATACTATCAAAGGAGTGAACAGATAACCTGTAGAATAAAAGAAAATATTTGCACATAGTATATCTGATAAGGGTCTAATATCCAGAATACATAAAGAATTCTTACAACGCTACAATAAAAAGACAAATAACCCAATTAAATACCGACAAAGGATTTGAATAGACATTTCTCCAAAGAAAATACACAAATGGCTAATAAGTGCATGAAAGATGCTCAACATTATTAGTTACTAGGAAATGCAAATCAAAACCACAAGAAAATACTATGTCATACCCACAAGGAAGGCTATAAGTAAAAAGATAGTCAATAAAAAGTGTTGGTGAGGATGGGGAGAAATTGCAACCCTCAGATATTGCTGTAAAGTGGCACAGCTGCTTTGGTGACATACAGTCACCATGTGATCTTGCAATTCCACTCATAGGTATATGTACCCAAGAGAACTCAAAACATGTCCACAAAAAAACTTGTATATGAATGTTCATAGAAGCATTCTTCATCGTAGCCAAACAAATGGATATGACCAAAATCTCCATCAAGACGAACAGATAAACAGAATATGGCATATCGTTACAATATGTTTTTCAGCCATAAAAAGGAATGAAGTACCGATTTATGCTATAACCTTGAAACCATTATGAACCTTAAATCTCAAAAACATGCTAAGTGAAAGAAGCTAGACACAAAAAAGGCCATATGTTGAATGATTCCATTTGTATGAAATGTCCAGAATAGGCAAATCGATAGAGATAGAAAGTAGATAAGTGGTTGCCAGGGGCTGAGGGAAGGAAGGCATGAGAAGTGACTGCTAACTAGTATAAAATTTCTTTGTGGAATCATGAAAACGTTCTGGAAATAGATAGTGATGGTGGTTGCTCAACTTTGTGAATATTCTAAAAACCACTGAATTATTTACTTTAAAAGGGTAATAATTTTTGCAGCATGTATATTTATCTCAATTTTAAAATAAAATAATAATAATGAGATGCTTTCATATACTGCAGGTAAGAATGTTCACTGATAGAACTTCTTGGAAGAGAGGTTTGGAAATGGGTATCAAATTTGACCAGATCATTTAAATTCTAAGATTTTTATCCTCTGTAAATAATTATAAATGTCACAACTTTAGCTATAAAGATTATCTGCAATGTTGTTTATAACGTTAAAATATTGGAAATACCGTGAAGGCACAACAGAGATTTTGTTAAATGATTTACAGTACATTCAATCCATAGAAAATGAGTCATCTATTGAAATTATATTTATGATACATTGTTAACCAGAAAAAGAAGGAAATAAAATATGATATAAAGTATATTTTTGTGGGGTTTTTTTTAACTATACTATATGTAGGTATCCATGCCTCCATATTAAAGAAATAATAGAACTAGGCTGTCTAATACTATAGCCATTAACCACATGTGTATATTTAAATTTAAACTAATGGGAATTAATAAAAATTAAAAATTCAGTTCCTCCATTACACTAGTCACACGTCAAGTGCTTAACAAACACCTGAGGACAGTGGCTGCAGCACTGAACAGTACAAAACATTTCCATCATCGCAACAAGTTCTACTGGAATGAGCTGATACAAAAGAATGCACACCAAGTAGCCTCATAATTTTCTTCCTCTTTGTTTATGTTTATTTTCCCCCTTTCTATAATAAATATAAATGTTTATAATAAAAGAATATTTTTGTTTTTTAAAGATTCGAAGTCAACTGAACTGGGGAGAAGGGACCTGGAAAATTACTCTCTTGGCGCAGACATTGCCCACCACTGCAAATGGAATGAGTCGCTTTGATCTTGGCAGCAAAGGGGCTAGTTCTGATAGCCTCTCTTGCTGAGACCATATGTCTGCACCCTCGGAACTAGGGGTGGTGAGGAAATGGGAGCAACCCCAGGAAAGAGCACCACGGACTACCTCTGTTCTTACCCAAAGTTCAGCAGTTTTTCAAGAATAATGCTTCTCAGATTGTTGTATGCCTTTGATGTATCACCAGAGTGATAAAATGGCTATTTCTGTTCATTTTGTCCAGATTTATAGTTGCTTTCTGGGGAAGAGGATTTGCAACCTCCTTACTTGGCCAAAGCCAGAAATCTGGCCTCCTCATACAGATTTTAAAGAATAATAATCTTGGTACTGCAGGAAGCTTGGGGAAGAGGCACTTTCAAGCTTTAGGTGATAAAATAGGTTAGTTAGTTCATGTTTTCCGGAGGACAACATGGATATATATATCTAGAGCTTTAAAAATATTACAGCCATTTACTCAATTATGTCGCTTCTAGAAACTCTATTCTAAGCAAATAATCGTGGATGTGCTTCAGAGATTTAGCTACAAACATATGCATGACAGAGTTGTTTATGATAGCCAAAAGCTGAATTCAAGCTAAAAGTACAAAGTACAGCCTCACAATGAAATAGTATACCAGCCATTAAAAATAGTGCTGTGCAGGAATATTTAATGACATGGAAAATGTTTATAAAGGTTAAGGTTAAAAAAAAGTTTCAACACAGTGTGAAAAGTATCATTTCACTTTGTTATACACACACATACACACATGTGCTTAGAAGAAACGAGAATGATTAAAACATAAACAGTGACTATCTCTGTGTAATGGGAAAATATCTGATTGGGGAGCTAATCTATTATTGTCCACATTTTCTATAATGAACATATATTACTGTGATAATAAGGAAAAAATAAGAGTATTGTTTTTAAAAGATGAAATCACATGATTTTAGACAGGAAATCTTTGTACTTAGAACTTGAAATAAAATTATTGCTATAGTTGAGTATTTCTACATTTTGCTCTGGGCTTCCTGCTTCCAAGGCTCAAAGAGAAATACAAGGAATTACATAGGTCTCTCAGGAGATAAACGGCCATTCTGGCAGTAGATTCTAAGAGAAATGTGTGATGCACACGTCTCAGTGAGCCTGAAGTGTAGCACAGCCCTCACCTTTCTAACTATTCTTGTAGTTAAGAGTCAAGGTCCTCATACTTTGCTAAGGAACAAATAACACACACACACAGTACCTACTATTTTTTCATAAAGTACTTCCACTCCTATTTTCTATCATAGCAAAATAGTATCAAAATGAATGAGATGTTTTCAATATGACTCCAAGGACACAATCCCTGGCTTTTATGCGATATTTTGATGGTGACACTGATTCACTACGAACGAGAACACTCAGAAGATTGTCTCACAGATGAAGTGGATCACGAATGAAGAGTGGTAGATGCAGTATACTTTAAGGATGTATGTGTCTTAATAATACATCCAATCGAGCCCTCTGAGAAGAGAAAGTAGAAAAAAATTAGGTCAGTGGCTACGAATGGTTGCTGTAAACTTGATGGAAGTCACGCAGAGGTAGAGCCAGAGCTGCTGGCCCTGAAATGGCCCTGGCAAGCTGACCCTCACTGTGACAATTAGTAGCTTCTGGAACAACACTCGGACTACATCTCTCAGTGTCAGAGTCTCTGAAGGCTCAGAGGTGGGGGTGGGGAGTAAGGGGAGTTGAGCCTGTCACCTTCTGTGAATGTCTATCCTGCTATAGAAACAGTGTAAATTACATTTCCTTCTGTATCTTACCTACATTTTCTCTCCGATCCTACGGATCCAAGTCACTCCCAGTGAGAGCAGAGCTTTCGTAGAACTTGGGAGACTATTAAAACAGCTTTCTTCCGCTTCCAAATCCTGCTCACCTCCAAATACCTTCCACTCCATGTGTCTGATATTTACCTTCAAAGCCAAAATCAAGTCTTTCTTACCTGTGTGACTTTTCTTTCACCTGTGACCTCTAAGAGCACATACCCACTACACAACTCATTGACACTCATCTTGCATGTCATGTGTCCCCAAATGCTCTGTAAGCTGTGAAATACGGGCATCTCACCTAGAACCAGTCACAGTATCTCATGCATGAGTACTAAGGGGACAAGTTCATCTAGATTACCCAGTCTGTCCATTGCCCAAAGTAAATACAGGGCTATTAAGCCCTTGCGTCGGCCAGTTATAAATAAGATTAGTAGCAAAACCGTTAGCAAAGGAATGGTGCAAAAAGACCAAAGTTTCTTGACTGTGAACACAGTTCTTTAAGATTACCTCAACAAATTATGTTTTTGTACTGATCACTACTTATGAACAAAAAGAATAAACTGTTCTTCTTGACACCTAAGGAGTTCACAGTCTCTTGGAAAATAAAGACACACATGTATAATAGTTAATTAGGATAACATGTCGTTAATATGAAAAAAAGTGGGACACATAAAAATTACAAAGAAAAGCCATCAACAATGTTCAAGAGACGGCTTCAACTGACATCCCACTGAATTTGAGCCAGTGACTAGAAATGGTGTCCAGAAAAAGTCAAGGAACTCTTCCTCTACTCTGAACAGATCTGCCCACCTGCAGAACCCTGGCCTGTGAACGAGGCCATTCATTTGCAGAAGACGCCACACACTGAAGTCCATCTAGTGCGAGACACTGGCCAGAGTGGTGAGAAAGCTGAAACAGCTGAAGGAACCAGCACTACACCAGGCACAAGAAAACTTTGAGGTGCCAGGAGAGCTGTCTTGAAACCTCTGAAAGCTTATCTGCTGGAATATGGGCTGGAGAAGCATTTTTCATCCAGCAAAACACCAACTCACTGGTGGGTCATGATACCAATGTAGAAGTACAAGACTTACAATAAGTGCTGTTTCATAAAGTGCTTCTCATGGGTATGAGTGTGTGCGCACACGCACAGACATGCACACACATGTGCACTGGGTCACGCAAACAGATTTCTTTCCAAACATTTTACAAGGCTGTTAATTAGACAAATCACCTGGTAAATTATAGAAGGATACATTTCAATTCAGTAAAAGGAAACCACTTGTAGCAAGTAAAACTATCACACAATGGGGTGTATTATTTTGAATAGCAGAGAGTTTTCAGTACCTAAAAGACTGCATCAGCACCAAAGCCATAGTTTGTCATGGAGGGCATTCACGTTAAATAGTAGATAGTGAAATGAGAAGAACTCTAAGTTTCCTCCCCATTCTATGAAACTATCAGTAGATCACAGGCAATTAACTACCACTAAAGGCACAATTAGAAGGAAAACAATTCCACAGAAGTCACAAGAGTGAATACATACAGCCTGAAGTTTCATTTGGGAGTTTATACTGGAATAGCACCTTGTGAAACTTAAAAGTTGTAAGTGGTACTTAGCCCAGGAGATCTCAGCCTAGAAGTACATCAGAATCACTTGGGGATCTTTTAAAAGATACCCTTGCCTGGATCCATACATACTATGTTTACCCAAAAATAAGAGCTAGCCCAGCGGTGTCCAAACTTTTTTCAACGTTTTTCACCAAGGGCCAGATGCGGTAAAATACACAAACAGCCGGGCCACTTACTCGAGGTGAAGTACGTATTGCCTCACCTGGTTTATTTAAGTAAACTAAATATATTTTTGGAATTTGCCGCGGGCCAATTAAAAATGGATTGCGGGCCGCAGTTGGCCCGAGGGCCGCAGTTTGGACACCCCTGACCTAGCCAGACAATCAGCTCTAATGCAACTTTTGGAGCAAAAATTAATAGAAGACCCAGTATTATATTACATTACATTACATTACATTACATTACATTACATTACATTACATTACATTATATGTTATACCCGGTCTTATAATAAGACAGGGTCTTATATTGATTTTTGCTCCAAAAGATGCATTAGAGTTGATTGTCTGTCTAGGTCTTATTTTCGGGAAAATGCGGTATGTCAAGTGAAATACTGAAGCCCAAGAGTTTTATTTTGTTTAATGTTCCCCAGGTAACATGAGAATCACTGATTCATATGTATAACATGTATCAATAACATTGCGCAAAGCACAAACAGAAGGAAAACAGCACCAGGATTTTACATGAAGATCATAAAAAGAGCGAGCTAGAACACATCAAATCAAGGCTTTTGAATTCTGCTCATGACTGGAAAGAGCATCACTCCCATGCTTACAACAAATTAAAAGCCATACAAACTGCAAGTTCATAACTTTGCTGAATCCATTAGACAGCTGAGGTCACAGGGGAACAAATTAGCCCAAAATCTAAGGAGACCTAAGCACCTGCAAAAAGATACAAGATATGAGCACTTGTTTACCTGAGCCAGATTCACATGGCCACTGGCTAACAAGCATCAGGTAACAAATAATAATGGTATGCTGCTGGAAGAGTTGAACGAGCACAGAGACAGACCACTTTTGGGCACAGTGCAAAAGAAAAACATAAGGCTGACACTGAAACAGATACTGAGAATAGCCCTGTGGCAAACCAGCCCCAACTCTAAACTCAAGGTAACTCAAGAGGAATCCGAAGTCTGTGGTGCACTGAGGATAATCATAGAAAACTTCAAATCCAGTTCAACTCCTGACTAGAATGATCAGCCTTTCTAGTAGAAACAGAAAGGCATACCCATTTCCATGCATAAAAACTATTTATCTCAATCTCTAATGTCCTACACAAGATGTCACATTCTCAACAAAACATTACAGAGCACACACACACACACACAAAAAAAAAATTACACCACCAACAGACACAGCAATTAAAAGAACTAGACTCAGATACGACTCAAATGTTGAAGATATCGGACAGATTTAAAATAACCATAATTAATTGTAAAAGACTCTAATGGAAAGGTGTACAACATGAAAGATCAAATGTAAGATTTTGACAGAGAAATAGAAACTATAAGAATCAAATGGAAATGCTTTAAAGGCTAAACACTCTAACAGAAATTAAGAATGCTTTCAACAGATATTCTTCAATAGATTGGACACAACCAAGAAAAGAATCAGTGAACCTGAAAATAGGTCAGCAGAAATTACCCAAACTACAACAAGAAGAGGGGAAAAAAAGAATGAAACAAAACAAACAAATAAAAAAATTGTCCAACAGCTGTGAAACACTACCAAAAAAAAACTCTAACCTAAATGTAATCACAATTGCAGAAGGAGAAAAGAAAGAATAGGGCAGAAGAAATATTTGAATAACTGCTGAAATTTTTTCAAAATCAATGACGGACACCAAACCACAGAGCCAAGAAGTTCAAAAATACCAACCAGGTTAAATACCAAGTGGATACACACAGGCATATCATATTCAAACAGTTGAAAACCGAAGACAAAAAGAAAGTATTGAATGAGTGAGAGAAAAATGAAACATTAAATACAAAGGAACAAAGATAAGAATTACAGAAGACTTCTTCTCAGGAGGCAAGCAAAGAAGAAGACGATGAAACATCTTTAAAGCGCTGGAAGGAAAAAAATTGCCAATCCAGAATTCTATACCCAATGATAATATCTTCCAAAAAATGAAGGACAAATGAGGATTCTCATAGACAAATTGAAAGAATTCGTCTATTCATAGACAAAAACTGAAAGAATTAATTGCCAAGGCACCTACACTGTAAGAATTGCTAAATAAAGTTATTCAGGAAGAATATGGGGTCAGACAGAAACTCAGATTTACACAAAGGAAAGAAGTGCTGGAAATGGAATAAATGAAAGTCAAATAAAATTCACATTTTTCTTATTTTTAATTGCTATAAAAGATAACTGAATATTTAAAGCAAGAGTCAGAAAACTATGGGCAAGCCAAATCCAGCCCATCGTCTGTTTTAGTATGAGTTACAAGCTAAGAATGGTTTTATGTTTTTAAAATGTTGTTTAAAAACAGAAGAAAAATACGCAACAGAGACCACATGTGGCCTCAAAGTCTAAAATTTACTTTCTGGCCTTTTACAGAAAAAAGTTTGATGACTGCTTGTTTAAAGCAAAAATAGTAGCAAGGTTTTATTTACAATATACATAAAAGAAAAATGATAACAACAGCACAAAGGATGGAAAAGAAAAATCAGGAATATACTGGTGAAGGTCCTATACACTACACATAAAACAGTATATTACTCGAAAATACATTCTGAGATATACATATATATACATATAACTGAAAAATGTTAAAGGCCCTTTTCCTCAGCTACCAGTAAGGTGTAAGGTGCTCGGTCCTTCCGAGGAAGCTAAGGCAGTGTTGGGTGAGGCCCTCACTTCATCTGGTGACTAGCACCGTGCCCGGCAGCGTTCGCCCCGCACTCGAGGGCACCATGGGCTCCATCTTGGAGCTCGCCTCCATCTACTCAGCCCTCATCCTGCACAACGATGAGGTGACAGTCACAGAGCACAAGATCAGTGCGCTCATTAAAGCAGCCAGTGTAAATGTTGAACCTTTCTGGCCAGGCTTGTTTGCAAAGGTTCTGGCCGAGGTCAACATGGGGAGCCTCATCTGCAATGTAGGGGCTGGTGGGCCTGCCCGGGTAGCTGCCGCTAACCCAGAAGGAGGTACTGCCCCCTCCACCACTGCTGCCCCAGCTGAGGAGAAGAAAGTGGAAGCAAAGAAAGAAGAATCTGAGGAGTCTGATGATGACATGAGCTTTAGTCTTTCTGATTAAACCTCTTTTGTAACATGTTCAACTAAAAGCTGAACTCTGAAAAAAAGAAATGTTAAAGATACATAAATAAGAAGTCCATAGTGGAGATAAAAGGGAATTACAAAAAATACTCAAGAAGTAGAGAAAACAACAATAACAACAAGACAGATGGAATAATAGAAAACAGCATGGCAGAATGACAGACTTTCATTAAGCCATATCAATATCATAGTAAGTGTGAATGATCTAACCAATTAAAAGACAGATATTGTCATATTGGCTAAAAAAGTATGCCCCCCAATTATATGAGGTTTACAAGAAACCCCCATAAATATACAGACATAGATTGGTTAAAAGGAAAAGAACAGGATGTAAACACTAACCAAAAGAAACCTGGAGTAGTTATACTATTAACACCCAAAGACATTAATATTAACAAGGAATATTAACAGGGATAAAGTGGAGTATTATACAATAAGAAAGGAATCAATTCTCCAAGTGCAAATGGATATGCACTTAAGAAGAGATGGTCAAACTATAAGAAGAAAAAGTGATAGAACTGAAGAGAGAAACAAAAAAAAATCTATAATTTTAGCTAGCGACCCTAGCATTCCTCTCTGTCATTGATAAAACAAGTAGACAGAAAATAAGACAGAGAAGACCTAAACAATTTTATCAAGCAGCTGGACCTAATATTTATGGAGCATTCTACCCAACAATAGCAGAATACAAATTCTTTTCAGTGCACACTGAACACTTACCAAGATAGACCATATTCTGGGCCATAAAACAAACATGAACAATTTTTTTATAATAGAAAAAACGCAAATTATATTGTAAGATAATAATAAAACTGAACTAGAAATCAGTAACAGAAAAGACTTCTGGAAAATTCCCAAATATGTGAAAATTTAATGACATACTTTCAAATAACACGTGGGTCAAAAGGAAGTCTCAAGGAAAATTTTTAAGTATTTTAATTCAAAATAAATGGAAATGAAAATCACATTTCAAAATTGTGGAATGCAGCTAAAGCAATGGTAGAGGGAAATTTATAACACCAAATGTTTATATTAAAACAGAAGAAAAATCTCAGATTAGTAATAAAAGCTTATTCCTTAACAAAATAGGAGAGTAAATTAAACCTAAAGCGAGGAGAAGGAAGGAAATAATAAAGAACAGAAATCAACTGAGTTAAAACAGAAAAATAAAAGACAAAATTAATGAAATCAAAATCTGGATCTTTGAAAAGATCAGTAAAATTGATAAACTTCTAGACAGAGTAAGAAAAAGATTAAAGACACAAATTACCAATATCAGGAGTGAAAAGGAGGATATCACTATAGACCCCACACATATTAAATAGATAACATAATACTACCACAAACAAGTCTATATGCATAAATTTGACAACTCAGGTCAAGTAAACCAATTTCTTGAAAGACACAAACTACCAAAACTTATCAAGAAAAAAGAGGCAACCCGAATTATCTTGTATCTATTAAAGAAATTAAATTCATAGTTAAAAACCTTCCATCAAAGAAAACTCTAGTCTCAAATGTTTTCACTAATTAATTCTACCAAACACGGGAGGAAGAAAAACTACTAATCCTATACATTCTCTTCCAAAAATACAATACAACCAAATGGTATTTATCCAACGAATACAAGGCTACTTCAATACTGAAAATCAGTGTTATTCACCATAGTAAAAAATAAAGAAAAATTACACAATCTCTTCAATAGATGGAGAAAAAGCACCCAACAAAATTCCAAATCCATCCATAATAGAATACAAAGGAAATTCCTTAACCTCATAGGGCATCTACAAAAAAACCTCAACCATCATCATAATTAATAGTGTATGATTATTTCCTCCCTATAATAAGAAACAAGGAAAACTCTTTCTCACCACTCCTGTTCAACACTGTACTGGAATTTTTAAGCAGTGCGACAAGGCAAGAAAAGAAATAAAAGGCATCCAGATTGGAAAGAAAGACATAAAACTGTCTCTATTCACAGATGACATCACTGTTTATGTAGAAAATCCCAAAGAATCTACAAGTAAACCTCCAAGAACAAATAAGTGACTTTAGCAAGATAACAGAATATGTCAATATACAAAAATCAATTATATTTTTACATATTAGCAACAAGAGCAACCCCAAAATTGAAATATTGAAGGATAAATCAACAAAACATGTGTAAAACCTATATCCTGAAAACTACAGCATACTGATAGAAAAATAAGAAAAGAAAAATAGAGACTTAAACTATATCGTGTACATGGATTAGAAGACTCAATATTGTAAACATATCTGTTCTTCCTAAATTAATCTATAGATCCCATGCAGTCCCATTTAAAATCCCAACAGGAGTTTGACAAGATGGTTCTACAATTTATATGGAAAGGCAAAAGAACTAGGGGAGTCATAACAATTTTGAAAAAGAGCAAAGTTGGAGAACTTAAACTATCTGCTTTCAAAGCTTATAAAGTCAGTAATCAAGACAGTGTAGTGTTGGCACAAAGTACGCATATAGATGATTGGAATGCAATTCAGAGTCCAGAAATAAATAATTATATTTATGGTCAATTGATTTTCAACAAGTGTCAAGACAATTCAATAGGGAAAGGATAGTCTTTTCAACAAATGGTGCTGGAACAATTGAACTTCCACGTGCCAAAAGAAAAAAAAAATTGTTGACTCATATACCTTATACCTTACACCTTATATAACAATTAGCCCAAAATGGATTATAGACTTAAGTGTAAAGCATAAAACTATGAAACTCTAGAAGAAAATGTAGAAAAATTTTCAAAACTTTTGGTTAGGCAAAGAATTCTTAGATACAACAATGAAAGTTTGATCCATAAAAAGATTGATAAATTGGTTTATCAAAATTTAAAAACTTTGCCCTGAAATAGATCATTTTATGGGAATAACATGATAAGGCACAAACTGGAAAAATTATTTGTAAGTCACAAATAATTTAGAATGTATATCTAGAATGTATATCTAGAATATCTAGAATGTATATCTAGAATGTAATCTAGAATGTATATCTAGATTACGTAAAGAATTTTCAAAACTTGAAAATAAGAAAACAAACAACCCAGTAAAATTAGGTAATCAAAATTACCTCTGCATAGCACTTCTATGCTGTAAATTTTTATTTGAATTTGTATATTTTTTCCAGTCAGTTATAGAGCCAAACTTGTCACCAATTTTCATTTGTACCATATTATTTGACAATTGAATTAGGCTTTTGATCTCCATTAACCTCTTAAACACTTTATATTGATCTAAAAAAATTAGTTTCCTTTCAAGTCAGGAGATGTATTTCATATAAGTCCTTATTTAGTAAGGAGACGACTTTTCCTATCAAATACAATCAATTCTTTAAATAACAACAAAAAAAGTTATAACTTCCTGAGTCATCAAAATTTATTTTCTCACCTTTTAAAGAATGAACCCTGAGCATGAATCATCACATTTTTAATCACCATACTTCCTCCTTCCCTTGTACCAAAACTAAACAATTCCAGAACACTATGATGAAAGAAATGACCTTGATTTTCCCTTTGCTCATATTTCTTCACTTATTTCTCATCACCTGGTATATTTTGTAAGTCATTGTAAATCATGTTTGGGAACAATGTGAGGTATAACAAACAAAGACATTCTGCATGAAAGAGATCCTCTAAGATCAAGTTATTCAATATGTAACTCTCTTCTTCCCAGTGAACATCTGTGTCTTTTTCTTTGCCCAATACCATACCTGCTCAAAGAATATTTCTCTGCTGGAAACCCGAGGAAAGAATAAACCTTGAAGATTTCCAGCACTATGGCTAATTTATTTCCAACGACTGCACTCTTTTCTTAACCTATGTTTTCATTATAGTACTTCTCACCAACTGGCATAGGAAACAGTAGATTGTAAGCTCCATGAGAACAGAGACTTTTTCTTTCTTATGTGCTCTTTTATCACCTGCAACCAGAACAGTGTCTGGCACACAGCAGATGTTCAATATTTAAGGAATGAATGACTGCCCAAGGTATCTCTCTACCTCATTCCCTCACAACCTTCCAGTGATTCTGGCCAGCCCATGGCAGTACTGCTGATGAAAATAACAAAATATGCTGCTCTCACTCCCTCCTCTCTGCCAGGATTAATGACCAGATCTGTTTATCAATTTCTATGGCAACTAGACACTGAGGATGGAGGATCAAGAGAAGTAGCATCCCAGGTTACCCAATCTACTCCAAATGTCCATCAACGGTCACCAGTCAAATGCAAACAAAAAGCAGCACTCAACTCATACTGCCAACGAAAACAGGCTAAATGCTTTAAAAGCGGTAGGCAGAGGCTGGTTTCCTCCTACACACAACAACCGAGTAGTCACTCCCTGTGCTCACTGTCTGCACAATTGTTTTCTAGTCCAGGATCTACCACTAAACTGCTTCCTCACCAAGTCCCAGTCCAATAGTTTGAAGGCAGATAAATACTGAAATGAAGATGTGATTCAAGGGGGGCATGAGGGAAGGTGAAGGGAAGGTACTGAGGAGGGCTGGGGAGTGGGAGGCACCGCAGAACCGCTGTGAAGCTTTTTCACACTACACAGGGCCCGTCCTCGGCTCCTCCACCCCAACCCACCCCTCGAGAATGACCACCACACAGTGAGCCACTGCTGCTGTTACTAATGGACCACGAAAACCTCAGGAAAACCTTTCCAGGGTTTGAGTGTAAGTTCTTAGAAGAGTGGGACCAAGATTTGTGCTTCTTAGTGATATCCAGAGTATCTGACGTAGGTACTCCTTCCTCTACTGTGTCTCCAGCCTCAGCTCCTTTCCTCCTCCCAGCCACACTCTGTCCGTCTCCTGTTATACTGAACTTCTTCTGACGGCCCCTATGGGCCATGGCTTTCATCTTCAGTCACCACCTGTGGGAGACATGCTTGACTGCCTACCTCACAGCCCGAATGGTAGTCACACTTTCTTCCTTGCTAACAGAATTCTGATTTTGTTCAGATTTTGTTCATGTGCTCAAGGAAAGTGAGCCCCTCCCCCAGCTCCAGATGATTGCTTGGCCAAAACATTCATGCCATTCTCTTCTCCTTTACTAGTAACTGGTTTAGGTGGTCATGTGACCATTCCAGCCAGTGGTACCTGGCAATGGCACAGGGAACTTCTGGGGAATTTTGTCCTTTTTTATCTAGAGAAACACAAAGAAGCAAGCCCTGTCCCTCCCTTCCTGCTTTGAAGGTATGATGGCGGCCCAGTCACACTCTGGCAAAATAGAGAAAACTAAAAGAATCTTCAAGAACCCACCCTAGAGCTGTGACCACTTTGAACCACGCGCCTCCAGACCTTTTACACAAGATAGTAAAGTAAGCTAAATAATGTTACTTACAACAGAAAGTACCCTAACTGGTATCCTCCCACATGGCCTGAAAAGTCCCTCCAACTTTTTCTACTAGAGCAGTCCTACTCATCTCCATTTTAGACATTAACAACAGTTTCCCTGGGAAATCTTCACTATATCCCCCATTAACCAGTCCCAGACGGTGTTATCTGCACATCTGCCTTTCCAGCTAGACTGTGAGCTTCTCAAAAGCAGGCATTTTCACCCTTGGCAGAGGCCTTGGCGTATGCTGGGCATTTATTTACATGTTGAGTGAATGAATGAACAAAACAATAAATGAAAACATGAACGTGCAGAATACTTTCATGCCTTGGAAAAGACTTGATGACTCAGAGACAGATATGGCATCCGGGCAGCCTCCGCTCTGCTATGGACTTCATTTAGATGGTGGTGAGCACAGGTAGACATAGTGCAATGGCCATGTCCTATTTTTCTCTGTCCAGAATGTAGCCTTCTCATTAGGAACTGCCCCTCCCCAGTCCCCAGCAGCTGGGCTGGCACTGTCACAGTAGCTGAACTAATCCCTCCCAAACACTAATGACACCTGGGTAAAGTACCCACTTCTATGGTGGAAACCCACTCCCTGTCCACTGAGACGGCTTCGCCCTGCTTTGGGCTAGTATATGGACAAGATTTATTACAATGATGGAGGAGATGGAAGAGACTCCTCCCACCCCACCCCCTCTCTGAAGGAGCAGGTAAGAGTGGAGGTGCCAGCGCTATGTATCACTCCATACTAAGAATCACTCAACACTGAGGGGAAAGACCTGCAACCTTATTGGAGCCCCTGGATCTAACTATGCCTGAAACTAAATCCCTCAGCCCTTTCATTTATGTGACCCAATCAATTTCTGTATTGCATAAGGCAAGTTCAAGTGAAGAAAACCCAACCCAAAGGAAAGAATTCCGACAAATACAGTCAGCAATGATGAGAGCTGTCTGCCAATACTCTTTCTATCTGAAGAGCCCATGCACCAGCACCTCTCAATGCTGGCCTCTAGGATGGTGTCAGGAAGTAAGACAGCCCAGAGCAGCCTAGCCATGAACAAGTCAGAGTGGTTTAAAAAAAAAAAAAAAATGCCCCCTCCCGCCAAAAACACCCACCACCACCACCACCACCACCACCACCATGTTCCCTCCTAAAAGAGGGTAATCTAAGCCTCCTGGATCTCCCTTCTGTTCAGAAATGTGTGGAGACTTCTAGAAGGCATAAAGTGTTACATTAACATCTAAAAAAAAAATGGAGAGAACTTTCTCATCAAGCATTATACTAGGTACTTTACCAGCATGATGTAACTTAAGGCTGTTCTAATGATTATAATACCCACTTTACCGTTTGAGGAAACTAGGATCAGCGAAGTTAAGCAATTTGTTCAGGGTAACACCGCTGGTAACTACAGTTTAAACACCATTTTGGACTTTTTCCACTTTATCACCCTGATTGCCAGGCCCTGGGAGTTGGAGAGCGCCCCTCCACCTCCAGCTCTCACAACGCCCCAGGGCGCATAGAGCTGCAGCCTTACACACAACCGAAGGTCCCTGGAGTCAGAGCCGTTTTGCACACTCAGCTTTTCGGAAGCCCCAGGTAACCCATGTGTAAGACGGTTATTCAACACCAACACCAAAAGTAAAGAGCCGAATCCAGAGGGCATCAGCACGGCGCGGGCCCGTGAAGCGCCGCAGACTCGGGCAGCAGCTCGCTCCCCGCCCTCGGGCGGCCTGAACCCCCGCCCCAGCCCCAGGCTCTCCTCGGCAGTCCAGCCCCCCCAGCCCCTCTTCTTCTCACCAGCGCCGCGAACACAGTGCCTCCGCGGCACCCTGGCCACGTAGAGAGCCACACAGCCCCCGCCCGGCCCGGGCCCCTCGTCCCTGCCCCGTCCAGATGTTCCCAGCTGTTGGTCCCCAGCCAGCCCCTGGACTCCCACCCCTCCGCTGCGCCGCGGTCCCCGCGCGCCTCGCTACCCGCGGCGCGTCGGGCGGGGCGCCCCGCATTGCCCGCCGCAGCCACGCGGCCCCACAGGGCCCCCGACAGCTCCGCAGTGCCCCGGCCTCCCACCGCCCCCGGCGCGCGGCGACCGCCCCGCTCACCTGCCCCGCCCGCGCCCGCGGGGCCTCTGCGCGCCCGCCCGGCTCCCGGCCTCGGCTCCGAGCGCGCCCGCCAGGGGCCGGCGTGGGCTGCGGGCGCGCGGGGCGGGGCCGGGCGCGGCTCCTCCCCGGCCCGAGACACCTGGGGCACCAGGACAGGGCCCAGGCCGGACAGGTGGGTCCGCCCGCCGAGAGCAGCCCCGGACTCGGGCTCCGCTGGGAAACGTCACGGATCCTCCGCGGGATGGAAGGGAGGCCCGGGAGACTCGGGTTAGGTGACACCTGGGACGCTTAGTGCTTGGGAAGCGGCGGGGACAGGGCCGGCCAGTTCCCAGCCTGGCCCGCTCGGTAAATGGAACATAAGAGTGAGTGAGCTAGATCCCACCGAACTCGAAGACGGGGAGGCCAACCCCCTATTTGGGGGAATATAGAAACCGAAAACCGAGACCCTCAGGGTGAAAATGATTGGATGATCATTTTCACGATGAGTTAGTTCAGAACTGGAAGAACTCAAAAGACCATTTCCGATCATTCCTCCCCAACCCCTTCCCCACCTCACCCACCCTTCAAACTACCCCCCCTTTTTTTAAATAATGACATTAGGCTGTAAGTAAGATCATTTCCGATAGTGATATCCTCCTCACTCCTAGACTGTAAGCCCCAGGCCAGGCAGGAACCTCGCCTATCCACTTTTGAATCACCAGAATCCTGAACAAACCCAGAACAGAGTAGGTGTTCAATTAATACCGTACCTAATAAACAAAGGAAGTGTGGCCCAGTCTTTTGAGTCCAACCTCCTGCTGGGTACATCAGGCCAGAGTGGCTCCAGTATCACTTACACTTTATCAGCGACAGCCCAGAGCCGAGCTGCCTGGCTTCCGTC
Organism: Rhinolophus hipposideros; assembly: GCF_964194185.1. Classification (NCBI taxonomy): domain Eukaryota; kingdom Metazoa; phylum Chordata; class Mammalia; order Chiroptera; family Rhinolophidae; genus Rhinolophus; species Rhinolophus hipposideros. The sequence continues at coordinate 29,935,647 of NC_138052.1, read as the reverse complement.
CAGGTCACCTATCGTCTCTGTACTGCTTACCTCCCCTCGCACTGACAGCCAAGCAGCTTGTGGGACATCTACATTCCCAGGGCAACTTTGTAAGCTGTCAAGCAAATCATTAACTTCTGAAGGTGTCACAGGCAGGGGAACTCTGAAATATAATGCAGTCCTGCCAGCCTTGCATTGTGGAAACACAGCCCAGAGAGTGGGCAACTGACCCAAATCCCACAGCTGATGGCAGAGCTGAGCCTGGAGCCCTCAATATGCTTGTAGGACTTGTGGCTGTGAAGTCTTGGCTGGGGACAGAGCTTCCGCAGAAATGGGGCTTGGGTTTGGTCCTCTGCTGACATCTCTAATCTGTGGTCTTGCCAGGCCTCGCAGAGGTCAAGTGTGACCTGAGCCACTCGCATTTACTGAGGCCCTGACAGTTTCTAAAACAAAGATATGTCAAAATAGGATACAAAGAATGTGGTATTTTTGTGTGTGTTCCATTAAATAAATGAATGGGTTTAACACACACACACACACACACACACACACACACACGAGGTGACGTGTGATACTGCTAACTTCAAGACTCATTAAGGAAATCCATTCCAAGAGCAGTACAGGGAATGCTGGACAACGTTAAAGTTGCAATGGAGAACATTCCTTCTTATAACTATTTCAGTACACATCTATGACTGCGTGTATTAAACCTCAAAGGCCATAATGGGAGACTGCCTGCCAAAGTGAGGCCAGGACCAAGTGGCCTGCTGCACCCCTCCCCCAACAACAGGCTAAAACTCTCAGGCCTGGACCTCCACCCGCTTCATCAGAGTCCTGCACAGGTGAGTGTTTGAGATCCGTTGTTGCCTGGCTTGGCACATCATACCGTGCCAGGCCTACCTGTAAAAAAGTTGCAGTGGATGCCCCACCTAGGTGTGCCCGACTCCAGCTGTCCTCCCGGTATGGCAGGTGGGGAGGCTGGTGTCCCAGGGTGGGGCCTGTCCATTGGGACACCCACTTGCACCAGCAGATGGGGCTGAGCTCAGGAACCTCTCTGGGTCTCACCCCGAGAAGTGGGCCCAGCCCTTGTTGTGTGTTGGTTTCAGTCAGTGGAGCATGTGATCCCCTGTGATTTAGGATCCTCCCCGCTGTGTGTGATCTCGGCTTGGCCAGCCTGGTAAGCGAAGCCACCTAGACTGGCCTGGGAGCCGTCAGGAAGACACAAGTTCGGCCCTGGGGAATCTCTCTCGCTCTCTCTCTCTCTCCTGGGCTTGCTGGGTAGCTGTTCCTCAATCGTGCACATTTCCCATTTGGGAAATGTGCAAGCACACACTCAGACAAGATCTCTTCTTGAAGGCCTTAGCCTGAAATGGGTATCTGAAGTATGAAGGGCTGGTGTCATTGCGAGGTAACGTGAAATGATGCCGGTGAGGTGCTTGAGCACAGTGGTGGCATGAAGCACCTGCTCAATCGATAGTGCGCTTACTATCATTAGTGTGGCTCTGACAGGCAGCACACAGAGGGCCAGCTGACGGATATTTTTTTTTTCCATAAATTTATTTATTTATTAGTTTCAGGTGTACAAAACAAGGTAATACTTAGACGTTCATCATCCTTATCCCTCACACTGTGAACCCCCCTCCCCCCATCCACCATCCCTCCGACCCCACACCGAACCATCACATTATATATATAAAATTATAGTTGGCATTCATTAATGTCCAGCCTCTGGTGTCCAATGCCATGATCAGGTATCCACAGCATCCCTGAGGTGGTCTCCCAAACAGGACGCATGCCCATCGGATACCCAACAAAATCTCCACAACATTATAGAATACCTTCCCCAAATTAATTTTCAAAAACAAACAAACAAAAAAAAAAAACAAAAACAAACAAACAAAAAAAACCCCGAGGCCATCTTGTGGTCACCAGCTGCCTCCAAATCCCTTCACCTTTCCCCTTATCCCCAACCCCCTCCCACACACCCATCTAACCACTCTCGGTTTTTTCTCCGCGTCCCCAAAACTGTCTCTGATTAGTTCATTCGCATAGTCTTTTCTTTAGATTCCATATATAAGTGAGATTATATGGTACTTGTCTTTCTCTTTCTGACTTATTTCACTTAACATAATGTTCTCTAGATCCATCCATGTTGCTGCAAATGATAAGATTTCTTTCTTCTTTATGGCTGCGTAATACTCCATTGTATAAATGTACCACAGCTTCTTAATCCAGTCATCTACCGATGGGCATTTCGGTTGTTTCCATATCTTGGCTATTGTGTAAAGTGCTGCAATAAACATAGGAGTGCATACAGATTTTTGAATTGGAGTTTTGGATTTCTCCGGGTAGATGCCTAGGAGTGGAATTACTGGATCATAGGGTAGTTCCATTTTCAGATTCCTGAGATACCTCCATACTGTTTTCCATAGTGGCTGCACTAATCTGCAGTCCCACCAACAGTGCACTAGCGTTCCCTTTTCTCCACATCCGCGGCAGCATTTGTTGTTTGTTGATTTATTGATAATCAGCTGACGGATATTAAAGTGCGCAAAAGAGGGATAAAATCATCACCGGACTTCTTAGGAATCTAAAATGAATTAAATAATCCTTGCAAACAACTGTGTGACTGTTCTCTGCTGGTCCCTAAGAAAATGGTATTTGAACAAGGAAATCTTTGGTTTCTTCTCTATCTGTAGTTCTCTGATAGTATCATGAAAGAAAAATTATCCAAAGAGGAATAATCCAAAAAATTTGGGCCTCAGGAAATATTTCCTTCCCTATTTTTTTCTATTTTTACTTAGGACTCAATGTGCACATTAATACTGTATTCTATTTTCTGAACACACTTTTCAATGAAAAAATGCATATGAAGATCCTAGGATAGTTTCTGGCACATAGTACCTGCTCAACTAATTATAACTACTTTGGGAGAGGTGTAGGGAAGTGGGCAGAAAGAGCTACGACTGCAGAAAGGCAACTCTGGTCATCACGTGATTGAGTTACCCAATATTTTAAGTTCACTGGCTCTGGAATCAGACTGTTTGGGTTCAAATCTAGCCACCACTTTCATGGTATCTTAATCTCCCTATGCCACGCTTTCCTCATCTATAAAATGAAAATAATACTAGCATGTTATGGGAAAGCTGGGACATACAAACAGAGTAACTAACCTTCAGTGAGCAGCTACTTTGTGACAGCCATGATTCTAAATTCCTAGATTCTCTTTTGAGAGCTGACTTCATAGTAGGAATTCTTAATCAAGGGCCAGAGACTCTGAAACTAGATTCAATATTTTGTATCTAAATACATTTTTTCCTAAAGACAGCATCCACCGCTGTCTTTAGATTTGCAGAGATCTGGGCCTCAAACACAATTAGAAATCACCGCCTTCCAGACTTAACCAAGGGTTTTAGAGCTAGAAGACGTAGACATCATGCAGGCCACCATTCCCAGACATCCTTGAGGAAGAGGACCACCTGGGTTGCCTGCTCAAAACCCAGATTTCTGCTCCTGAGTATTCGGATTCAGGAGTGGTTTTGGAATAAGCACTCCAGAGACCACTTGCCTACAAGCAGCCTGGAAACTGGTTTCATCCACACTTCTCGTTTCTCAGGAGAGGAAACAGGCCTAGGGATCCATTCAATTTGAAAGAACTTCCACCCACACCTGCCAAGGAGCCTCCCTTGCCTTTAAGGGAAACCCTCACCCCACCAGAATAAAGGAAGAGAAACGTTTCTCCTTCCACAACCCCAGTTCACACAAGGAGCACTCTAAACCTAAAATCGGGCTTTTTTTAAAGAGGAAAATAAAATGTGCAGCCATTTCTGTGTTAGCCCTTTAAATCTCCAAGAGGCCTAGACCCTTCTTGCCAGGACTACTGCTACCTCACTCCAGAACCCCTCCTCCCCCAGCCCAGCCCACACACACGCTCCAGCTCCATCGTATCTAGCTTTATTATTTGAAGAGCTGAGGCTATTCGGCAAACACTTTCAAGTGACATCCTACAAAAATGCAGAGGCTTTATTCCACTTCCTAAAGCCACAAGCTAATTAGATACTGAACAAGGTACTTCAGTCTGGTGCCATTTAATTGTGTGAGGCCCACAGTGAGAAATGCTTCTTTTCCTGGCAGCTCTTGGCACGAACTGAGTCTGAAAGAAGAACAGGGCCGGCAGTAGCTGCAGCAAGAGTGGCTATCACAGTTATGTTTCAGGGTTCAGCTCAAGGATTATCAGACAAAATCCAGAATCTTCTGCTTGACTGGTAGAATTCTCTCCATGCTGACCCAAGGCCAGCCAAGGGTGCATGTGTTTCTTTGGGCTTTTGACGTTCACAAATCACAAGACTTGTGATGTAGCAAAAAGTTGAAATAACCTTCCCAACATGTGTTGGGCGTACCTCTCACATACTGGGCCAGCAAGCAAACCCAAGGTGGCACAGTTCCATTTTCCTGAGAAGAGTTATAAAAAGTTATAAAAAGTTGCAGGTGGCCCCCTTGGGCCTATACTTGACCCTGAGGCCGGTCAGTAAATCAGCTTTCCCGTATTTATCCCTCAGTATTCTCCTTCACATTCTCGAGGGCTATGGATCAGTGTGAATTTGCTTGGCTGTCTAAAACACATCAGCTAGGGAGGCGCTTATCATCTTTCACTTAGGATTCGGAGCAGGCACCGAAGCACAGACTATAATGTATGGGGTCTATTTACAAAATTTCTGTTACCAAAATGTCCAAATCGCTTTGTTGTTATAATTCTAACCCTCCCCCCCAAAAAAGTTCTTGATTCTCCCAAATTTACTTGTTACTTTTGAAGACAACACAGGCATACTCATCATCTTTTTAATTTGCAAGGTCAATGAGGAATTGAAATATCAGCGTGGAGAAAATTCTTTGTGTAAATCAGAGTTCTGTTACCACTCACACACCAAGTAAAATCTCCCTCAGGACCTTTGCACACGCTGTGCCTTCTGCTTGGAACTGTCTCCAGATCTTTGCATGGCTGGCTCCTTCCATCATTCCCACAGGCCTTCCCAGACGCCCAGGTTGAAAGGAGACCTGAGACACTTGCTATCACAGTGCCCCATATTACGTTCTTCATAGCACTTGAATGTACTGAGACATTTTAGAAAGTGGTATTCACTGGTTTGTAACTTGCCTCTAAGAAAATACTTTGTCTTGTCTTGTTGGCCACTTCTCTCCAACGTGGAAAACAATGCTGAGTACAAAGTGAGTGCTCAAATGTTTGCAGAAAGAATGAATTCATGCTAACATTTTTGCAGAAAGCTTTGACTTCGTCACACGGAGATTTTAGCTGCAGAAGTTAGGTAGCTTGTCGGAGACACTCCGTTAACACCGGGAAGAGTGGAAACTAATGGAAATCAGGTCTATGAATTACCAAAGTCCTCTGCTGATCACCAGGCACCTGACACATGGTAAACACGCAACAAGTGACTGTGGCAAAACATTTCCACCCCATGAACAGCAAGCAATGCTTGACCTAATGTCAGAGAGGCTTCCATAGCGATCACCGTCATTGTGACTAGCTTTGAACTTTGCAGGCTAAGGGTCGGTGCAGGAGAGTGAACCCTGACCGAAGCAAGGTGCTTTGGGCTCGGTCTCTCCGCGTGACGGGATGAGAGTAACCTCGCTGGGTAGACCCAAGTGATTCCCAATGTCCCTTGGACCTTTGTCTCCTGCTCCAAGCATTGGTGAGACACAGATTTTCCTCTAAGAACTCCCTAATTTACTGGTTCAATCAAGGGGAAACCATTTTAAAGGGCACTATGTATTTGCAAGTTAGTCATAGGGGTAAATTGGGAATGGCAGAAACTGAGCTGGCAAGCCGAGGGCTGCAATAAAAGGAATCTGAGCTCTAGAGCCAAAATGACCACATGAACTTGGACAAGTTACTTGACCTCTTTGGATTTCGATTTTCTCCTGGGGTGTAAGACTGAAAGGAGAGGAGTCCAAAGCACAGGCTGTGATCACAGTCCCCTCCGGCTTAGGAGCGGCAGGCCCATGTACACAGGACAGGCCCAGCCTGCACTGAACAGCGAGTACCTGCCTCCACGTCATCAGTGCCAGGGCGACACTTTCAGACGCGGGCTCTCTCGAATAGAGGGAGAAGGTGGCTTGTTTCCAGATGCTGGCAGAAGCTGGGTGTGTTTTTGTGTACCAGCGGCTTGGCTACATGACTCCATGAGTGCCTCTAATCTCATTTGGGGGAATTTAAGTTCCTACAAAGATGCGTTTGGGACGAAGCCTTGGCTCTGGTAGCTGTGATTACGGGGAACTGAGTGGGCCCGATTCACCGTCCAGGGTCAGGACGCTGAGCGCAGAGCACTTGCAGGAGCCATTGGTCTATGAAGAGCCACCGGGCAGAGTATGGACCCTGGTCCGAAAAGCTGCTCACTGCAGTTATCAGAAGGGTAGGGCAGGTTTCCTCCCCATGGAATAATAGCCGAAGAGCAGTTTTCCCCCAAAGCAAAGAGGGTGGAGGAGAAGGAGAAGGAAGAACCCTAAACACACACCTGCGATAAGCGTTCACCTCTCTGAGCAGAGGCAGACGACTGTCTCCTCACATTCTTCTCTCCTACTCTAAGTGATGACAAGGGAAGCTATAGCTGGGGTCTTGGCAAAAACACCTTCTCCCGGGGAGTTTTTGACAATAACAATCCCTTATACTTGAGTAGCACATTTATAACACACAATTTCTCATCTGACCCTCACAACCACCTGTGAAGCGTGGACAGCAGTGGGCAAAAATCTCCAGAATTCAGAGGTCACTGAAATGCTGTGCAGTTACCCAGCTTGACCAGGATCCCACAGCTCGTCAATGGGAATTGGAGTCAGATCAAGGTCCCGATTACATCCTTCTTTCCATTTTGCAAGTAGAGGTGGTCCCTGACTGATGATGATTCAACTGGCGATGTCTCAATTTTACGATGGTGCAGAAGCAATGGGCACTGATTTTCCCCCTGGGCCGGCGATATGCAGTAGAATCCTCTCCTGATGCTGGGCAGTGGCAGCGAGCCACAGCTCCCAGTCAGCCACAGGATCACGAGGGTAAACAACAGATATTCTGCGGGGTGCTGTTGCCAGCTTTCGTGGGGGGAGGTCGGGAGAGGGGGGATAGTGTATTCTGAGCATGTCTAAGTTAGTGTTCAGTAGGATGTCTATGAAACGTATTTTTGACTTAGGACATTTTCAACTTAGGATGCATTTATTGGGACATAACCGCCTCGTAAATAAGTCAAAGAGCATCTGTACTCAGCAGTGCCGTTGCCTGATAGCCAGTGCTCCAGGGGAATTTTGCTGTTGCATGCACGTCCCAGAAGGGGGTTTTGCAAGGCAGGGGTCTGTTGGCACTGGCTGGAGTGAGCTTCCCTCGGCCTCGAAAAATGTGCCTTCAGCTGGTCGTTCCCAACCCTGAATCAAAAGCATCCTCAGACAGGAACGATGCAGTTAAAGGGAGTCTGCGGTAAAGTCGGGGCTCTTAGAAGAACCCCACTTGTGGTGTTCCACTTCTTTCTGTAGTTGGACTTGCATATGCATGTGTGGTATGACTGGCATGATTCCTTTTTCTAAAACCTAAAGCACTGAAATGAGATCCTACTGACCGGTGCCACAAGGTGGGAGGTGATATAGGAAACAGCTATTCTCAGTAGGGCTCCCTGCGCAGCTTCCTCCAGGGGTTCACACAGACCTGGGGTGAGGAATACCCACCAGACCTTTGGGTAGAGCCAGCTAAGATGGGGCAAGAGAACTCTGCTTTATTTTTAGCTTATGAAGCCAAGAAACATAGGTTATACATTTCAAAGATGCAGTCAGAGATAACTAATGTCCTAAAGAGAAATAAATGGTAACCTGCATAGTGATAAATTCTTACTACAGTTTGAAAACTGTGACAGAAGTTAAGGGATTGTCTCACTTTTGTCTGTTCCTTAGGAAAAGGATTCTGACAACTGCATTGCTACTCACAGCCTTCCTTTAGAAGCTGCCCCCCAGTTCTGCATTATCAGCCTCCCCCCTCCCCGCTGCTGTTAGGCATTCTCTTCGCATTATTTCAAAGATTCCTTCCCAGATACACTTGGTTTAAATTCAAGCAATGATGTCTCAGATTTCCATGAAAGGAGGAAACACAAAAAAGTTGTGAAGTTATAAAACTTTGTATCAATTCTTTACAAGAGGATTTTTTGAGGCTTGTTACACACACACACACACACACACACACACACACAGAATTGTCCTAAGAGGGGGTGTTACTAGCTGCTGAGAGCACAAACGTTGGGACCAGACCACCTGGGTTTCAGTCTTGGCTACTCCTCCTTCTGGCTGGGACAAATTAACCTCTCTGTGCCTGTTTCCTCCCAGGGAAAGTGGAGATAATGGTGCCTACCTCATGGGGTTATTAGGAGGATTGGATGGATTAATGCATGTAAAGTACTTAAAACAGTGTCTGGCGCATCGCCAGAAGTCTCTCCCATTAACTGGCTGCTTACTGCAGCTTTCTGGGCATTATGAGGTTCTGGGCGTTACATGTCATCCGGAGCGAGCCTGCCAATTGCTCTAACTTCATTTGTACATGCTGAAGGAGTAAAACATGGTTGCAGGTACATTTTTTTGGAAGGCTCTACTATGAGAATTAATTGTAGTCTGGTCATGGGTGGGGCGGGGGTAGGCTGGAACGGGAGGAGCTCTAGAACAAACTCCTTTTGCACTGAGGAAGCTAAGCAGATGGAAAATTCCAGCCTTCGCCATCCACAAGGGTTACCAGCGAGTCTTTCATTATTTTGAGCCTTTCTAACCACACAGAAATTGATGTTTTCTTTGCAGATTGGATAAAGAACCACCAAATGCCAAAGGGAAAGGAAAAATCCCATGCATGAGCCCACATTTTCATCTGATGTGTCATCCGAGAGACGCCTCCTACTTCTGTTACTTTAGTAGGTATATAAGACAAATCACAAGACGTAACCTGCCACAAGTGCTAGAATTAAACCTGCCAAGGCACACGTCACCGGTAATTGCCTTTGCAGATCTTAGCTTTAGTTCCACATTCTCCCACAGATGCTCCAGCCCTGTAGTCCCAAGACCCAGCCCAAACACTGTTCAGAGCACGAGGGAACAGGAAACCTCGAGATAGACTTGCGGGAATCTTGGGAACAGTGGGTATCAATGCAGTGCTACTGCATTGCAGAGCCTCTGCGTTCTGGGGTTTGTGGGGTCATTTCCCACTGATAGTGAAATTTGCTTTCTAATCAGGTTCTTTCAGAGGACTGCTTTCCCATTACAAATAAACAGGCTTCTGCTTATTTATCCACCACGTTTGCAGCTTTACTGTGTAAGTCACCTTTAATCAATCCAATATCTGGCAACTGCCTCTTCCAAGTTCTTTGGGAAACAATTTCAGGATGGATAAGACATCATAAAAGCACATCATTTGCCGTGCCCTCAATTCCACTTATAAAATGTTCATTTGGCATCCATCCTTCCCACTTTTGATTGATTAAAGCAGTTTACTGTCTGGCTCACATGCAACACCGACCAAACCAAGAGTGAGAATGAGTGTTTTACATGCAAAATTCCGCATGTGGCCACGGGTTCCGCATGTGGGACCCCAGGACCCAAGGTAGGGAAGTCTCCTTGCTCAGAGAGCAGGCAAAAATAAGCCTGTGTTCTGCCATGTGTTACTCTCCAAAGGCTTCACACGCCAGCATCCTCTCACAAGTGCTCAGACCTGCACCTTAATACTAATGATCAGTAGCTTAATGGGCGAGACAAACACCCCAACCCTTCTCAGCTGATACCAATAATCCTTCAACAAATACAGAGCTCCAATGCTCTGAAACATTAGGGTAAGTTCCTTTCAGAAACTCAGCTAATCCACGGGTCTACTGAGCTTTAACTCAATTCTACCTTAAAAAGGGAAGACGCTTATTGACATCGGTTGCTATCTTTTCAGCGAAGGAACAAATGTCAGGTTTTCTTAGTTCTTCAATGAAAAAATATTAATAACAGATGTTGAGGCAAAAAGACAAACAGCTCAAGGTTGACTGCGCAGCCTTTGAATGTGAGCTCCACCCACTGAAATGAACTCCTCTGGAGGCCAGAAAACATCTCACCCTGACACTGGCACTGAAGCCTTAAATAAGAGTACCTTTGGGGTGACTCAAATAAGAAAAATCAGAGCAACCAAAGTTTAGTTCAATTTTATTTTCCACTTTTAGTATTTTTCAAATTATACAACATGCAGTCTGCCAGTGTCCATACATCTTCATGTTAGAACCTAGAAGATAACCAAATTTTCCATGGGCCAAGGAGGGTTACTTCCAGATATTTTATTGTATGTACTATATTACAGCATCATTACTTGATATAAACTGCCATTCTCCCCCCTCAAATCACCAAAACAAGTGTCCACAATTTTTAAATGAAAGTTACTGTACAGATACATAAAGCCCGGAGAACACATCTGCAGTACACGCTACATACTTTACAAACTAGACATGAATAATTCTACAGAGTGCCCTATTCCCCTTACATCTGCACACAATGAAAAGTATTTAAAACAGATACACAATTTGTAAATGTGTAAGCCGGCTTCATGGAGAGGTGCTTCCTTCGGCAATGACCAGGCCCTTGTTCAATACTTTTGAAAAGTGTAAATTGTAGTGTTCAATGAAGCCATTGTCGACTATGATGGTTCCCTCAACTTGCTCAAGGGTGAGACAATGAAGTGATGAAGTAAAATTCTCCCCCTGCCCCCTGCCAGGGAGAAACTCCCCCAGTACGTCATTCAGCCAGAGTCCAAATGTCTTCTGCCATGCTAAAAAAAATGCCCTTCAAATTGGGGACTGTTAAGAGCTTTTATTTGTTTTCGGTTATTCCTGTAGGAAAAAGACCTGACAATTTCTCTGCGAGTCCTGTGATAGCTTGGTATGGCCTTGGACAGGCATGTCACTTCCCTGTGTGCATTTAGGGCTTCAAAATACACTAGATGCTACATTCTAGACAGACATTTTTATTTCTTCATTTATCCCAATACATCTATGAATTCTAATTTTCTTAATCATATAATACTCTTTAAGTCTTAATTCACACTTATTGTTCTCCCTACTAACTGCCATTCAACAAACTAAAGTATTTTGAGATGACGCATTTATACAGAAGTTTCTAGTAACAGACCGAAACACGCATTTTATTCTCCAACCATAAATCTTGATATCCCAAACAGCATTCCTCTAATTTAACAATCCACTATCTTGCAGGTAGATTATTTGTATAAACTATCTGGTATTCCCTTATAGAATCAGAGAGTACACTTTCAAGAAGTAGCATGATATATAAAATTATTCATAGAGAAATGCACACACACACATACACAGACACACACACACACACACACGCAAAAAGCAACATACAACCAGAAATATAACCATAGGCTCAGCCATTCAGAAGTGTGGTTTTCACATTTAGAGTCCAAATGTAAAGGAGAAATAGTCTAAAAATACAAAAATTACATAAATGTGACTTTTTAAAGTAAGTGGCCTACAGAGTATATAGTCCTGATGTTAGCTTATTACACAAATATTTAGGGATCCATTTGAATATACTATAAAATCCGTTCCAATAATCTGAAAATTAGTTTAGAGGTCCTATAAAGGAAAATTAGTTTAGAGGTCCTATAAAGATCAAAGCTAGGTGAACTGACTGGCTGATCAGCAACTAGCAGAATTATCTTTAAGAGACATCAAAGCCAACTTTCTCTGTGAATAAACGTAAAGTGAATTTTCTGAGTCCCTTGTAGAGATCAAGAAATATGGAAAGAATTATAAGTGAATGTTTCTTTTTGAAACATGAAAGGACCAAGCAATTCTTTAAAGTAGAAAACGGGTACCCAGGGAAAAATTACTTTGGAAAAAAAGTCTAAAATTATCTATTAACAAGAGAACCAAAACGGAATTACTGACGTTTGTTCAATTTCCAAACACAAAGTAACATAGTTGCGTAAGACAGTAGTGGTGTAACAATTATTAATTGGCAGTCTTCTCAAAGACCAATGTAATGTTTTAGCTTTTAAAATCAGATGTAAAGTTATAATCTACGGCATGTTATCACCTGATGAGGTTTGCAAAACCTGCCCTAAGGACCCTTCTATCAGACTGCAAATAGCAATCCAGTAGTTTTATTTCTGTGGCAACAACATAAAATCAAACAGAATGTTACAAATGCAAACGAATACAAAACTGTCATCTTTAGCAAATAAATAATTCAGTAGAATTCATCCTCTTCTCTCCTTACCCCCCCCCCCAAAAAACAAAACACACATAAAAAAAGTGCAACATTTAACAAATAAATTAAGTCAAAGCAGTTTTGCTTTGTTAGGGAATTTTATACAAGAGTTTGGAAGTCAATTCACAGTCCTTAGTGATTTACCCTCTTTCTCTTACACACACACACACACACACACACACACACACACACACACACACACCCTTCCACCCACATAGCCACGAGAAAGCCCAGTATCTCCCCCGGCATTCATTTCATTCTAGTGGTGACAGCAGCAGGGACAGTGCCAGCTCGCTCATCTTGGGCAAGCACAATGATAGGATGGGTGCTTTTCACCGAGATTGGTTTGGTTGTCATTGACTTACCCTCGAATTTGTCAAAACAGTAGAAGCACAGAAGACCAATTTAATTGAATCCTTGTCAGTTTCCCTTTAAAATTTTACTACTTGGAAATCAATCATTTTAATATTCACACCTGGAAGTAAGGGTTGATTCAGCGTTAGATTCATGTATTTGAATACAGTAGTAGCTAAATATTAAAAAAAAAGAAAACAAAAAACACCCATTCTGATTTCTTCTAAGATGATGAAACCTATCTATTTGATGCCAAAGAGAGAACTCAGTCAGCAACGATGGGTTAAAATAACTTATTCATGGCAACTTATTCATAGGCACAAAAATTTGTCAATTATTTCCTCCCCAGGGCTTCCTCTTTCAACCACTGGAATGATCCTGGATTTTGGCAGCAATACCCCCTCAAGGCTCAAGATGGTTCCCTAGCGAAAGAGGCCATCCCAATGCCAGCTCTAATAGGATCAGGGAGGGGGGGGGGGCAGGCCCATTTTCACTCCCCGACTTAGCAGCATTTTCAACACTTCTGAAGGAATGACGGGCTGGCTGAGACTAGTTGCTGCAGGTTCAATAGCAAGCAGCCCAGAGGTGAATTTCATGACTTTTCGCATTTACACAGATGTATTTGAATGAACAAATCTACACTGCTACTGTCAGATTGTTTTTCTGCCTTGAAGAAATTTGCTTTGCACTTTAACGGGTGCCGTACTAAAAAGGTGTATTTTACAGATCCAAAGATGTGACCAGTGTATTCAAAATGCTTCCTTGGAGTAATTTGTTTTGGAAAAGTGTTCAGAATGAAAATTTTGAACCCGATAGCAGCACTTTTTTTTGTTCCCTAAAAATATAAAGTCACGTGTTTATTTTACAGGAAACCAGACAGTTGCGGCAGAGTGTCGTGATCATGGCACGTTAGGGCGTTTGCTGGGACTGTGCCGAGAAAGGAGGCTCCAAGGACTGCCCAGAGACCACCCAAGGCCCCGAGGCCGGCTCCGCAGCAATGGTTTCCAGGAGTAAGTGGATCTTCTGTAATCATCCCCTTCAGATTTCTCAGGAAGAGAAAAGTCCAAGCACACAGCTGTACACAGAAATTCTACACAGCTCAAATACCTGAAACTGGTATACTGCAGATGGCTGGGGTAAGCAAGTGTGAAAGAAAATGGAAATTGTGTAGGAGGGGGGAAAAAAATAAAGGAATTGGTGATTAATGTCGTCCTTGACATGCTACGTGGAGTCAGATCTGTTGAAAGAGAACCAAAGAGAGAACACAGGTGTTAGAGAACACAGGGAAATTCACTCCTCCCAGAAAAACATGTTTTTAAATTCTAGATATTTATACCAGAGCTGTCCAATAGAAATACCATGCAAGCCACATAATTGAAAATTTTCAAGTGGCCATGTTAAAAAGTGAAAAGAAACAGGTAAAATTAATTTTAATATATTTTATTTAACACAATATATTCAATATGTTATTTCAACACGTAATCAGCATTACATGTTGAGGTATTTTACATTACATATTACTACTGAGCTATTTCAGTTTTGTTGGCCAGTGTTTGCAATCTACTGTATATTTTACACTTTCAGCACATGTCACTTGAACTTGGCCATATTTCCAGTGCTCAGTGGCCAGCTGCTTGGATAGCACAGCCTCCTACTTACTACTTTGGCTTTAAGTGTTTAGCCCTGACAACAGTCTCTTCCAAAAGTCAGTATCTATTGACACTATGGATACTCAGGGTAACATGACGCATTTTCTCATTCCTAGGGGGAAGTCGAATACCATTTGTCACTGGCCAGCGCTTGGGATGCCACGGAAAGTCAGACATAGCCCCTACCCCAGGCAATCTCTCCAAGAGAGAGGCGCCCAGCCCCGAAAGGCTTGTTTCACCTGCACAGGGTAATGAAGTTACTCAGCCCAGTGCTCCCTTTGATTTCACGCCACTGCCCACCAGATGGTCACCTGATGAGTCAGGTCTCCAGGACCAAAGACTGGACTAGTCCTGACCCAGAGGCCAGGCCTTTGGGCCAATTCAATAAAGTCAGCTGTCAGCAAGAAACGAAGAAGTTCAAGTTCCCCCTGAAGCCCTAGGCCTGTCTGTGACCTCGCCTGTGGGTTTTACGCAGAGCTCATGGCTATTGGGTGGGAGACAACCACAGGGCTGAGTAGAGCCTCATCCCTGAGAAAACCATGGGAAGTGCCCAGCACAGGAACTACGACAAAGAAAAACCCAACTACTCTTTTGATTTTAAAAAGAATAACCTGACACAGTGTTTTCTGTTTTGCCTCTAGAAGGTTCGGATGCAGATTCAGTGAGCAACTGGGGTAAACATCTCCGATTCCTACTACAGTACTCTCTCTCTAATTCTTGTCTCTTTACTCTCCAGATTTATGAGTTATAATAATGTAAGCAACTTCACATATTTTGTATAAAGAGGGGTGAAAATTATAAATAAATAGAAAAAAATCAGGGTGTGGAAAGGAATTACAAAAGTAGGTAACAGCAAAGTGGGTAAAAAAAAAAAAAGAGGAATATACGAGTAGAACAGAAATTGAATAGAAAAAAAGAGAATCAGTTCTTTTTAAGAATTATCACCTCATCCCTGACACAAAAAATACTCAGGGAACTCATTTGGTAACTACTATCTCTTGCTCAACAGTATAACTGCTCACAATTACAAAGATACTCAATTAAAAATGGTTTCAATAACCTTATATTTACATTATTTTTAGAAGTCACAGATAGATTTGTCTTTGAGAAGGACATCTTTAATGTTTAGCCTTTCTGGTGAGATTTTATGCTTCTGGTAAGGACCACAAATGAAAAACCTAAAAGCGTGGCCATAGTTGTCATGTAAATCCATTGTGAGCTGAAAACCAATAGGCCCAGAAATGCTTCCTGAAGACCACCACTGAAGCCTCCATTTCACTTTCCTCACGGGTTCATTTTCCCAAGCACATCGTCTCAGAATCACATAAAGGTGACCCTGCTCAGATGAGACGGTCTTCCTGTGTGCTTGGAAGCAGGGAGGCACTGAGCACATCCCGTAAATTGTCGGATTATGGCTTAATGCAGTGACTGCTGCCAACAGATGTTGACAGAGCCAAACTCAACGAGGCGGCCCCAATAACTCCAGCAGACCATGAAGTGACATGATTTCCACAAGAAGGCCTTTCAGTCAAACCCCTCACTGCCCTCCTGTGCGAGCTTCAGCATGTTTGGGCTAACAGTTTAGAAGAAACAGGGGGCCACGAAGAAGGCCCAACCTGCTTAGTTTAGTCACCGTTTGGGGGATGAGAGAAGAGAACTGAAATTGTGACCGGTTGCCGAAAGGAAACACAGGAACTCCACCAATAAAAGGCCCTTTATCATGAAGAGGTTGTTCTTCATCCTGAGTTAAAGATCTTTACGTGCGTGTCTGCCAAAGCAGTCTTTCCAGCAAGCCCAAGAAAAACAGATCCAACTAGGATATTCCCATCCATTCCCCGACTATCTGGATGTCCATCTACTCAAGACAAATTTGGGAGAGAAAATGGATATAACTTATAAAGGTAAATGGGTTAGCTTCAAGAGAAACTGTTTATGACTGTTCTGATCACACAGACTGACCCACCGGATAGGTTGGCAAGTCTCCAGGACATTTCAAACCCAGTTCTTTTGACCTTGTGAGATGGTTCAGAGCAGTCACTCACTCGCCTGACAGCAGGTACTAGACCAAGTGACCTGACTGGATTGTCCCTGGGTCTCTGCCAAACTGGAGATGCCAAATCAGAATGGCAACGCGTGACCAAATTTAGAAGGAAATAAAATCACCTTTCTTTAGAAGGGGTGGGGAAGGCTGAAGGAGCTAATTATATAAGGGTTTGCAAAAAGTATTTAGAGATCCCCCCTTTTTGCAAAACCCCAACTCTGGGTTTTGCAATTGCTTGCCATGGATTTACACTTAATCCGAACAGTACACAGTTTTATCTTTCCTTTTGCTTTTCTACAATTCAATCCTCACACTGTAAGAATGAACAATTGTGTTTTTACGTATCACCACTGAATAGAAGTAGATTTATCTCACAGGAGAATTAGTACAATCTGTTGTGGAGGAACAATTTCAGTTGCTCTGAATTTACAGCTGAGAAACATGACATCGAGAAGACTTCAAGTAGAGCAGCCCACGACACCGCAGACGAAATAAGGAATTATTTCTTTCAGGTCCTCCATGTTTCCTCCCTTTGAATCCACGAGGCTAGATTCAAAGTTGTACAGTGCAATAGTGTCCAGCTGCCGTTATTTCTATCCTCTCTCTTTCAAGTCTTGTCTCATTCATTCTTTTTAGACCACAACATTGGCTAGTATTTGTGATGGCCTAGTTTTTGCCAGGCACTTTTCTATGACTTTTCACTCCTCTCACACCATCTCATTCAATTCCCAGAACCAACCTGTGATGATACTACTGTGATCCTACTTCTCTATGAGATTTGTAACAATGTAAAACAATGCCCTTGTCTGCTAAGTTTTCTGTTTTGGAAAATAATTACTTTTCATTAAAAATGGCATCTATGTTAACAGTAGTAGTCTTTTCAATTTTTGTTTCAATTTCCAATATAAAACATATAGATAGGTATAACCCAGAAACATAAAAGCTCTTTGATGTCATTAATAACTTTTTAAGAATATACAGGGTCCTAAGGCCAAGAACTTTGAAAACTGCTGCATAGCGAGCAGATCAGAGCTCTAGGGCCTACCACTAACAAGCCGTAAGAGCTTCACGGTTCACTGTGCCTCTTTAGAAAGCAGAAGGTAGAATGAGTCCGGACTAGATGATGATGAAGTCCCCACAGGCGGACCTGAGTGCTTGCTCTGTGCCAGGCACTCATCTAAGCTCTCCGTTGTCTACATTCCTGTGTTAGTCCTCACAGCCTCCCTGTCAGCAGGAACGGCCACTGGCCACATTTCAGAGGGCACTGAGGAACACAGAGATGAAGTAACTGGCCCAGCATGTGGCCAAGCCAGGATGGATTCAACCCCAGGCAGTGCAGCTCCAGACCCTGAGCCCACAATCACCCAGCTATCCTGCCTGTAGCAAAGAGCCCCCTTTGCATACAAATTCTTGTGACTCAATCTTTTCCTAGCTAGGACTGTAGCAGTAGCACGTTGAATGGTCCAGTAGTTTAGATGTAGACCATGTGTGTGGCTTAAGGATACCACGTGACCTGCTGTAAATGAGACATCTCGGCCTCACTGCTTCGGAGGGCTAAATCTGAAAGCAACTCCTTGCCCACCCTCCATGTATGTAGTGAACCCATTTCTGCTGTGGGCAAAAGTTACTTTGTGCATCATCTGTAAATATTTTTTTATTTGTGATTGAGGTATCATTACCAGGAGAATCAAGGTGAACTCTAACAATAGTGCAAGACAGGTCGGACCCAAATGTTGAGACAGAGAAAAGAGTAACAAGGAAAGACAGCGAGTCAGAAAAGCAAATAGCGAATAAATGAGTAAGTGCCAACTTGGGAAGCTCGGCCTGAACCTAAGGAATAAATAGGAAAGGCCTTGTAGGTCTAGTCAAGGGCTTAGAGAGAGAAATCCATTCTGCCTGGGATGGAGTGAGGAAAGCAATGTGGGGGGGGGGGGGGCGGAGGCTGTTCAGAGAAGGAACTTTCTCAGTTCAAAGAAAGTAGAGCCAGCAGTCTAAGTGCACCTAAAGCGTAGGGCTTTCATTGAGAGTAGTGGATGTGGGGAAATGGCCAGGGGCATTCAGAGCCTAGGAAACCTGAGGTTTAAATGTTAGGCTAGAAAATACTGTACGGCTTACTGTGACAAGACTTCCTGGAGTAGAAAGTCATTTGCGCATTCCCAGTGTCTGGGCCAAGTGGAACAGGCAGAAGCTGCTGAGTGTAGCAGCACAGGGCAACACAGGGCCTCGGTCACAGCTGACCGTCAGGTCAGGCCGGCAAAAGGGAATGGTGGTGAAAGTCCATAGACCCTTGTTACGTGTCTGCTCCCATCCCACCACTTAAAAAGTTAAAAGTATTGTTTCTGTTAACAAATATATTCACAATAAAGGTTGTGAAGTGCTGAAACCTGACGAGGAGAGTACAGAGCTATCCCACAGTGACTGTCACTGACCCAGGGAATGGCACACAAAGCAGACACATGTGGGTCGGAACAGAGCCCCCAGGCTCCTTTGATGGTTTTTTATAGTTACATTCACCTAGAGGACCCTGCTATAAACTGCACAAGTCCTTTTCTACAGCTGTTTTCTTTATGCCTCACAACATGAAAAGGCACACAGTGTACGCACATGAATAGCTCCTTCAAATGCCCTGTAATAAGTCCCTTCTGACTCTAACATTGTGATTTTACAAATAAACTTTGACAAAAGTTTACCAAAACTTGATGAAGTAGGCTATGACTATTCTAGATTGAATACATATGGTTTTTTAAAAAGTGCGGTCCCCAACATACCAGCGTGTTCATCTGTACCACCACAATGAGAGGCTTCCCTGTGTCTTTGGTTCATATCATGATATTTTCCTTTTTTTTTCTTGCCACAAAAACCTGAAGCGTTACACACGCGTATTCTATTAGGTTGGTGCAAAAGTAACTGCTGTTTAAAAGGTTAAACATGGCAAAACCGCAATCACTTTTGCACCAACCTCACAGATGCTCTGTGACGACTGTAACCAGCCATTCCTGCCACTTCAGCCCCACACGCCCTCCACACTGTGACTGAGCTGGCGCGTCTCCTCACAATGCTAATCATCTTCAGGCTAAAATGGAAAAGAGCTGAACTCGAAAGGAAAATGAGGTGTGCCAGCCTTGAGAGGCCAGAATGACACGAAGGCCTGCTAGGATGCAGAGAAAGGGGGAAAAGAACTGAGTTACATCATGACACACAGAAGGAAGTGTAGGACTGACAGACGCTTCCAGAAACAACCCATCCCAGAGTCCCCTGTGCCTAGCTCTTTATTTTCAGCGAAAGATCACCTTTCCTTAAATTACATTACGGTTGGTGATTTAGATTTTTGATTTGTGGTTTCATTTTAATTTAACGTGTACATGTGGGTTTTTTTTTTTTTTGTACATGTGTTTTAACGTGAGAGTTGTGTAAGATCTGTAAGCACAGGGAGTGCCTAGTGTTTTAAATTTGCAAATACTTAAATATCATACTGAAATAATTTAACTACACGCTGGGACTCTATGAGAAGTTTACTCCTTTAAGAGTACTCTATTTGCTATTCAAGTTTGAGAAATAATGGTCTAAATACAGGAAAACCAAAAGACCATTCAAAGCCTTTCAGAAAACAGCCTTGGCTTCAGCAATGCCCCACTGGCGCCATCTGTTGAACACATCTGAACAAGTGCCCACCAGCTTGATAAAGCATGAGGGGAAAGGAAGCAAAATTCCATGGCCCTCAGAACCAGGAAGCGGGACAAGTATTTAAATGGTATCTGCATTAAACGTGGGGCCTGGAATACACTCGCAGCACTGCCTGAGAGGGCTATTTCACGTCTCCTCTCTTCTCCAGCCTGCAACTCCCTCTCAGCTGATAACGTGGCTTCTTACTTGCATGAGAAAACAAGCACTTAGATGAGACCCTTTTCACCTCCC
This sequence comes from Rhinolophus hipposideros, assembly GCF_964194185.1. Classification (NCBI taxonomy): domain Eukaryota; kingdom Metazoa; phylum Chordata; class Mammalia; order Chiroptera; family Rhinolophidae; genus Rhinolophus; species Rhinolophus hipposideros. The sequence continues at coordinate 29,915,415 of NC_138052.1, read as the reverse complement.
CACACACCCCATTCACCACCTCTACCAGCATCTGTACTCTCTACTCTGCCTTCTCGTCACCTTAGGTCCAGCGGTGCCTCGACTTATTCTCTGGATCACAGGACCTCTGATGTAGCCAGTACTCTGTACCTATCATTGTTCCGTCTCTGACATGATCCATTTCCCCTCTCGGCTGGATCGTTACCATCTGCATACAGGTAAGCTATAATAGCTCCCAACTTAAAAACGAAATGCAAACATCTTAAAACCGAAGTGCAATCCCCGTCTTAACCTTACATCCCTTCATTCCCCTGTCCACTCAAATAAAACTCCCAGATGGTGCAGTTGCTGAGCCTGCTTCTCCACCTCATTCTCTCTGGTCCCTCCCAGCTAATCGGGCTTGCTTTCCCCTCTGCTGAGGGCTGGAGGCCACAGCCCTCGGGCCTTCACCAGCCATCCCATCCCTGTTGTCATCTTCCTCCTCTGAGCAGCGGCTGACACAGCTGACCACCTCTTTTAGGAACCACGTCTCCACTTTGCCTCCCCAAACCTCACATTCTCCTTCTCAGATCCCTCTGCTGGTGCCCCCTCCCTTCTCTGATCAGTCCAGGGGCCTGGTCTAACTCCCCCACCTCTCTGCCTCTCTCCACCCATCTTCCAAGTTACCGCCTCCAGACCCATGGCCTTAAACACAAGGGACAGGTCATACGTCTCTACCACCTCAATCCCAACTTTTCTCCTCAGGTGCAGACGCATCGCTCCAACTGCCTATTCAACATATACACTGGATGGTGAGCTAGGCTGCAAGTCTAAGGCATTTCATAACCAGGAGCATGATGAAAGCCAAACTCAGTTTTTCTATAAAACCAGCTCATCAACCAATTTTCCCAGTCATGCTAAAAGGTACCAACATTTACCTGGTTGCTAGGGCCCAAACCTAGGAACCACTTTTGGGTTCCACCCATACCTCCTGCTCCCACCCTCAGCTCTCACACACGGGCTGACTCTGACCACTTGCCACCATCTCTCCTGCTTCCACCTCACCCCGTGCTATTCTCTCCCATGTAGACATTCCCAATAGGCCCCTAGAGGAGCCCCTGCCCTTATCTATCCTCACCCCACCGCCATCCTTTCTCCAGAGCCCAGCCCAGGATGGCCCTTTCCCATCACTAACCAGGTCCCATCACTTCCATCCCAAAGCCCCGCGGGTGGCCCCGCGCACTTAAGACTACGCTCTAAACTGCTCACCTGGGTCTCCTAGGCCTCATTTATCCAGTTCCCACAACCCCAAATATGATGGTTTCCTGTTCTTTGTGCTTTAGCCCTATCAGCCTTCCATGGCTCCCCAAATATGCCACAGTCATTCCCACCTTCCAGCAAGTGTATGTCACTCTGTCCCAGGTCATTTGGGGGACTGCCATTTTTCATTACTCAGTTCTTAGCTCAAATGTCACTTCCCCATCTTTCTAAATAAGCATCCCTCATCTCTGTTCTATTAACCTGTTCTTATTTTCTTCAAAACACTTACCACTGTTTGAAATTACCTTGTTTGTATGTTCTTTCTCGGTACTCCCCCCCCAAAAAAAAACATCACTGTGCAAGAATAGGGCCTTCTTTGTGTCACTCACTGTTAAACCAAGTACAGAACACGCTCTCGATACTTGATCCCATTTTGTGAATGAGGAAACTGAGGCCGAAGGAAATCAAACAACTGGCTCAATGTCAAACAGGAGTAAAGCCACGGCCAGGGCTGGAACCCAGGTCTGGCCAATCGCATATCCCATGTCCTTCCTTTGCTTACTGCACTATACTGTCCCATGTCCAGTTTTGGAGTCTGAAAAATATGGTCCCCTACCCCATGAGGCAGCCCCCTACATTTGAATGAACTAGATGAGACAGCCAGAATTACCCTGGGTTCTTTTGATTTCTACGTGCTGGTTTATATATCTTGATTTCTACACCTGCCGTTCCTCTGAAACCTTGAGAATACACCAAAATACTTGTGATTATATTTCTTGAACCCTGAAATGAAGCAGGAGGAAATCCCAAAGATATCCCAATGCCCCTCAAGTGTGAATGTGCCGCTCTGGCTCCACCAGGAGGGCTGGGCAGAGTCCGCAGCTGAGGTCACTTCCACCCATGGCAGACACACTTCAGACTAGAAAACCAAGGATCCAGAAATACCATTTCAAAAGGGTTTTATCTCATCTAAACAATAAACTCCATATTTCCAGTTATTTCTTTAAGAATGATTCCTTCCTCACTTCCAATTATGATTGCACACTCCATTGGTTACTATCCTTTATTTTTCTCTTCCACTGACAAACGCCTGGTCATTTTCATAAAAAGTCAATGCCCTTGTTAATAACTTTTAGGTAAATAAATGATAAGTAACTTTAAAACCCCTTTTATCTGCTCATAGCAGCAAACAGGATACTCAAATATGGCCCTTGCCTACTCAGTGGTTATAATCTACAGCTATAGAGAAGACTAAAAATTATTTTGTAACAACTACGTGAATTAAAGGAGATTATAAAGCAACATTTATCAACTACCTATGTACCAAGCACTGCACTGCTAATCTATATGAGAAGCTGACATTTTATTTGAGCAGTTGTTGTACGCCAAGCAGCTTAGAAGCATGACCGCGTTTAGTCCTCATATCAATGCAAGTGACGCAGAGAAAGGATTCTCCTATTTCACAGATGAGGAAACTGACTCTGAGATGAAATAACTTGAAGAAAGTGGAAAACTGGAAACTGACCAGATCGCTTGTTCAAAGCTGGGCACGGTAACCACACCACCATCCTGACAAGAGGAAAGGGGACATTGAGAAAAGCGCCCAGCTACAGGAGTTGTACGTATATATAAAGTGGGTCAAGAAGGTTCCAATTTCAGATAAAATAATCACACAACCACTCATTAACACTTTGAGTAAAGAAAGAATCACCATGATGGGTGAGGGTGGTTCTGTGACTTTGAAGGTCTTGAACGTCTCACTAGACCTACTGATTTTCATTCTTTGGTGTGAGAGGAGGATATTTGGGTGAGGAGTGGCCAACATTTGGCTGTAAGTACCTCACCTCAAATGTGGGTGTGGCAGGCCTTTGGGGACAGCATTAGGGAAGTGACTAAGCACTGCAGTCTCTGGACCCAGAAGGCCTAGGGCTGGAATATTTGTTAAGACCACGCTGGGAGCCAAGCACAAAACCCTTTGCGTGCTTACCTCAAACGGGATAATGTAGATCCTACATGTAGCACCGTGCTGCTGCATTAGATGTGTAATACATGCATAGTGCTGGCTGCCCATACCACCATCCATCTCCCTGCACTCAGCAACAGAACACTACGTTTATTTGGGGCAGGGGTGCGCCCAGCTAAAAGACTGTGTTTTCTAGCCTCCCTTGCAGCTAGATATAGCTGCGTGCCTCAGGTCTACCAGAGGGATGTGGGCAGCCGGATGTGTGGGACTTTCTGGGAAGGTTGCTTAAAGGAAGCTGATTCAGCAGGAGAGCTGCGTGTGCCTCTGCCCTGCTTTCTCTCTGCTTACTGTACTTCAAACATAAATTGTTTAAGGCATGCTGGCCGCCTTGAGCTGACTTTGAGGAAGGACGGTATAATACTTGCTGAGGATAGTGAGTCTAAATTTAAGAGGCTAGTTTTCTGTTATCACTGTGGAGTCCTTTTCCCAGCCTTTGACAGACCACTTCAAATTTCCTTTATATGATAGAGAATTACACTTCCATCCTGTGTAAGCCATTCTTACTTTAGGACAGTGGTTCTCCAGCTTTGGTGGCAAACCAAACCACCTGGGGTACTGAGTAAAAGTACAAAGGCCCAGGCCCGATGCTACTTCAATGAGCCTGGGTCTCCAGGCACCAGATGATGGCGACACCTACCAAAGTTCAAGAAACAGTGCTTTCGGCTTTTCTGTTCTAAGCTGCCCAACTTGATCTTACAGTTTCCTTCCAGCGTCAAGCCCAAAACTGACCACATGGCAGTCAAAAGCAATTTTATAATATCCAATTTTATTTTATTTCTGACTGAAGGTGGAGGTCAGATCTGAATGGGGTGGCCTGCTGCCAGGATAATTTCCCACCCACCCTTCTAGGACATGGCAGACAGTGGTGGACATGTTGCCCACTCCCAGGCAGGCTCGGCCTTCCCTCTTGTTCCTGTTACTCTGACCAGCCCGTCCTGCTCCCTGAATGCCGTCTGGGACAGCACAGCTGAAAGTCATCGGGTGCAGCCACCAAGCTTCCTCCTGAGCAGGGCTGTCGCCTCTCCTGAGTAAGGGCTCTTCGATTCACTTTCCTTACCTTGGTGCAAAAAGGTCTGGATGAGGAACCCCTGCTCTCCCAAGTCGCCCTGGCCATCGAGGCTTTGCTGTGCCAGCTCACCCACCTTGCAGACAGCTCCCTCAGTGAGAGCTTGGAGTCCAAGGACGTTCGCAGTCACCTCCTCCCATCCACAAAGTCAGTTTTTCTAAACAGTTTTCTGGCCACCTAGTTGACTGCCCCGTCTAACCAATAACTTCTTTTCTCTATTTAGGTACAAAAGGATAGGCCTGTGCTCTCTCCTTCTCTCTTCCAAAAGCATATCACTTTTTTCTCCCTTTTTGCTGATAGAACAATATTGGGAGTGTGGCTTGCAGAAGGAGAAGTTTACAGCCCAGCATCTCAAAGAAAGCGTTCTGGCTCTACCTAGATAAAATTAGCATAATTCTTAAAAACTGCATTCATTCAGTTCAGAGAGTCATTACAAAAATCTGACTCTGTTATGTGACTCTTTTCTTTTTATTTTTGGCTCTTCATATTAAGTTCCTGAGACTTAACCACCCACGTCTGTCTGTTCTGAGTAAAAGCCGTTGACAAACGGGTAATGCCCTTTTGGATGCCAGCTACAGAGGGGAGTCCCACAGACAAAGGAAAACTCAGCTGACTCATTCACCACACCCTCACCTGTCCCTGGAGGGATGCTGGCACCAGGTGGCCCCAGGTAGAAGACACTGGGACTCTAGATTGACTTGAGGATATGCTCAGATCCCTGATAACCCACGTCCTGTAGTGGAGAAGAGCTGTCCCCCGTCTAATCGGGACCCACACGTGTATGTCTGGGAGCCAGCAGGGACAGGGATCTGGCCCAGGGCTGCCCTGGACAGAAACCACCCAACACCACGGACTCACTTCGTATTTATTTCTGGTAGTGAGTAGAGTTTGAAGAGCTGCCTCCTCCCCCTCGGATGGCATGGACGGCCGTTGGAGACGATGCTGGGTAGTGTCCAGGGCGGATGGGCTTGGCTGTATCCAACCGACAGAAAGGAGAGAAGAGACATTCAGAAAGGGCTTCAACAGCCACAGCCAGATACCTCCGGTCCACATGTGAAGACCCAGAGGCACGACTCTTATCAACATCACAGTTCCTGACCACCAGACATTTCTGAAAACGGGAGGTATGCTCTCCTATTAGTACAATTAGCTAATCCAGGGCACCGGATGTTTAGGAGACAGAAAGAACTTACCTATCAATTATTTTAATTCATGTTGAGAAAAATTAGAAACAAAGGGCTTGCCGTCTTATCTGAGGCAGGTCCACAGGCCCCCACAGGTTCCAAGGGCATCTGTGTAGCCCCTGCCATTGGATGCAGCATTCTGCCTGTGACACATATTTCTGGGGATAGGGTCTACAGTTTTCAGTAGGTTTACAACATGTATAAAATTAATAAATTCAAAGGGTATAAAATCCAATGAACCACTAATCTAAAGCAACATTTTAAAACTAGAAACATGCAGTTGCTGGTTTACAGAATATCTGCACAGCACTATCTGATGAGGAGTAAGTAATATTATATGTTATTGGAGGTATTTCCATTTTGTTAACAAGTCCTCTAGAGAACATCCTTAAATCCCTTCTACTCCTGTGATTCTATCCTGGGAAGTAGGCCTCAGCAGCTACACTCTCATTCTCTGCACATGCAGAATGCCCAAATCTAGGTCCTGAAGGGGCTAAATGTCCAGGCTGCACCCCCAGCTTGGAAGCGTACACCGCTCACTGATGCTAGGCTGGGAGCCGGGCATTTCCAAACCTGCACTTACAAGCCACTTTTTCTGAGGCTTCTGGCTACATACAGCTCCTTCAGGGTTCCACCCAGGGCGGGGCAGAAGGGACCTTCGGGCCTCCCTGAGAAACAGCTGTATATTCTGGTATATCTGGGAGGATGGTATCTGTTTACAGCCAAACACGTTTGCCTGTGGCCTAAGCCAGCCGGCCTCTCTCCTCAGCCCAGCAGCTTTGAAGAACACAACGTATGCTGGAATCTCTCAGTGTAAGGAAGTGGGTGCCTGACATTCCCGCTCTCCCAGGAGGAGTGCAGGGTGCTGGGAGGGTCCTGTGGCCTGAACGCAGCTTCTCAGATGCTCCAGGGCATTAGTGCTTCCTGCCCTCTTACTGAGGGCCCCTGTGACAGTGGCAGGGCACGTACCGATCTGGGCCGAGTGGGCCCTCCTGGCCATGTTCTTAGCCCGCACTGCCTCCTTGATGCGATCCACCTCCTGCTGGTAGCGCTTGCGGTCTCGCATGGCGTTCTCCTTGGCCTCCTTCAGCGCGCTCTCCAGGGCCTTGACGCGCTCCGCCGTGGCACGCAGCCGTTTCTCCAGCTTGGGCAGCTCACAGCGCAGGTCTGCGTTGTCCCGGACCAGCTGCGGGCAGGACGGGGGGCGTGCTGAGTTACCAGGAGGGCAGTGGCGCCCGCAGGAGGGGCAGACCCACAGCGGGGAGGGCGGCGGTGGGCAGAGAACGCGACAGGAAAGCGGCGGGCAGCAGACTGCAACTACTGCCCACGGCCTGGGCCTGTCGGGTATTAAGTCCCTGTGACCATCAAGTCTGGGAGCAGCAAAGGGAAATAAAAATCCCATACTCTGGGACTCCAATTTTCTACACACAGGACTCACAGGTACGAGGAAGGGGGAAGGGGTGTAGAATAAAATGAAAAGCCATTTCTAGTTACCGGCAACTTGCAGGCTTGGGCAGGATTTACTCCTCTCTTGTTTGGGTGGGGGGCGGGGAAAGTGGGAGAAAACTGAGTACTCTGACGTCAGCATGTGGAAGCTAAGAAATGGAAAGCAGAAGCACTCACGTGCTTTTGCAAGACACACGTTCTAGAGCCTCTGAAGGCCTCCTTCCATGGAGGACCCACTGCCTACAGCAGCATCCGGTTTGCACCCCGCTCTGTAACAGGTAACCTGGGGGTACTGCTCCTTCTTTCATGATTTAAGAGCCTCAGTTAAGAAGCAAAACGCTCACTCTGGGGCAGGAGTGGGCTCCAGAGCCAGCGCTATTATTTCTTGGCCGTCTGACTTGGTGCCAGTCATTCAACCACTACAAGTTTAGGGCTTCTTCTCTATAAAAAAGGATATAACAGGACCGCAGTGGGAATCTAAAGAACAGTTTTGAAAATCAGAAAGTGCTACATGAAGGCTAAACTACACCTGGGTCCACATGTGCGTTCTTCACCCCTATAATATCCCCAGCACCAGCTATGGTGCCTGGCAGACAGGAGGTTTTTAATACATATTCATTGACGCATAAGTAAAACAATTAATGAATTTCAGAGCCCTAATCCCTGGGAGTTTTTGCTGTTACATTTCTCAACGGTTTGTTTGGATGACTTCAACCAGGTTGAATCTGTGGTCCTCCCTCTGGGGAACAATGTCATCGTCAGTAAAGTTGAAGAGCACTTAAGTCAAAGAGAAATGACATCCCCTCAGCCATGTAGCCCATAAAGATGGACCCTTTCTATCATATCCCAAATCTTTAGGATTTGGGGAAAACAGGTATGACCATCCCGGCATTCAAACAGAAAGGAAACAAATAGTCTGCCTAAATCGCCAGTAGGTTTGGACATGGTTACTGCTCTCTGAGACTCTACACAAGGTCCAGGGCATCACAAGAACTTAACAGGATACCCGAGATAGAGTGACAGAGCAGAGAGGGGGCCAGTCCTGGCCCTGGTTCTCCCAACCACGGGATGAAGCAAATCAGTGTCCTCGTCTGTCAAAGCAAGGGGCACGGACCAGCTCGGCAGTCCTTCCACTTTGCCTTCTGCAGAGTCTTTGGATCCAGAGGGGCCTCGGGGACATCATGCGAGACACTGAGGCCAGTTAGGGTTGGGGCTGGAGGCAGGCTGAAATAACAGGACTCAACATCCCACTCCCCAAGCCCCAGAAAACTCAAACTCTATTCCGTACATTTGGCTTTGATAAAATGAAAGTATTCTATACATAAGGGAAGTCACTGAGGACCAAAGGATTCCCAGGACCCTTCCAGCACTAACATTCTTCCAATTCAGAACCATCTCCCCGCATTGTGGCCAAATGTGGCGGGGCTCCTTTCCAGGACAGAGAGAAGCAGAAGGAAGCCGGCTGACTCCTACCTGTTTGTGAACCTTAGTGAGCTGCTCCAGGTTATTCTCCAGGAAGGAAATTTTCTGCTTCTGGGCAGCACTGCCCCCTCCATCATCGCTGTCCAGCTCTACACTCTGCATTGACACCAATGGGTCAGCGAGACAAGCCTGCACGTTGCCACCCCCAGCCCCAGCTTAGTGTGGACAATACAATCTGAATCATTTTTTTTTAAGTTCCCAATCACACCAAACATTATTCTGAAAATGAAAATAAACAGGTTCTAAACATTTAGACTCAATGACCTTCCCAATAATTTCCTTGGTTGATGTCAAGTGTTATTTTTAGAGGGTTAGGGGGAAAAACTTCAAATCTCTTGAAAAATACACATTAGTTCTCTTTGTGAAATATACCTCTCCCTTACAGATAGGTAAATAGAGACTTTTCTTTCCAAAAGGAAGTGTTCCAAAATTTACTAAGAAAAAACAATGTGGAAACATAAACCCAAGACCTAAAGATGATTTCAAACATCACGACTGGGATAACAAATCACCAAGCTGTGGACAGGAAACTATTATGCTATCACTGGGACTCTCAGTGGCCTCTGCTTGTCCCTTCACTTCCACTTCCATGAAGATTCTTAATGAATCCATCTCAAACTAATCCATCTGAGTGCTGTGCTGGGTAAACTCTTGAAATTTATCAGATCTTGAGACTGGCAAAGGCACTGCCCTCCTTAAACCTCGGAAAACTCCCCGAGATCAAAGCAGCTCAGACTTAGAAGGTTCTCGGACCTCATGCAATCCTATCTCTGGCTCTCCCCAGCTGTGCAATCTTGGGCAAGTTATTTAACCTCTGAGCCTGTCTCCACATCTGCAAAACAGAACACTGAAAACCACTTCTATGGTTGCTGGAAAGAGCTTAAGACACCGGACGTTACAGTGCTTCCTACTTCCTACACTGGCCTCGCCCCACGGGCCTCCTAATGGCCACCTGCCTCATATCTCCTTTAGGTGTATAGCATTGTTCACCAGGCTTTGGGGAACGCTGTCTGACGAGAACTGTCTAGGCTTTCTCTGCATCGTGCAGTGATTTTCACACTATGGTCAAACAAATGTGTGTTCATTTGAAATGAAGGCCTGGGAAAAGATTATAACCTCCTTGTGCTAGAAAGGAAAACTCAGATGAAAAAATGTTCCCCAGTGATTTTTGCCTCTAGCACATTCTTTTAATAACATTCCCTGGCATGAAGTAATTAACGTTTAAGCATAACCAGCCCCAATTTAAGCAAGTAACACTTCAACTGAAAATGATTCTGGCCATCTTTTCTTTTCTTCTCAGTCCCATTCACATAAGACAGCACTCACTTTTTTAACCCGGGCAGTCAGATCCTGGACGAAGAGTTTACGGAGATTATGTAGAGTCTGCAGTTCTCGAGACTGGAAGAGAAGATTGTTAAAATGCCACATAAGAAGGGGGACACACAGAATTTATTGCTCGTGTGGCACTAGACCATCGACCCCAGACATCGCCCCACCTGCTCTGCAAGCCCACCATCGAGGCCATGGTCCTGCATTGCCTCTGACTTGCTCACCACACAGGTCTACCCCTCCACCCTGCGTAACGTCGGCCGTACCCAAGGTGCAGAGGCTGGGAACTCAGTGAACCGCAAACTAGAACAAAGCTTGCTTATTTGCTGTGTTCTGAGTGGAACCCCTTTTTGTTTTTCCCCTCAACCACAAAAATTCAAAAGTTTTCTCACCAAAATTCCTAGTGGGTTGTGTTGTACCAAAATAGTGTTTTTCCCTTCTTATTTCTCACATACACATTAAATATAACGTCAACAAGGTTAAAGGAAAATTTAGCCACCATTTCTCCCACCCTAACGACTGACCTTTTTCATGTGTCTACACCCCCTTCTGGCCCTGGTCCACGGGTTCGTTTACTCTGCAACACTGAGCTTATGGATAAGGCAGTTATTATCAAGATTAAATGAGATGATCTTTATAAAACACTAAAACACAGTTTCTGGCACATAGTGCTCAGTAAACATTAGCTAGTTTTAATTTATTGGTGCATCATATTTGAGAGCCATTTCCTCGTTAGGCTTTTACTGTTTGTTGTGGTTGTTGTTGTCATAACTTTCAGTGTAATTAACTTCTTAGGGGCATTTTTTTCCCTTCATTTTAGATTACATGCCAAAAGTGAACCCTTAGGAATTACGATTGCTGAGACAAAGGCCCGAGTCAAACCTAATGACCTTTGTTAACAAGATCAGAAAACCGAAATACTTCCTTCCATTCAAGTCTCCATGTATTATTAGTTCCTTACAAAATATTTTTCCATAAGGGAGGACGAGAGACATAAACTCGCATTTCTACTTTTCAATTTGTCTAAGTTGACCTACTTTGACACAGCATGTCAGGGGATGCAGCTCAGACATGCTCATAGAAAAAAAGGAAGAAATAGGCTATACAGCTACGGAAACACTAAGTTTGTTGGAATAAAGGTTCTATGTTAATTTAGGTCTTATGACTGGGTCCAATTTTGCAATTCTGTGTTGAAATGAGAAGCACCTAACGTCAATTGCTTCCTCCGATGCAGCAAATTACTTTCTGCAGGAAGCCAAACGGGTGTTATTATGAATACCCTGCGCATCGTACCTGCCTGAGGCTTAGCCTCCTTCCAAGGCAGGTGCAGGGGTGCAGCTCAGCGCTCACATTTCTGCAGACACACTCATCCCACCTCTGCCTGAGGGAGCTCAGTCCCCAGCCCCCTGCCCTGCACGCGCTCCCTCCCACTTCAGAGATTTTATTACTGATTAAACTGTAATCAGTAAATACTTTCCATGAAAAATACCACCACACTAAAGAGAAATGAGAAGTCGCGGGGCCTTGTCAAAGGGCCAGGCATTTCCTTGGGCACAAGTACCCAATTATATAGAATCCCAAATTTGGTGACTTTCCCTCATGTTTCTTTTTAGGTGAATTCAACAGTTTGGGAGGGGCGACTAAAGAACTTAGAAATAGTGTATAAGTTATATTTATGCATATTTACGCTGAGGTGATTATCATTTGGCTTCCTGCAGCAACAAATTCTCCTCCATCATATTCATCATTCCCCACCTCCACCCCGACTCACTTCCCTCAGATCTTTCCCTGACACAGGACACTGCCCTTTGTGTAATAGCTCAGGGCTCAGCTTCCTGACACATGGACATGGAGGGTGGGTCCAGAGAGGTGGAAACAGAAAGCCCATCCACACAGCAGGAGGAGGGTCCAGCCCCAGAGCCCAGACAAAGTGTCCTGTGAAAGCAAGACAGGCTGCCTGGGTGACAGAGATGGCCTCAATGGGCAGGCGGCCTTTTCCACTGTCATTCTTTGGAATTGGCCTCACAGACTCCCACCCCTGGATGCAGGTTCCATCCCCCACCCCACCCAAATACTCAAGGAGATGGAACAGGCCTTGAGCTAAGGAGGGCTCAAGAATGGTCAGCCACGGACAGCGAGCCTGTTTCTGAAGAACGTTTACAGCTTGGGGAGGGTTATGTTGGAAAGTTAAGTGAAAACATCCAAGACTAAAATGGCATATACTGGGAGTTCCAAACTTTGTAAAAGCACATGTGTGTGATGTGTGTGAGTGAGTGTGTGTGGGAGGGATGTGTAAGTGTGAGCGTGGGACTGTGAATGAGCAGGTGGGAAGGGGAGAGAACCCGTGGATAGATACAAGGAGGCCAGTGAGGAAAATGTCTTGTTAAAAAATGTAAAAGAATATGTTCAGAGTGAGTATAAAAGAGAGAAGGCATGAAAGTCTGAGAGAGTGGGTGTGTGGGTGTGTGCGAGTTAAGGTGAGCAAAAGTGTGCAAGTGAATGAGTGCATGTGAATGAGCAAAAGTGTGAGTGTGTGAGCAAGTGTGAATAAGCATTAGTGAGTGTGAATGTGAGTGTGTTAAGGGGGGTGTACTGAGTGTGTGTAAGTTGTATGTGCGTGTGTATGAATGAGAGTGAAGGCGTGTGAGTGTGTGGATGAGTGCAGGTGTGAGAACATGAACATGAGGGCCTGTGAGTATGAGTGTGGTGTGGTGTGGTATGAGTGAGCGTGGGTGTGAACATGTATGTGTGTGTGAGAATGAGTGATTGGGTATGAGTGTAGGTGAGGGGACTATGAGTGAGAGTGAGACCATGAGAGAGAGGTAAAAGAGAGAACATCTGTGTGAGGGCTTGGAAGGGTGAGTATGACGGGATGAGATGTTCACGGTCTAAAGAAAAATAAGGTACTGAAATACCATTTATCTCCGGCTAATGGGAATAAAGTTACCATTTTAATGGTCCATATTTTTCTGAATTCTTATAATCATAATTATGAACATCACTTCTGTGGTAAAAACAGATATACATGAAGCTATTTCATGGCTTCCTTTTAGTTTCCCCTACAGCCACCCTTTCCATAGCCTTGTCCAGCATGCTTGAAAGGCCCGACTTCCTTTGAACAGTCATCTTACTTCTGTCCCGAATGGCTTGTGTCCTGTTCTTCCACATGGCTTTGAGAACCAACAAGCACTGGCCCTGGAGCTCTGCAGAGGGCGCAGTTCAGGTGCACTTCTGAGCAACCACTGCCTACGGCCTGGGGGCACCAGGTCCTTAGAAACAGGCTCAGCCCCTCAGAAACTGCCATGACACACAAATGGAATCAAACACAGGCTTCAAACACAGGCTGTGTGGCACTCTGAAGGGCCTGTGAGGCCCAAAGAGCCAGGCCGCCATCCTCCAGAGCAACTGAAACAGAAGTTGACCAGAGAAGACGAACCTAATGAATTCAGATGCAGGACAGGGAAAACCAGTGGGGATTTCCAATGATAAGCCCTTCCAAAGGTAAATGGATCTGTTACTTCCCTGCCCTAAACCCTGCAGGTCTCAGGGCAACTTGACTTGTCACCTTGACCTCTCCATGCCCACCTCCTACCCCCCTTTTTCACTTGGTCACAGCCACATTGACCTCGCTGCTGCCCCCCCACCTGCCAAGCATGGGCTCACCTCAGGGCCTTGGCACGAGCTGCTGCCTCTGCCTGGAAGGCTCTGCCCCAGACATCCCCACGGTTCACTGCTTCAAGTCCCTGCTCAAATGTCACCTCCTCCTGGAGCCCCCCCAACTACCCTGCTCCTCACTTTCTGTGGCCATCCAACGGAGTTCATGACTGACTTCCTTGTTATCTGTTGTGTGCCTCCCTGAGCTAAAGGCAAGCTTCATGAGAGCCAAGATCTTATCTGTTGTTTACTGGTGCGTGTGAAGCATCTAGAAGAATGCCAGCCCTTAGTAGGTACTCCATAAATATCTGTTACTATTGAATGGAAGTAAGTCACAGAGTGCAGAGGCTGTAAAACTGTAGGCATTGATTTGCAATTTAGTTCAATTTTCACTCAGAGGTTCCAGGATTACAGCACTAAGTAGGTGGATGGATGGAAGGATGGATGGTTGTTGGACTGATGGTTAGTCATTCTGTCAAGAGCTAGGAGATTAATTTGACAACTCTCACTTTCCCAAAGGACATTTTATACCTAAAAAGATATACGAAAGGTGTGCACAGATAGAACTTTAGAATAAACAAATTCAACAAATCATAAACTAATCTGACCTTTGAGACTAAAATGAGTTGGGAAACATGTTGACATACCACTGTCTCTTCCAGACCTTTGAGGTCCTCCCTGGCTTGTTCCCTTTTGTCATTGAGCAATCTAAAAAACAAAAAGGAAGAAGTTCATCATTCAGGACACTGATGACACTCACGTCTTCATCACAGCAGAGTTGGTTAATGTCCTGCAGGAGCGTGTGGGTGAATTAATGGACCAAAACGCTTTTTCTCTTACCCAGAAGTGAAAATACTAGGTATTAACCACTTAGGAATTAAAAGTAATGAATAGGAGAGACTGTTACCCATTCAGTATCTTATGTGACTTGGCTAGACTTGAGAATTGTTTAGAAGCATGTAGTGGGAAAGACTGTGGTGTCATTTGTGCAGAAAAAAGCCCCAAACTGATTTTCTTATTCTGTTTTTTTTTTCAGTATATGTACCCTAGAACTTAAAAAAAAAAGAAAAGAAAAGAAAAAGAAAAAGTTAAAAAAAGAAGAAAAAGGAATTATGAACCACCAAAGGGGCATCAGAAATCTCCTTAGGTATCACTGGCATCTTCAGGTACATCAACAAAACAAACCAACTCACACAAATAGCTATTGTCTGTTTTTAAATTGTCCCAACCTAACCAGAATATTTGAGTATCCGAATAACAAAAATAGACTTTTTAAGACCTTCCCAGGGTGAGAGTAAACAGAGGAAATATTCAAAGTGCACTCACAGGAGCTTTTCCAGTTTCATTTCTCTCTCTTGGTCCTCTATTTTCAGCTTGTTATAATCAGAACTGAGCTTCTCTTGTTCCAGTTGCAGTTTCTGATTCAAACTGAAATCGAGGGAAAAAAGCAATACATTCTACATCAATCTAAAATTCCGAGTCATCCTGAAAAAGATGTGGTTCTGTTCCAACCCCATTAGTTCTATGCATTAAAGGCAGCAATTCTGGAGGGTTTTGAGGGATCAAAGAACAACCTCACTGCTTCTTCCCTGCCCAAGTGAAAACCAATTTCTGGGGAGCATCAGAGAGGCATGAAACACACGGCTTTGAGGATATATTTATAGTTGGCTTGTGCGAGAGTTGCAAGGGGAAAATAATGAGATGGGTAAAGGCTGATGTTTTCAAAGAGAGAAAGAGTGCCCGTCAGAAGAATTCTGCCCTGTCTGCCCTGCAGACAGCATACACCCACTCAGGAGGCCTTATTTGCACATTTCAACCTTCCCTTCCTCTCTTGTCCCAATGTTCTGAAAACATCTCTCAAATCCAAGTTCCTGGATGACAAAGGGACAGTTCCACTCTGTGAAGTCCTCTCCTCAAGGAGGGGAATACACAGAGGAAACACAAAGAAAGCCCAGGATCTCTGAAAAAAAAAAGACACTTGCCATCTGGTTGGGGGCATCTGGTCGGGGGCATCTGGTCAACAATGACGTCAGCCCAACACTTAAAACACTTGGTCGCCATGGCCGAGTGACTGTCAGAAACAAATCATACACCCTCTGAAGGAAAACTCGGAATCCCTTTGAAAAGCACAGGTGCAGGAAACAAACCCCCTGCTAACTCGCTCACCAACCCTCCCTCTTTCTTGCCTTCCTTCCCTCCCTCTTCTCCTTTCTGACTGAACATTTGAGAGTGACTAATCTGGATAAGGAACATAACATGTTTGAAGGAGAAAGCATCACATGAACGACATGGGGGTGCCCAGAGGAGAAGGGGGGAGACGATGTGCATAGAGCCCCAACACACCATGTACTTTCGCTTCAGTTACCTCCTTTAAAATGCAAATGTGCTGGGGAGCAGCTCACATACACCGAACAGAGATTTGGATCCTTAATCTGGAGGATTAGATAATAACTCCAGTTTGATTCCTATTTAGCAGTGTAACCCCAAGTAAATCATTTTCACCTTGCTTCCCACAGAGAGATCCAGTTCTTCATCTACAGAAAATGGGAGGGAACAAGGCAGAACCTTCGGTCTAGACCAGGGGGCAGGGGTAGGGGTGTCAGTGGATAGAACTGTTATTTCAACAAAATTGGTTTTCTTTGTTTTACTATGTCTTTTATTTGGGGCATTTTAAAACACTATTTTGTAAAGAGGTTCAAAACTTGCCCAGGGATTCCCTGTGCAAAAAAGTCAGAACCCTGAGGAGAGGATCCTGAAGATAGCTCCCAGCTTGGTGGCTTTTGTGACAATGAGGTGGGAAGAAGGTAAGAGAGGAAGAGGGAGAGGCAGCTATGCAACAGGCTGGGCCAGGAGAATGGCCTTGAAAAGGTGTCACCAGAGACAAGCTACAATGATGCCACCCCAGCCAATGTCACGGTCCCCAAGCACAGACACATGGCAGTGTGGGTCCCTAAGAGGTGTGTGTGTGCGACCAAGTGGCTTGGCGTTGCGCTGGGTGCATGTATCGTGGGGTAAGGAGGTGGTTAGAGCTGACTGTCTTCTCTGGAGTATTTATTAACCTACGAGAACCCGAGTCAGGACCGATTTGGGTTTTTTTGCTTTTGTACTTTCATAAGGACAGTGTTCCCTCCTACTGGGATGTGTTTACCCAGCTGAGTCACCCACAGAACCCTGCTCTGCGAGGACGAACTGGGAAGGGCAGCTGGGCTCGCTTGCCACCTGCCCACCGGCACCCCCTGAGGCTCAGCTCCACATGGGGGACAGTCCAGGGGAGCAGCTCGCCCACCGCTGCGGCCCCAGCCAGGACAGGGCATGCAGCCAGGACAGCAGAGACCTCGGCTGAAAGCCACGTCCGCCCAGCCTGGCCCAAGTGCCACGACGACCCCCGCGTCCCAACAGCCCGGTGCCAACTCACTCCCGAATTTCATCAATGATCTTCTGCTTCTCCTCAATCTCATCTCGAAGTCTGGACAGCTGCTTCTGATGGGCCTCCCGGTGGCTCTCCATCTGCTGCTCCAGCGCCTTCTGCAAGCCAGGCCGAGACAAACGTGTCATCCACGTGTTGGCCCTCAGCCCACACTGTGACAAGCTCTGAGTCACTGCTACCTCTCACCCCCCTACCATGCCCCTCGGCTGTCGGATCCCAGTACCGGGGGCCCCCACAACCTGCCACGCTTTACTGGGACAACAAAATGGAGTGGGCCCTCGCAGCAAACATGCCCATTAATTCAATCCTTTTCCCACGACCTTCTGCAGCTCACCTGAGCTACATGGCTTCTCGAGCCTGGTCAAGCAGAGGGCAGCAGACCTCTTACTACCTGGGTGACGTAAGACAAGCCATGTAACCGGTATGAGCTGAACTTCCTCACCTGTACAATTCAGATCATTGTTCCTGCCCTGCGTTCTGCAGATTGATGGTGACATTCAAAGCGATGTGACACCAGGCGGGGGGCCCATCAGGGTGAGGCAGGATTACGCTGCTGGCAGCAGCAGGATCGTGCCATGGGCTTCACTTTAACTATGGGTTCCTAGTTCGCCCCAAACTAATCAACATTCTGCATTTTCTCGTGTCTCAATTTATTCACCTAAAAACCTCATTTCCCAACCATTATCCTTGACTGTTTAAAATGCAACCAAAAGTAAAGATCTCTGTGTTTAAGAAGGAAACTCAAATTTGGCGCGTTTCTTTAAAAACGTAGAGGGGAGAGATGTTCACTTCCATTCAAAGGAGGGGCAAACATTTCTTCGGGAGTTAACCTGACAGCGAGGCCCAGGCAGAGCCTGGTAGGTGGTCTTTCCCTCCGTCAGGAACAGGGAAGAAAAATGTACCAATGCAACATAACTATTATGTACAGACCTCTCAGGGCTTCTGGACACCTCTGTCCCTCTCACTTCTCAGCCAGCCCACACCGAGGTTGGCTCTGATGGCCCAGCATCGGCCCCTCCCGTCTCCCTCCTGCACTGCCACACACATCCCTGAAGAAGACAGGTTTTCCTAGCACAAGACGACCTTGGGCTTGGGGAAGGGGCGGCGGACGCACCTTCATTTCCTCAGCATCCTGCAGTCGCGTGAGATGTTCCTTCTCCTTGTCCTGGAAGCTGACTTCATGCATTTTTTCTGGTTTGAATTTGAAATGACGATTTAAGATTTAACTGGTGTACTCACACCCAAAAGTAAAAATTAAGAAACAACAAAAAAGGAAGAACAGTAGTGGAGTGAAATAGCAGCTTATATCACCCGTGACAACCATGGTACAAAGGGATGTGCCTCTGAAGGAGGGCTTCTGGCTAAAGTAAGGCTGACCACTCCTGGGACATTACTGAGGTCGGGGGGCAGGGGCGGCAATTGTAGGGGAAAGGTGCCAACCTGGAGCGGGCCATTCTAGAAGTGACTTGGCTGTGTTATCCCCTCCCACCTGGAAGGACTGGTTCCCCACCTGGCCTCATGAGTGACCCCTGAGGCAAAGTACATAAACGTGATTTATAGATTATAAAATAGTGCTCTGTGAAGGTAAGTGGCGTTTGGATTGATGCCACTATTAGAATTCCAGAAAGAGCTAATTTACTTCCCATGGGTAAGCTGTTTATGCTCTAAGAATCTGGAGCAGGAAAACCACGTAAGGATAAGAACAAAGAAAATAGAATTATAAAATCATACTCTCCAGATGAAACAGAAGGCCCCATAGTTAGGACAGGGCTGCCGTGTGGCACACCTGGGGGGCCAGTCCCACCTCGTTCTTGACCCGTGGCCCCCAAGCACACCGGGTAATGGGCAGCCTGAGATGGGGGGTGGGGGTGGAGGAAGCAAATGGTTTAAGACAGAGACATTCAAGTCACTACGCTTCCTCTCTAGTTTGTTTCACTTTATTTCAGCTCTTCTCGCTTCTATTTTATTTCTACTCAGTGGCATCACTGCAGAAACAATTTACAGAAGTTCTTTTCTGTGTTAGTTTTGGGTGGAACAGTCTATTCCTAACATTCATCCGTTATCACATAAAGAAAATAAGAGAAGGTCATAGGGAAGATGGGTATGTTCTCTTTCGTTTTTAATTGGCCTTGGCATTTGAAACAAAATGTATTTACTGAGCGAACAACTATATAACAATAAAAGAAACAAAAAAGGGTAACAACATTACCAATTCCATGATGCTATGAAAACCATTTTCATTACAAACATCACTGTGTAGGCCTTGGACCACAAACCTTCATTGATTTTTAAATGTTATAACTACAGTGAAAATTACATACGATTTTTAATCCAAGGTTGCATTGTAAGCATTGCTGCAGCCTTCATGTACTTCACCTCCAACATGAAAAATATGTTTTATTCAACCACGTACCATAGTTCATTTAACTGCTGGACATTTAGATGGCTCCCCTTTTTTCCCACCAATATGGTATAAGTAATTCTGCAATGAATATTTGAGATTCGAGGATCAAAATGTATGAAAAATGTTACCATTATTAATATGGTCTTCAAAATGCTTTCCAAAAGAACCCTAACAATTTTCATTGCAAACTGTAATACATGTGTTCCCGTTTCACCACAACACATATATTCCTAATCCTGTTCTGCTTTCTGCATTTCTAGCCACGTTTCTTGAATTTCTTCTATTTATTCATATTTATTGAGTGCTTCCTGTGTCACGTACTTTCCTAAGCAAAGGGAGCTGAGAGGCAGCCAGGCAAAGAGAAGAGCTTGTTCAAAGGATGGAAGGTCTAGGTAAGCCCCTAGAAGAAGTTCAGACTTCATGTTTAGAGCAACAGAATACCATGGAAGGGTCAGCAGCATGGGGTTGGGCCCGAGACAGAATTTGATTTTTGAATAGTGGCCGCCCTAAAGCAGACTGCGGGAGGGACGCTCAGTAGACGGATGGAGTCACAATTCTTAATTAGGACCGAGGAGAGTGGTAATGTAGACAGAGATAAGCAGGACCAGAGAAGCATGTGGTAGGTTGAATGAACAAGCTTTAGGGACAGAACGGAGGCAGGAGGTGGAGAAGGGAGAGGGTTCTGATTCGGGCAGCAGCACAGACTGAGGGAAAATGGGGAGAGGAGCAGATGTAAGGTGGGGACAGTCTTCTAGATGTTTTGACTTTTTTACCCCCCAATAATATATACCACTGTTGTCAACAGACCTAGAAATGCCTCAGCTGAACAAAACTAAACATGATGAGTGCAGCCAACTAGAGAGAATCTGATTTAGGCCAGGAGTTTGACACCCGCGTAGTAGTCAATTATTTACCTTGGGCTCGGAGCTTGGCCAGCTCTTCGCTGAGCGAGTCTTGGGACTCTTCCAACTGCCTCCTCTTCTGTTCCATGTTCTGCATGTAGTCTGTCAGGGATTTGATCTTGGCCTCATGCTTTAAACAAAGCAAACAGATAAAAAGGAGGAGTGAATGACTAGCAAGCAGTCATTCCAGCTTGCCTGGGGCTGTGCGATGGGAAACCGCAATGGAGGAGGAGTTCTGGAGTCCCTTTTTGAGTTCCAATACCCCTACGGTATTGGACATATTCTGCCCTTTCGTTGGGATCCGCGACCACAGACTAAGAGGGTCCTCTGTTTCTCCCATGTGCTTCTCTGCTTCATGCCCCATAGATGCCCCTCACGGCCACGCCCCCTCCTCACCATCCTCTTAAGTGGAACCCCAAAGCCCAGGCTGGTTCCCCCCTTGTACAACATAGCATGTGCTGGAGAGAAAGGGGCTGGGGAAATGTCTGGGACTGAGGGTTTCATTCTCTGAATCTGCCCCTGTGGATTGCGTCTTTGTAAATCAAATACTATGGCTCTCCCCACCTCCACCTCCCGTCTCTCAAACTCACAATTCCTGTCTCAGGGACTTTGCATTTTACATTTTCCTCTCCCTGGTAAGCTCTCCCCTCAACACCCCTAGACATGGACTTCGCTAGATCCCTTATCACTCAGGCCCTAATATTTTTTCACACATGATTTAGCTTACCTAGTTTCTTACTTGCTAGCTCCATGAGGGCACAGAGTAAGTACTTAATAAATACTAGTGGAATGAATGAATGAATGAATGAATGGGAACTCAATGACTGAATAAGAACAACAGTTCTTGGCAGATGGAAATATGCAGATACCCACTCCCGATCTACAGGGTTCATGTTTAGGCAGATACCCAGGAGACTGAGCTCTAATCTCATGAAATAACCTCTGGGAAATGGGCCTCAGCTGCAGCATTTTACAAGCACAGCTTTTGGTGAGGAAGAAGAGTGTAAACAAAGAAGGAGGTAGCATTTTAGCTGGAAACATTTTGTCAGATTCCTTAGATCGTGTCAGAAAATAGACAGCCAAGGTTTCTCTTCCTTTGGAATCCCAGGAAATAATGACCGAGTCTTTAGCTTTTGTAAATTGTAGCAGAGTACAAAACAGCACCTAACGGAAAACGGAACTTGTTGCTAACATAAAAGAAAGCACTGACTAGCACAGGTATTCTTTAAGCCCAGAACAACGTAATATTCTTGACTCCCATCTCCTATTTCCAAAATCAGGGTCACTCTGAGACCTGGGCAACGGGAGCCCCAGTCCTGGGCCCCACACTGTAAAGCACTCCACTTGGGCCATCCGCTGGCTGAACCCCATTCCACAAAGCAGAGTTCACAGGCCAAGGGACCGTGCCCACCTGGAACCCCCATTCCCTCTAGGCCACACTCTGAGTACTGGGAGCCCAGAAACTCCCTACTCCAGGGGCCCTAAGGCCACTCCCAGGACTCGCTGCTGCTTCCATCCCCCACGTACAGACTACCATTGTTGACACAGTTGCATCATTCCCTCAGTTCACAGAAAGTGCAGACCGGACTTGCATGCAGGGGCTGGTACATCCAGAAGGAAAGAGAAG
The DNA here is from genome assembly GCF_964194185.1 of Rhinolophus hipposideros. NCBI lineage: Eukaryota > Metazoa > Chordata > Mammalia > Chiroptera > Rhinolophidae > Rhinolophus > Rhinolophus hipposideros. The sequence continues at coordinate 29,893,653 of NC_138052.1, read as the reverse complement.
ACAGCAGGCTGCAGGCCGCAGGGCCTCTACGTGCCCTCTGGCCTTGACCTCCAAATGCCAGGCGCAGGACTGTCCCTGAGCACAGGCTATCAGCAGAACAGGCAACCTGGGTATCACACTTGAGAGGCAGTGTGCACTAAATGTTTAGCATTTTTCTTCTCAATTGTTATAAATTATAAAAAGTGTGAAACAGTAAAGCAAATCTAGAAAAAATGCTGTGAAATTTTTGCCCATAAACCACCCTAATTTATCAACCCAGTTGACCCTTGAACAACAGGTTTGAACTGCATGGGCCCCCTTATACGTGCATTTTTTTCTTAAATACGTATACTGTTTTTAACCCCCAGTTGGGAGTACACGACGGGACTGACATTTTATATAGGGCAATTGAGCATTCATGGATTTTGGTATCTATGGGTGCTCCTGGAACCGATCCCCTCCAGATCCCAGGGGTAGTTAAGTATTTGGGGATCAGAAGTTATTTGCAGATTTTCAACTGTGCAGTGAGGGGGTAGGAGGACCAGTGCCCCTAACCTCCCCCATTGTTCATGGGTCAACTGTAGTTCTTTATATTCCTGGTCTATCTATATGAATGTATATTTTATAAAGTTGCAAAAGATAACATAGATATAACTTAGTATTTTCATTTTCTCTTAACTTTATATAATTATACTGTCCAAAGGGCTGGGTTTTATAAATTTTTTGTTGAGTTGAATAATATTCTTCCATGTAACTTTATGTTATTAGTCTATCGATAGATATTTAGGTATTTTATTTTATTATAATGTAATACTGCACCCAACATTTTCCATATAAGCGTTTAATATTTTTAATCAGGAAATGACACCACATGAAATGAAAAATTTTCATTTTCATTATAGGGAAAAGTACCATAAGTGAAATTATTGAACCAAAGTATACTTACATTTTTTTATAGTTTTTGATTCTCCAAAAGGAATGACCAAATTATACTTTCTTGACCAATGTATATAAATTTCACTATCACACACCAGCATGGAATCATCTTTTCAATACACTTTTGCTTATTATGTTAGTTATAAAATGGAAACTTGATGTTTTAATTTGCATCTCTTAGATTATTATGGTGGCAGACAAGGAGGCTGGAAATAGTTCTATGATTACATATTATTATGCTTAAAAGCATATCAGAATGAAGTATGCATTTATCTGTCTGTCAGTGTTACCTGAGGCACCACTCCATGCTGCTATGTGTTTCCCCAAACAACCAGCTGGTTTAATGCATGATATAGGCGGCGAATAGCACACACTGGACCACTCAGAGAAGCCTCAAGTCCCAAACACCAAGCTCAGATAACAACAAAAGACCAGAAACGAGGCTGCCCTTTTCTGAAACCACCTTACTAAAATGAATGTGCCATTCCAATGGGAAGAAGAGCAGCCTTCCTCACTGAAGGGATGAAATGTGCCCTGAGGCTTCAAAATCCCTTCAAGGCTTTGGGTTCTCACACAGGTTGGTTTAAATCCAAGTTCTGCATTTCACTGCTCTATGAGTTTGGACACTATATTTAATCTTTCTAAACCTTAGTGTGCTTATTAGAAAAACAGGAACAATAATAAAACCTTCCCACCAGGATTTTTTTTTTTTAACATCAAATGAGATAATGCATGTAAAGTGCTTAGACGGTATATGGTGCATTGTCAAACGTCGATAAAATGTTACCTGCTGCTGCTAATAATGAGAGTAGTAGTAGCAGTAGTTTCTGTTTTCACCTATTAAATTGGACCTATGGTAGAGATTAAAGTAAGGAATATTGCCTTAGCCATAGGAGTTTTAGATTCCACCGAATCTCATCCATTCTATATCTACATATCTATCTACCTACTTATCCATAAATAGCCAGATAGAGATATACAGACACATCCTTTACAAAGGGACTGACAGTAATCCATGTAATTCACACCACAAAATCTAGCCTGGGTTAAGAACAAGCCTGGGCTATCATTGCCTGGGGAGGCCATGGTCAAGTATACGAACAGCAGAGCTCATCAATACCCCTATTCCACACCATTCGCCCCAGGAAGAGCATGGAGGAAGTAGATTTCCAGAGGACATGGGTGTAAACGAGGAGGACAGGTGCGACCTACCTGGGATATGAGCAGCTGGCATGCTGCCAGCTCCCGCTCGCTGGCATTCATCTTCCTGTTGGAATCCACCTGGGCACTCTCAAGCTGCTTGCTGCGGTTCACCAGGGACTTTACGTCTGACTTCATCTTGCTGATGTACAGACGGGCCACGGTGAACTCCTCTTCGATGACTCCATTCACGTCTGCCAGCTGAGCACAGGAGGAAACAAACTCAACTGCTGTCTACAATTTCCAGAGGTTCGTGGGCCCCCTGACACCTGTCTGCGGGTCCTCAAGAGGTCTGTGGGTTCCTGGTTAGAAATCCCTCACGATAGGACCACAAGTTGAACATGATCTCTAAAAAGTACCATAGGCTCACCTCAAGTTCTCTGACACTTCAAGTGAAACTTTCAAGTAAAAATCTCTACTAAATACAATCATCAATTAACCAGGTTTTCCTGTACAATTGATTGTTAGGATAAAAGAGACCCTGTCAGGAGAAAAAGACATCGAAGATTTAAAACGAGATAACTTTAAAGAGGTGTTCCATTCAATGTCTTATACCCTAAGATTTCTAGAACAGAAGCAATGCCCAGTGATCCTAAAGGTGACTCTGAGTCCCTGTAAGAACTCACATTAAAATTTCAATTGTGTTTTCTATAGTCTGCTATTCAGAGAGAGAAGTAGTCTAATGGCTTGAATATGTTTCTATGACTAAGGGTTGAAATAAAAAGTACCGTCTCTATACTCCTCAATTAAACAAACAAAAAAATCTAATGAATAAGAATGTGCCATTACCAAAAGCCCCTCTAGATGAAGACTTTACTGCATGACTTCTCATTACTACCAATCTGTGCTTCCCTGCCTCTACGTGCCTGCCTCTTCCAAGCAGACAGGAATCTAGTTTATTATTTAAGGTCACCTGAGAATAAGTCTAAATCCATCTTTAGAGGAGAAGATTCTGACAGCCATTCTTGCATGATCTCATGTTTGGTTTCTAAGTTTCAGAGCTCTATTACAAACAAAAACTGAAGCAAGATACTTGAGATGGAAACCCATTTATTGACATGCAAACATGCTCTTGAAGGGCAGTTGACCAAAGCAGCAAAGTAACTGTGTGCTTTTAACCACCAGAGGGCGTCCTAGCACCTCAGGAGAAACAAGAGCCCTGTCCAGAATCCAGCCATGAATGGAGGCTTCAATTGGTTCTAAGACAATGATTCCAACTATGTTTTTCTGATGTTCCACACTATACTGTAACTGCCCGTTTTTTTCATTATTGCTGTCGTTACCTCATCATATGACTATTTTTTTCAGTAAACATTTAAGAGCTAGGAATATGGAAATCATGTATCAACCCTGAAAATTGGTAGCAGATAGGAAGTACACTAACTAGACAGCACTGAGAGCCTGTAACTGGGTGTCAACATTACCCTAAGAATTCCACAACAGTATCTGTTAAATAAGTGTCAACCAACACAACTCAATCTATAGTAACAGGAAGAAAATGTACAAGTATCAACTTCTGATTCCATCTTAATTTAATGGCAGTTCTTGCTAAGCCCATTGTATTTCTGACTGTCAACAATTTGTCTGCCAACACTATTCATTATATATTCCTTTTATAATCCCATAGCATGGAAATATTAGGTGAGAAAAGCCCTCAAACTTTACATTCAGTTTTGTTCTTCTACCTTTGTGATTGGTTCAATGTGGAAAAGACATGAGAAACACGTTCTTTAACCTGACCAGGTATACCCTGTACATTGTCCAGTTCCTCTGAAAGGTAAGGAAGCAGCCACATCTTTTATTGTGGAATTCACAACCTATACCAGCCTCTGGGGGTAAAACATTGCTGAACCAACATGTAGGAGTCCTGGGAAGGGACAAACCTCTCTTCCTCTCCAGGTCTAGAGGAAACAAGAACATTTTCTATTTGATGCCCAGATCCCATGTGATGGGGGAAAAGGAAAAAATATTTACAATAATGGACTTCCTCCAAAGTGATAGCTGGATAGTTGTTCCCCCAAATCAGAACCATCATCTCTGAAGCCTACTCTTGCCCTATAAGATCTAGAAGGGAGATTTTGAGTCCAGGCTTGATGGAAAAACACAATACTCCAAACAAATGTTTTTAACTGTAAGGTTTTTTTTTTACCCTTTCAAGAGTTCATATATTGAATCATGTAAATTTACAGTTTTCAGTAACTCCAGTACACTATTATTTCAAATAGAAGAGCCAGACTTTGTCGCTGAAATGTTATTTATAACTCTCCCCTGGGTCTGAGGATGACTCCAACAGTACATACGACAGTGTGATGCAGTACAAATGACTAATCCAGGAGAAAAGGCTGCCTGCACACGGGAAGGCAGATGCTGCCTGCCCCCTCTCCTACTCTGCCTATAGAGAAGGACTCACCCCCACACCCACCCACCTACACCCTGTCTCTAGAGCATGGAGTGGCTGTGCAAGGTGCCATTTCTAAACCAAGTAAAAGGTAAATAAGGTGATTGATTGTTCACATTCTAAGACATAAAGGTCAGATTGAGACTTAAAGAAGTCAGGGTGGGTTGAAAGAAAATTAGGCAGCTAATCCATTCATTTCATTTACTCTACCTCTAGTCTATTAGTTGGTGGCTGGATTCCTGGAAATCTTTGTTTTAAGGAAAGCACAGTGACATAGCTACATGAAAAAAGAGGAAGCTCACTAATAAACCTGGATAAAGTCAACATTAGGCTCATCTTGGCATTTGCTGGTCTCATTTTGTTTTGTTAACTCAACAAAATATTGCTCAGACTCTGAAAATGTTTCAAGACATGACTGAGCTAGAGAAATACGGGTTCTTCTGTTTCATACTGTTCAGGCCTGTCGTATTTGGAGCTGAGAACTGAGGAAGACTCCAACAGCCATCTTTACCCCCTCACCCCGCAGCACTATCAGTAGAAACTATGGAAACTGGAAGTTAGGAATAGAAATACACAGTCACTGAAAAAGATATCCTAGATCTGCTCATTTTCTTAGACCAAAAGAATTATATCAGTTGACTAGTCCTAACAATAAGAAAAGTATCTGTAGTAAGTAGGACTGCATCAATCTAAAAAGCTTCTGCAGAGCAAAAGAAAAAAAAAAAAAAGAGTAGATCTTAAATATCCTCATGAGGAAAAGGAAATGGTAACTGTGACAAGATGAAGGGGGTAGCTAATGCTATGGTGGTAATCATTTTCAATATATAAATATGTCAAATCAGGACATTGTATACCTTAAATTACACAATGTTTTATACACACACACACACATACACGCACACACACGCCACTTATATCTCAATAAAGCCGGGGGAAAAATATGTGTTCATAATGATACAAACTAAGAAATATTTGTGTATGTCATGTAGTTTTTCAGCTGACAACCTTCAGATAATCTGGGCTCACACTGTCATTTTATAAATTAGGAAAACGAAGCTCAAAGAAGTAAAGTGACAGGAAAAAGTCACATCACTCTTCCCTTTAGCTCTCACTGCCCTAATGATTAAATCATAAGAAAAACAAACAGAATATTGGTAGTTACAAAATAGTCATGAGGATGTAAAGTATAGGGAATATAATCAACAACATGGTAATAATATATATATATAGTGCCAGGTGGTACGAGTCAGAGGGATCACTTCCTAAATTATATAAATGTCTAATCACTATCCTATACACTTGAAACTAATATAAAATAATATTGAAAGTCAACTCTAATTGAAAAATTTAAAAACGGGGGAAAAGATCAACAGTATTGTGATAGCGTGGTACTGTGTCAGACGGTTGCTGGACTTGCCATGATGATCAGTGCTTTAGCACAGGGAATAAAATCAATAATGTGGTAATAACACTACATAGTCATAGGTGGGCACTGTGGAATAACTATGATGTACACCTGAAACTAATATAAATACATATGTATGTTAGCTCCATTTTAATTAAAAATCTTTAAAAAGAAAAGAAAAAAAACAGAATAATTAAGAATATGATGCTTTGTAAGTGAGAGTTATCAATGAAATTGACTAGTTCTCAATGAAATTAACTAGGGCATCCAATGTCTGGGATCCAAAAATATCTTCAAAACAGCCAGTGGAGTATTTAAAAATAATCTCAATCATACTTCAGGTTCCCAAATGTAAGGCCCTTTTTTCAAATGCTGAAGTACCTAGACACTCCTTGATTTCATTAGCATTTTTCATCAGCTCTATTTTAGAACGTAGCATAAAAATATCTTCCTTTATCATTGTCAGCAGCAGGCGCCAACTTCCCATAAATCAAATAACTCCACCTTCCTATTTTGAGGGCCATTTAATCACCCCAACATGAAAAGTTTTGAGCTCAACACCGATGTATGCTTCTGAGAAATTCTTCTAAATCCTCAAATATAAAAGCACCAAACTAGAGCTTACGAGGGTAATCCTCTAGTATCTGAGAATTCTGTGTTAAAATTAGATTCAATCGTAAAGCTGCATGAAATAGTCAGTTATAATAGATGTTCCATGAAAGAATGACTAGGTTGACAGGAAGCCATATACTCTAAGCCTAGAGTTTTCTATATATCCCCAATATGTCTAAAAACAAAAATAATTTAGAGACTCTTTTCTAGTACAATCCCAGCACAAAACCTGAGTGTTCCCACAAAGCAGGCTCGCGTAGAATTCAGCCTTTTAAAAGTCAAATGGCGAAATTCAAATAATTTGGTTTTGGGGACTCGTGAGTTGGATGATGAACACTTCAGCAAGCACCACTACCGGGCTTGATGAAATCCACACACATTTACCAATGGCTACTGTACAAGGTGTTGTATTATCATAATGCTATAGTAATCAAAACACCGTGCTTTTGGCATAAAGATTTAAATCAATGAAACAGAATAGATACCAGAAACAGTCCCACACACTTTGGAGGGCATTGGATATGTTCATTATCTCACAGTGGTGGTGGTAGCATGACTGTGGACACATGTCAAAACTCCTTAAATCGTAAATTTGAAGTAAGTGACGCTTACTTCACGTCAATTATACCTCAATGAAGTTTTCTTTTTAATATACCTATCTTATTTTTCAATGACATCACTATCTTGTGGCAAATTATTAATATTTATTGGCTGATAACTTTGTTTATTCTCCCTTTTCTCTTCATGGACAACTTTATACCTCCTCCATTTTTCCCACCTCCCTTACTTCCTTGTTATCAATGGCACCAATGTGAACAACTCCAGGGGATTAATCATGGTTGGTTTAAGCCAATTACAGTAATCCTATTTATTTCTCTTTGTTTTCCCAGCTTCCCTTGCAGTTTGGGGCAACCATGTGACCCAAATCTGGCCCATAAGGTATAAGGGGACTTCTGGGATATAGTTCACACCTGACTGAAAGTTGGCCGCCTTTTTAGCCCATCCTGCCTTGGATGTAGTTGTGCTAGGATGTGATGATTGGTGCTATAGCAACTACCGTGAGATATAAACCTACAGATATAAAAAAGAAACAGGCTGAGGAAAACAGAAAGGAAATAAAGAAACGTCCTGGATCCTTGACATTGTGGAAACACTGCACCAAACCAAAATTTGCTTCCAAAACTTTCATAAGCCAAAAACTGGCCTGGGGAATATCTTGTGAAAATATAGGTTCCGATTCTGTAGGTCTGAGGTGTGCCTGAGAGTACAGTCCCAACAAGCTCCCAGGTGACACAAATCACAGCCTGAATAGCAAGATTCTAGACTTCCCATACGGTGAATAAATGTGGCTTTGTTTTTAAGTCACTATTAGAATCCTATTACTTTCAGCTAAAAGCTTTCCGAATCCATATTGATTGGTTGAGGAATTTTCATTCTGTTGGGTTCTCATAGAAAAGGAGAAACACAATTCTGAGACTAGAACTGTTGCTTCACTTAACTCCAAATTTCTGTGACACTGGCATGTAAGTTTGAAGACCAAACCATAAAGCCGACCAAGATTTGGAGACATTTCCTATATTTGAAAGGTAAATTTTTTTCTCCTCCTCCTTATCCAATTATTCACTTAGTCATCCAACCAGTCCTTTGTTCATTCATTCAAATATTACCAAGCATGTGGCAGGTGCAAAGCATTGTGCTAAGCATTGGATACTCAGGAGATTAAAGCAGACCCTGCTTGCTTAGGATCACGCCATTCTAAGAGCAGGGAGAGAGGATAAAAGAAGGGCTGACTTACAGTCTTCACATCATTGGTGCCAATAATTCCACCTATCTCCCCCAGATCCTTCAACAGTAAATTCAGGATCTCGGTAGCTCTCTTTTTCTGGTGGTTGCTAAGTTCTTGCAGCTGATTCAGTTCTCTCTGTGTAGTTGTCAATGTAGTCTGAAAACACATTTTAACAATAAATTAAAAGGGTTGTCCATCAATTTCATACAAGCTACATTGCAAAAAAGAATAACAACATAATGTAGGATGGAGTTCTTTCATCAATTTATGTGATTTCAACATACATCCTTTTAAATCAAACTATAGTATAGCACTACATTCTTTGATAAGAGGAGGAATTTGTCTTGGCCTGATATATTATGTCTATATATCAGATGACAATTTCCAGGTTAGTGAAATAAGTTACTAAAAATAAATAAAGTCCAAAAGGAGCCCTGAGGTTTATAACGTATAATCACATCTTCCTACCAACAGATGTCCTGGGTCAGTCCACATTCTCCAGGGTCTAAACACACCTGTGAGCACCCCCATCTCCACTCCCAAACAAACCTGCTGCCTGGACCACTTCCAAATTCCCATTTGACTTCAGTCTAGAAGGGCCAGAGGGACATTAATGAGATTGGAAAACAACTTAGAAAAATGTCTAACCTTCAACGAAGTTGAATTGAACACTTTTCATCCCTTTTCAAAATTATTCAAGTTCAACAAGAGAGGGTTTCTTAACATATAGCAAAAACTCCCTGTTATTGCCAAACACTAACAAACCCATCTCTTTTCCATCCCTCCCATATATTACCAGAAGGTATATATTTTTAACTAACTAACTAACTAACTGACTGACTGACTGACTAACTTAACAAACTCCCAGCATCAACAGAATAGTCATCTTTTGGTGTCTTGGTATGTATTCAGTGAATAAAGAAAATAATTCCCCTAAATTACGAAGCTGTGAAGGTTAATGCAAAGACATTTATGCAATTCTGCCAATTTCAGCTATTTTACTAGAGCACTTTTTAATGATTGACTAAAAATAGTACTCTAAATGAGTCTAGCAATACTCTGTTTGACAGCAAATAAGAACTGTATTATGGGAAACGTTTCATTATTTTGAGAAATAAATAAAGTAAACACCAAGGACTAGGTAAGAATCATGTAGAAAACAGTAAGCAGAGAAAATCTAAGTCTCCTCCTTTCCTAAGTGACGTCTGACCCGTATTTCTATTTGTTTTTGTTCTGGCATTGCCACTGCTTATTTCACTTTTTTTAAAAAAGCCCACAGAAGCAGCAGTTCTCATCTTGGGAAGCCATTAGAAAGTCTTCCTTCATGAAATTGAATGTATGGAGTGGGGAGCCTTTCTATCAGTTCTGCTGTCAGCAGATTAGAGCTTTCCTGCACCATCTGCTAATTCTCCTTGCCCGGGAGGACTGGATGTTTTCCACAAAGCAGGCTGGGCACAATCCCATATTACCAGACCACTGGGTCGTGGTGCCAAGGGCAGTTGCGTAAAGCCATTCAGCTTCCCACCACCCATTTTCCAAGTAGAAAAGGACAAAATGGACACATCCCACCACAAGCCACCTTGCCAAATGCTCGATGGCCCTGCTGCCACGAGCTCACTGTACAGAACCTGCAGCATCTTTCACTCGGAGAAACTGAAAATTAGAAAATGTGCAGACTAAAAGCACTGGTATAAAACAGGACAACTAACAAAGCAGGACAGCTCAGTCCTGGGATAGTGTAAGAAGCTGTGGGAGGAAGTGAACTGCGTTTAGAAGGGTGAAATCCATGCTTTCCATGTCACGCACTCTTGCTTGCTAATATAACATTGATATTTATTTATTGGTAATGTAACAAATGCACAAATCCATGCAAAGTGCTTTATGTAAATTGTCACTAATCCTCACACATTATTATCACCATTTTTACAGATAAGGGAACAAATGCTCAAGAAATTTAAATGTTATGACTAAGGCCTAATAGTTGTAAAGCAAAAATTTAACGAGGATTTTTCTGGCTCCAAAGTCTGCACTCTTTTGACAATTCCACATGGCATCCCTACTAATGTTATATATCCCCTGGATATAAAATAGTTGTGCTACGCCATTCCAGGATGAGTGGGCAAATGTCACACAAAACATTTCAATTATTGCAGCATTTCAGAGAATGCATCTAAGTCTAACACTGAAAAACCATTCAGTCAACTGTCTTCCTATATACCGTAGACTCTGTCAACAAATAGCAATATAAGTAAAGGAATGGTAGCAGAGGAAGTCCCACCCCCTAGAAACAAATGTTCCAACCGTTTTCTGGGCCAGTTCATCTGTCAACTGCTCATTGGCCCTGATTTTATCCTCCACTTCCTGTGACTTCTGGTCATAATTGACAGCCAGTTCCTCCAGGGCCTGGAGAACTTCTTTCACTTCATCTTTGGCCGCTTCATTTTCAATTTGGAGACGTGTCAGCTCTTCTTGGATCTTCTCATAGTCTCTTCTTGTAGAAGCTAAAAGCTGGGGAAATGAGATGGCATGGAACTGGTGAATCTAACGTTCACATGTTTATGTGCTATACTCTGTTCAAAATAATTAAATAAAAATAGAGAAAAGAAAACAAGTTGGAAAAGCTCAGGATGACTAGAAATCCGACTGTATATCCAGATGCTAAGTTTAAGGAAAAAAAACAACACAGCATGTTATCTGAAAAATCTGTTTCTTCTTTTTTTTTCTTTCTTCCTTTTTAGTTTAAAGTTGCATAGGCTTAACTCAGACAACTGATTGCACATCAAAAATACCACACTTTGTAGCTGGTTGGCTATTTCCATATGTTTAATAAAGTGTGGGAGGACTCATTTCCGAGGACAATAATACTTACATAGCTTTTTAATATTACCATTATTTCATATTGTAAACTGGTCAATTTCAGGCTAAAAGGGCAGTCATCGATGTTTCTTAATATTCATCATGGAGGTATGGAAAGCTATACCATAAACACTAATACGGGTTACAAGTGAATGATTGGGTTTGTAGATGCTTTCATTATTTTCATGCTTATTCTATTTTTCTGATTTTTCTGTAATGAACAGATACTGCCTTGATACCAGAGCAAAAGAAAAATATTAAGTTTTAACTGGAACAAAAGGGAAAGTTTATCACAGGCAATTGTACCAAGCTGGAAATGCAAAGGAATAGAATGGGAAGAAGAGGGCAGGAAACACAAAGCAAATGGAAGACTCAGCTATAGTGAGTCTTTAATCAAAGGAAAATGGATTAAATATGGTTCATCTGATTGCTGAGGCATACACGATCTCCCTGCCGATGGAGGTATTTGGGCAAGGGGCAAAATCGATGCCCTGGCGAGACGAACGGGAACCGAGAGGAAAAGGAAGGAAATGTTTATAAGGGGCAAAATCGATGCCCTGGCGAGACGAACGGGAACCGAGAGGAAAAGGAAGGAAATGTTTATAGAGAGAGCTAAGTCTCTGGGAGGGCTAGGACTGGGGACATGAACCCAAGCTATAACTGCATCACATGACCCAACTCATAGCATTTTAGCAACAAAGCATACAGCGCCCTAACGCTCAGAAGAGGAAAAAAAATACTTAGATGGTCATCAGGAAGAGAATTACGAATCATTTATGTTTGATAGATTGGCTGTCTATTCTTTGCTTAAGTTCCTGTTTATAAAATACTTGGCAACCTGCAATGCAATAAAGACATTTACTGGGGAACTGAATGTCATCATGGAGACTGAAAACAATTTGTCTCCTTTCTACTATATCACATGGATACTAACATAATATTTGGACCCCTTTCTTCTTTGCTTTCCCTTCCTCTACCTTCTACTTTTTTGTTTGTTTTTCCTACAACCTTGTGCTATCCTACAAGATAGCACAAAGACGTGATCCAATTCCTAGCATTTTGCAATTCATGCAAAGCTAAAAAGAGGTTAAAATGGCAGGAAACAGGAGTGCCAGGCAGAGGGTATAAAGAAATAGAACCGTCATTGCCCAACTACCAAGCTCCTCCATCTCCCTTCTTCAAAGACTAAGTGTAGCAACCAGCTACTCTCTCTCCAACCCCCGGAGCTCTGCAAAGTCAGACACTTATTTTCTAAATTCAGGCAAAATCAGCTTTTAACAGGCATTGAAAGGGAACCTACCAAGAAATTTCCATATGATTCAGTGATTTTGGAAAAATTCTTTGCAAACTAAATCTCTGAAACAAACATCATAAACAAAGAGCAATAAAAGAACTTTGTACAAAAAAAAATTCTTTATTGTGAACTTTACCTCATCCTGATCCAACATCTGTTGTTTCAGCTTTTCAGCCAGCTGGCTCTGCTGGTTAATTTCATCATCCTGGAATGAAACATCATGTTTAATTCTTTTTGGTTAGTTATGTCATTGTTGATATCCTGGTTTCCAGACGATTGTCAGATACCAGGATGCCAGCTGTGAGCTTCCTAGTAGGATGAAGGGAATGGTGTGACGCTTCCTCACAGAGAGATTGGTTCTGGTACCTTGATTTGGTTAAAATACCTCTTCACCCATCTTTGTCAGCAGATGCAACATCGGGGTATTCTGGAAAATATAATGTCCTACACATTCATCTCATTCCTGCTATTCCAGAAATCAGAGGTGGAAGGTTTGGGAATTAAAGGGACTTTGGAGCTCTCCCAATTCAAAGAGGTTAACAGTGAATTCTTAGCTCAGAAAATAAGGCAGTGAATTTCTAACCATCCGCCCTGTAATATATTCATGTCCCAAATCTTGTCAAACACATCAGTGACCAGGAATGCTGACACGTGATATGTAAGAGAGACCAGTATTTCTACTTCAGACCTCTTACTTAGAGAGATTGGAAAAACATTTACTAGGCAATTAATCTCTCTCGATTAGACTTCCCTCCTGATTAGAAGGGAATTTTCTTACGAGTTTGGAAAAAAACCTCAAGGAAGTTGAGATGCAAACATGTTAACGCTTACTTTCTGGCCTGTCACTGAAGTGGGGGGAAAAATCTTGGCAACGGGCAAATTCGTTCTCTTCACTCTCATTTTCCGCCACTAGGTGTTGCTGCCACAAAGCCGTAGCCACTTGACCCTCACTGTCCATGCACACGACTCTGCTCCTCTTGACACACTGTCCACCCAGGTCAGGCAAAGCAGCAGGCAGATTATGCCCAACAACCACGAGCTCAGCTTTGTGACAAAGATTTTCATGAGTTCAAACGCACATGTGATACACAGCCCGTGGAGAACGACAACTGGGCTTCACGTGTACCTGGTCCCTTAGGAACAGGGGAAAATCCTATTTGATGACACTTCTAGGGTCTAAACCCCGAGCAGAGTCAGATTCGGTTCAGTATTATTGGGTCCCTCTTTGTGCCAGGTGGTTCCCAGGTATTTTCATCAGCAGCCTATAGAAAAGAAAATAAATTCCTGCACTGTGTTTTCTACCTTTTCCAGAGAGGAAGTGAGGGGGGAAATTCAAGGGCCTGGTTAGCAAGCCTTAGTAGCAAAACCTCAGTTTTCCACAGGATACTCTCCAGCCTGTCTGGTCGTGTCTATGCATACATTTAAATCAGATTAACTCTGTGTCACAACTAATGCTTTCCATGGAGCCAGAAAATTCTAAAATCAATATTACAGGATCTGTATCTCCTTTTCCTTTGTGTAAGTACATCTTTTGGCCTTAATTCTCTCCTCAAGGAGATCTTGTTTCTACCGAACGTTTCACACTGATGTTTCTTTAATGGTTCTACAAAATACTCATGGCTTTCCTCCCCAAATCAGATTTCTGACAGGAGAATTAGGGAAATTACACCAGAGTGAGACTTCCAAAACTGGTACTTCCATACTAGGAGACTACGTTGTAGAGTTTGTTTTCTCTTCTACCTTGTAAATTCAGAACGTCAGGTACCAGGAACTATTTCGTGCTTATGTGCCTCAGCCCATAAATATTAAACAATTTAACATAAAAGACTCAAGGAGTTTAACATCAGGAGTTGCCATCTCTTCCCCCGGGACATATAAGCAACGGCTACAAGTGATATAAATCACATGAGAAGAAAAACAGTGCGGCAAGCATTTCGTTCTTATAATGTGTTCACTTCAAAGCCGGAAACCCAGGCTTCCTCCGTGACACGTGACAAGGTGGGATGACTCAGTGCTTTTGGGGGTATAGTGAGAAACCAAGGGCCCCCGGCCCCATCTGGGATGGATGAAGAACAGGGATTATGTTATAAGGACGTGAATCACTGTTCCAGAGACATTTCCAGAACTACACTAACCCTTTATTAAGGCAACTACTCTAAGGAAGTGGCATAGTCCATTGCGATTTTTAAAATTTTTTCAAAACTTTCAGAACAACATGTGCTGTGCAGTCTGTACCTGTCATTCAAGCGCATCCCATGGGACATGGTTACGCACCGACTCTGACACTATGAACATCTAGTTCGTGCACAGCAGACTTTAAAGCATTTTCCAAAAAATAGTCTTGTCCTTGAATTTTCTTATACGTGAAATAGGAGAGTTGCCAACAGGCCCCTGGTCATCTTTAATTGTAAACATGTTTTTGTTGCCATGGCAATCAATGAACTAAGGTTCAACTTATATTTCAATTTAAACTTAATTCTTCTCACACATCTCCAATAGTGCGGTAGTACTGGAGAGGTGATGGGGAGTAAGAGAGATCCTGTCAACACCAATGTGCTCATCTTATAACCGCTTTCAGCCCATCTGGGAACCACCACCCCTCTGAGACCACATATAATGTGACTTCTCCCTCCAGCAAACAGAAAGGGAGAAGATAGCAAAGAAAGAAACTAATGTTTATGGGGCATCTGCTCTGTACTAGAAACTTTTACTCGCCATCGCAACCTTTTGAAGTAAGTAACAGATGTAAGCCCCACTTTGAAGATGAGAAAAACATCTTCAGCAGGGTAGCTCGTCAGTGCAGGTCTCAGCATGATTATGTTACAGGCCTAACTCCCAAGTGCATCTTTTCCCATCCTGCAGCACTGCCTTGGAAGAGCAGCTGTCCTTACACACGTGGAGGGACGGGGGGGGGGGGGGGGGGGGGGGCAGCGGGAGGGGACCCTGCAGCCTTTCTCCCACCACATTCTACCCAGATTCATTAGGGCTGATAAATTCCTCATTTAAAAAGCTAAGGCCAAATGGGATGAGCACTGGACTGGGAGTCAGAGGCTGTGTGACCTCATTGCAGTTCTGCCACCTACAGGTTGTGTCAACTTGGGTAAGTCATGTCAATACCCTGGGCTAGCATCTCCCCTAGACCTAAACACTCAGCTCTACCGCTCAATAATCTATGAAGGTACCACGTCCCAATGCATGTATGATCAAAAGTATCCCACCACCTACATCATCAGAAGCATGAAATACCTTCTAGAACCTTTAAGATGAGGACAAATAAGAATGACAGCGAATAAGGCAGACCATAGGTAGAGTTCCTGAGGTCAAACCACTAGCTTTGGGGCCCTCTAAGTCTAAGGCTTTGGGCTCAGTTCTCTTCCAGATCTCTCCACATCACCGTATAATGGACCACAAGCGAGAACCTTAAAATGTGTGCTTTACAGGGTTTGCGAGGCATATGCTAAAGAAGACGATGTGACAATGTCCCAGGCTGGTCACCAGGAGGCAGAGGTGCGAGGGTCAACTATGCCAGCTACCAACTGAACACCCCCAAGCCATGGCTTGTGCATCACTCTAAGCTCGGTCCCCATTCCTTTCTTTTGGAAGCTGGATTCAGAACTCGACATCAATAAAAGTGCCTCACGCTGCCAAGGTAAAGGACCCCAACCCCAACCATGGCAGGTTCTCCACTCATAGAGAACAAGGTACAGAGTCAGGTTACCACCCTCACCCAGGATTCTTTGGGAATTACTAAAAATGAAGCCATTAATTCTAAAATGAGGGGGGAAATGCAGTATGATTAAATTATACATTTCTTTGGAGAAATCAAGAAATTGCCTATACTGGTACCGTATCATTGATCTCCTTTTTCTTACTTTGTTTGAGGTTTTGTGTAAAATACCTGGGGAGAAATAGAAAGGTAACAGTACCTCAAGTGTCTAAAGGGCAATTAACCCAACTCTCGTTGGTGTGACCAGCTTATTAAATATGTCACTGGAAGGATAGGGTGACCCCAGTTCGCATTGCTATGGGTATAATGCGAACTCCCAGAGTCACAAACACAAAGCAGAACTAGCTTCCTTAAGGCAGCCAGGCACATTTCTCTTATAAAGGTGACACCAGACTCTGAGCTTTACTCAAAAGAGAGAGGCCTGTAAGATGAATGGCAACGTTAACATAACAAAGCTGTTTCATCCTAGCCAGAGGTGTCCCCAAGCACTCTGAGCTCAACCACGGTAGAAAAGATTAAATGAGACTAAAAACATCAGCAACCTTGGTGAAATCAACTGAAAGGATTTAGAATATTCCAAGGACAGCTCACCAAGATCAGTGGGGAAAAATCAATTTAATTTCCTGCGCCTCTGAGATTCTCATCCCGACCTCCACTGGGGATGAAGAATATATACACAATGTTCTCCAACATCTCTTTTCCTCTATTACAACTTGTGCCTTGACAAGACGATTTGAGTCCCAAAAGTTTGCCACAAAACTGGACCTCCCTTATCAGCATGCTCAAACCACTTCATTCAAGAGCATGCCTGAAACCGCTTTACGATGAGGTAGAAGCCGTCAGACCACATGTCATCGGCTCCTCATCCCAAGGCCTTACAACTTCATGATTAAAGCACACACTTCAGTCTTGGGAGCCACCACCCTTGTCCCTATAGCTGGGATTATTGTAGTTTCATAGAGGTGAACAATAGGCCCAGAGAACAAAAGAAGACAGAATTAAACAAAGACCACACACACTCACACCCCCAACCCCCATTCTCACACAGTGTTTAGCCCCAGACTACTTTCTAGAATTGAAGGCTATCTGTCTATTCAGGCTAACATTCCACTCATCCAATCATATTTCCATGCAAGTTTCCATTCCACATGAGTCAAGCCAGAAGTAAAAACATCAGGAAGAGAGACATAAACATCAGTCTGCAGCCCTACATCAGCAACATGGGGCTTGGAGCAGCTTCTGGACAACCGGTCTGGGACCTGCCACCGATAGTCTTTGGACCAGAGTGGGGACTATGATCTCTGGCTACAGACCTTATCGTCCAACTGTCTGTAGAGACTGGAGATCTCCTCGTCGTACTTTTCCTTCTCTTCCACAGAGATGCCGGAGACAACAGGAACAATATTGTCGATGATGGGGGTGTTATCACAGGGCTCCAGGGTCTTCTGGTCCTTAGCACTGATCTGTTCATCCTCAGGCACAGCTTCTCCTGCAAAACACAGCCAAGAAGAGTTCAGCATACAACCCTCCAGGAAGAGTTGCAAAAAGAGTCGCTCCCATGAAAAAGACACAAAGGATACAATAAAGAGCTGCTGCAGAGTTATAGTTTGTATTCTATTTGACAAGAAAGGTCTTAGTTAATTGACCAAAACTGGTTCTATCAACTACACAAGCTCATAACTAATCCAACTTGCAGCAAGACACCTAATTTTTCTCAGACAATTTCCTTTTGAGGAATATGGTGGGGCTTTACTAGAATCGTATTCTCTCTAGTGACCGATTCAAAGGGAAACAGACCTCTGAGACATGCTAATTACCAATTAATTGGTTCCCGTTTCATTAATAGAAACAGCCACATCAAGGAACAAATTCACCATTGTTTAATAGAACACTGTAGGATCCAAATCCTCTCAATCAGAAACAGAAGCCAGGGTAGCCATGGACCCCAGAACTCTGACACTGCACTAACACACATTCCACTACCACTCTCTCCTGCAGGAAGTCAGAATTAATTGGCGCTGCTGTAGAGTTCAAATAGAATAATTTCCTGTGATGTTAGGTTGTCCCAGGAAAAAAAAAGCAGCCAATCTAGAATATCATGCAGAGACCCTGCATACCACTTCTCAGTTAAATTTGACCATGCAAACTCAGGAAAAAGGTGAGGCCAGTGGCTCCCTCCAACAACAAAAAAAATCACCTTGCTAAGACAGACCGCATAAAAAGAATTCTGTGAAAACCATGTGGCCCGACTGAGTCTCTCAAATATTTTCTTGAAAAGCAAACCAAAACTAAAATACTTTCCCATTACAATATTTACCATCAACTTCACACTGTTTGCTACAATCAGTGAGTGTCTACAATGTTCTAAGCCTCACTCCATGTCTCAGCCCATAAAATGCATTTTGTGGAAATTCCCCAGGAAAACTGCTCTGAGCCAGAGGGAAGTTCTCAAAAACAAAAACAAAAACAAAAGAACACTATAGAACTGAGATCGGTGGTTTCCTTAACAACAGTATATATCATGCCTCAAGGAACCACCTGAACACTGTATATACATTTATCTTAATATAATCAAAACACTGTGATGGGTTAGTTTTGCTGCTTAAGATTCTGTTATCCAACTTGATAATCACAAAATGATATGGAGGGCCTCCATGTCAAATAAAAGTAACACCCAATGACTTCACTTTTGCAACACAGTTTCATTTCAAGCAGAAACTTGAAACAAAACCTGGAATAGACTATTCTTTGCTGAATATAAAAGGAAGCCAATGTTTCTTTCTTCTAAAGCTCAGCTAGACTGTACTGTACCCAAACTTTTTCTAAAATTATTGACCTGAAACAAAACCAGAATATCAGAGTAGCCTTTGAACTGAACCTGAACCAAATCAATATTTCATTCATTTTATTCGGTTCCAATTCCTCGTTTAAAACATCCATCAACAACCTTGCTGTGCAGACTAGATTTCATCCGATTAAAATATCTATATTCTCTACAGCCTGCTAAATCCCCTGGCCATAAAAGCAGTAGTACCATGTTCTGTTTCCTAAGGAGAGAGTGTGTGTGTATGTGTGTGTGTGCGTGCGCGCATACCCTATATATAAAATATGGTGCCAAAAAACAGTATACACATTTTAAGAAACGAAAACTATTAAAATTGTAATACTCAATACATACCAATAATAAAAGATGAATACAAGTCAGTTTGACTTCTGTAATTACAAGAGGTGCTCAAAGTGGTTACCATCAGCGTCCAGACACTTCTGATTACTGTGAACTACTGCTTGAGCAACGTTGACAAAAATGTCTACTGGTATACATTTTTTTGGCACCCCTGGGGTGTGTGTGTGTGTGTGTGTGTGTGTGTGTTCTATGTATGTGTGCATATATCTTTTTTTAACCATAGAGTATACACTGAAACTTGAAATTCCTCTTTCATCCCGACCTCCCAATTCTGTTCCTTCTCCAGACAAATTCACCACTAACACTTTGTCAAATGTCCTTCCCCTACTTGGATCATGACTGTATTTCTAATTTTTCAGTTCTAGCTTCTGAAATTTGTGAACAGGGCAATCCAGTGCGGTCTGAATTTGATCTTCCAGCTTCAGCACAATGAAGGCGAACTTCTTACCTGTCCTAGATCACCAATGAATAATACGGTAGTCTTCATGTCCGTAGATTGGGGACTATTTTACCCAAGTCCACAGGTAAAATACAGAAACATCGGGAAGAGACATATCTCTGGGTTCTTTGGTTCCAAGTGGCCAGAGAGGCAGTGATACTGTGAGGCTGGTGTGAGTGTGAGCTAAGGAGATGCCCAGTGCGGGTTTCAGTTACTCCAGGGGGCAGAATCCAGCCCGGAATGAAACCCCACACCCCAGCAGCAAGTGATCTGCTTTAACCAAAGTCACAGAGGGAGTCACTGACTCCCTCTAAAGCTGCCCTCTTCTCCCACTGAGGAATTAGGGCATCACCCATGCCAGGGTTGTGCCAGACCAGGGAGTTTCAGCAAGCTCGCCAAAGCTGCTACGCTACGCGGAGAGTGATCAAGCGTGGGCATAAACATCGCCCGTGCTATGGCGGGACGCCGTCACACTGCTCCTTTACAGCTCTCATTAGCCGTAAGCCCGCGGCCTGCTGAACCTCCTGCTTTGCTTCTTATAAAGGAGAGGAAATACTAATGACTTTAATATAGCATTGTTCTGAAGATTAATTAAAATAGGATATGTAAAAAGCACAAAAGGTACTTAACCCCTCCTCTCCCTGTCAAATTGTCAACTTGTTTGAGGCTTTGCAGATTGATTATTATTTTTACTCATTCTGCAATTAGTATTTCTGGGGTCTTCACAATACCTTTTGTGGTCAGGGCTCATTTCTAAAAATAAAACACAATATAGCTATGCAAGCCCCTTTCAGGTTTATTTTTATTATTATTAACACAGTATTTGAAACCTACAGCAGACTTTCTGGTTTCTCTTGAATTATCTGAATCAAAGCATCAACATATCCCCCACAGAGCTACATCTAAATAACGAGCTCTTCCTGGTTTATATACTAAAGGTCAGGCAGACAGGATTGCTTTCTGCAGCAGCAGTTCAGGCCGAGAAGAACAAAGCAGCAACACGCAGGAACAAAAGCAGCAGGAATCTGTGGGAGAGCACAGCTCCTGCCCAGAGAGGAACCAAGAGCCGGTTTTCCCAAATACCGCTGCCCTTCAAAGGACAGAGAAAATGATTTCCAGAAGCGCCCCTGGTAACTACACTGTCCAGCTCACAAACACGTCTGGGGATTGTAAATTCCCAACACTATGTACGACCTGACACTAGGCTATCTGTCTCCATGGCAATCTCACCACTTTAATCGAGAAGACTCCCTGCACTGCAGACCCAGTCTCCTGAGAAGCCTCCACGAGGTGATTACAGAATAACTGATTGTAACAAGGCGGACAGCTGCAAACAAACCCTGGGGAAATGAGGCCCTAAAATCTGGTGATGGGAGAATGGAGAAGGACCCCCAAATGAAGATTAGCATCTATCTTCATATTAAAAGCAACTTTCTCTTACTTTGTCCCCTGAGGCTTTCATACCTGCTGTCTATAGGAAAAGAGCTTATAATATTGTAAAGCACCTGATTTTTCTAGAATGAAAACACCCTTCCTCCTAACTAGAAACCTTTCCCTTTTTTAAACAGGCTTTCTGGCATTTCCTATTGTCAGATGTAATTACCTTTAAGGACTAAAACGATTTGTGTGTACACAGGATCATTCACTTGGAACATACCTATAAGGTTTGCAGAGCATTTTAATTATAAAATGAAAACCCCCAGAGGGCATAAATAACATTTCTACGAAAAGTAGAAATCCATCAATTGCAATAAACAAGAATGGCAGCCTAATCAAAAATTCTCGTTAGGGCTATTAGTTAAAAACTCTAAAAACAGGCTTTTTGGGTTTGTTGTTTATTCCAAAAGAAAAAATAAAACCATTAGACTGCCAGTAATTCATTAAAATTTCACACATGAAATAGCAACGAGCTAGTTATCCTTTTCATGAGTTGAGTCCCTACAGCCTCTCGAGGACACAGAAAGGTAATTGCATTCCCCCTGCAACTCCAGGTCAGAGATTTGCTGGTCACTCACAGCTTCCGCCAGAAACCACAGCAGAGCTGGCAAAGGAGGTGCTTTCTTTTAATACCAATTAAACAGGCCCAGTGGCAGACTAATGGTAGGTAATTTCTATATCAAAGAAACTGAAAGGAAATTTTTAAGTTGCCAGATGGATAAGAGCAGCTGGCTACAAGATGTCCTTATATAAATGTGAGGTTAAAAAAAAACAACAATTCCTTTATGGGATTATTTTGCACGCAAATAGCATCTTTCACCCTAGTTCCTAAAAATATTATAAGCAGCTGAAGACATTCTCTAATGCCTCCTAGAGTAATTTTTTAATCAACTGGGCACAGCGCTGCACCCTCTACATTCCTGATCTCTTAAATAGGACACACCACTCTCCTAGCAGTCAGGATTTCTATTAGTGTTCAGCTGTGTTCGCAAAAGAAGGAAGAAGGAAGAAGGCCGCACAAATAAGATGGCTCAGATGAAATGCTAATTCTTGAGCTTCCACTGTCGTAATCATGGCTCTGAGAGGGGGACCAGTATCTTCTACATATTTAATGCTTTTTAAAAAGAGCAAATTGTGTTCCAACCACAGAGGCCGAGCAGTTTCACAAAGCTCCAATCAGACTCGAGGTTACAGATTTAACTAGTTGGGGAACCACGCCTGCTGGCCTGGCGGGTTTTAAATCTGGAGAACAAATCTGCTGTACACATTGCCGAGTTTTCCATGCCTCCTCAGCTGTCATGAAATACTTTTTTTGCATGACTTCAGTAGATGAAGTAAATCTCTGTCCACTGTTACTTAGTATCCCATTCAATCATTCAAGAGATGCTGTGGATAATGCCATATTGTTGGGTCATTACCCTAGGCTCCTGACACCTGGATTTTCAGGGCCTCTTTTTCTGACTTAAACCCCTAAGTTATCATTTTTCAGAGAGCAAAATTCAAAGATGTGTCAGAGAAGAGGGCCTGTGTAAAGCCTGACCTAGCAGCGACAGGGAACTATGGACCCACCCCCACCCTGCTCAGCGTCATACAGTGGTCCTTCAACCTCCCCCCCACCCGTCCCTGCCACTAACCTCAAGAGTCTTCTTGATGGATTGGGGGGAATGGGGCGGCGGTGAACTGGGCGCTGTACTATTCACTTTAAATCGAACTACCTAAATCTATCCCCATCTATAGGATTGTTCAAGTCCTTTCAATACATACGATCAAGAAGCAACGGAGCCAGAAAAAAATCTTATTTCTGACAATTGCCCACTCCATCTATCTGTCCTTAAGCCAGGAAGCTAAACAAATTTCCACTAGGCTAAAGTTGCCTACAGAGCCTCCAGATTCGAGGAAAGACTGTCACGCGACTGCAGCCCACAAGATGTCACTAGCAGATTGCAGTGGACATGGGTTGTTTTTTTCAGCCACTTAACACCCATTCTTCTAATAGCACCAGGCAGTCTTGGTCCGATGACACAACAGTGTCCTGTCCATCCCTGGCTGAGCACAGCACCAAGCGCAGTATCTCCCCTCTCTCCTGGGCCTCTCAGTCCCAAACATAAAATGCAAGCACAGGAGGAACATTCAGAGGGGGACGCCCTCCGGCTGTGGCCCCTGAGGAGCCCTGTCGATTTGCTCCTGCTGCTGGTGTCTCAGGAGCTGCCCCAGCACTGCTGGCTGGGACAAGGGTCTCAGCTGTTCTCTGGTTCTGTGAGCTACTCGTAGCTTTCGAATGCTTTCTCTTTCTGTTTAAGCCGGGCGGGGTCAATTCCTGTCACTGGTCACCTAAGGACCCAGTGGGGAATAAGACCGGGAGAGTGGGGGCTCTCCTCAGTCCTTCTTTATCAAAACAAGCTGTGGGCTCGCCTTCAGTCACCATGCACACGCCCTGAGCTGGCCCGCTTGCTTAAGGGCAATGGCAGAAATCACTTAAGGCTTGGTGTAACATATATACAATGAGTCCCGGGCCATATTCTGAGAATGAATGTTCTACTCTGCCCGGAGGAGAAAACTGTCAGGCTTAGATGCTGAAGTCGCCCATTACGCCAGAAGAGGCTGAAGCCTGGAATAGGTGTGGGCAGCAGCCTATACACATGGCCCGGGACAGTGCTGCACAGCTTTTAAAGGACGTTGGGAGGGAATGCTCTCTCCATCACTGTTAAAGTATCAGACATGCATCCTTCCCTTATTTTCATCATCCGCCTGGACACGATTTGCCACTGAGACATCGTATTATTTTACCTTCCCAACTCCTTTATATTCCTACCTCATTCTATAAAACCAGCAAATAGGAAAAAGCACAAGCATGCACACCCACGCACACTTTTCCTCTGCTACACTCCTTTCCTTCTCACTTTCCTACAGCTGGAGTAGAGCACGGCAGCCAGACTTCTAAATTATATGTACACCGTGCAAGGGAAGAACTCTCTTCCCCGGGGGAGAGTGTGTACTATTGACTGTGCTCCTTACACTTGTTCAGGCTGCAGTGTGGAAAGAGCAAACCCGAGGGATCACTGAGGTGAAGTAAGTGCCTTCCTCCTACAAGTAGAGAACCAGTGTGTGTGTCAAATTTCAAAGGAAACTTGGAAATATCCTGCCACTTGGATTTTAGTGGAGAGCACTTGACCTTTCCAAATCCCAGCTCTCTAGCTGACACAAACCAGCCATGCCTTCACGACCACAAGGAATTATGGGGATACCACTGAAGGGCTTTCAGCCCCTTCTTTTCTGGTGTGGTACTTCTCACACTCAGGTAACTGACCTAAACACAGACCTCCAGGGCTCTGTGTGCGCTGCACAGACAACCGAAAGAGAATAAACTTAGGAGTGAAGCCCCCGAGGTTCAGACACCAGCTCTACCAGAAACTAAGTCACGTTGGGCGAGACTTCTACCCTTTCAAAGCCACAAGGGCTGGGAGGATTAAACACTCGGCCTAGGAGCATAACAAAAAGCCTGGAATTTTTGTTGCATGTGTGATGTGCAGTTAATTCCTGAGATAGACCTTCACTCATAGCTCGTCAAGGGAATACTCCTCCATGTCTCTATCTGTCTGAAATGTATGTTACTAGAGTCGGTTCTCTATATGGAAGAACTTCTGCTTCCAGAAAATTCACCTTTAAAATGCAAATGTTAACTTGGGAGGAAAGGAGAGCTCTGCAACCTCCCTTCTGCCATCACAGTCACTTGGCAATTACATGGTAACAGGCGGCGGGTGGGTATCTCTCAAGACTGTCTCTCTCTTCTCCCTTAGTCTCTCCTAATAGTTCGTAGGGGAGCACACCCCCACCTGTGTCTTCAATTACTTCCTCAAGATGGACAACACTCAAAGTTCTCCTCATTCAGGTAGCTCTTCCCAGCTCCAGACCCTCAGACCTAACTTCTCATCTGACACTTTCACCTGGATGTTCCCTGGGCACCTCACACTCCCCTCCTCACCTCCCTAGTCTGGGCCTTCTAAGGGGCTTCCTGTCTGTGCACAGTTCTGCCCGCTCCCCACTCAACAAGCCTGAGACTTGACACTCTCCCCCCCACAGCCAGCTCCTCACCAAGCCGTGCTGACTTCACCCCTGCATATCTCTCCGGTGCACCCATCTCTCTCTTTCCAATGTCTTATCCCTAGATGACCACCCTCCTCTCTGGCCCTCCTCCCACCCTCTCCTGTCCATTCTCCAACACAACTGACGGATCTTCAAAAGTGCAAATCTTATCATAGGGTCTGCAGCTTAATATCCCTGAGTGGCTTTTCATTGTTTCCATATAATGACAAAAACCCTAAACAAGGACTGCGCAGCCCTGCCTGGGTTAGGCCTGCCTGCCCCACCTACCCATCTCAGGCCAGGGGTCCCCCTGCCCAGCTCTCCACACTGGCCTTCTTACCCGAGCTCAGAGACACTGTAAATGTGGCTGCCTCCACCTGCACTCTGACCTCCACCTTGTACCTATTTCACCTGCTTACTCCTGTTTCTCTCAGATCTTATTCCCTGTGTTGCTCATTGAGGGAAATCTTCAGACTTGTTGGTCAAGGTCAGGGTCCCCTGTTGTAATAACTTATGTGTTTCCTTTTTGGTATGCGGCATAGACTACCATCACACGTTTATTCTGGCTGGAGTCTACCTCCCCCATCAGGCAATAAGCCACCTGAGGACAGAGACCATGTCTGACTTATCACCCTTTAATCTCCAGCACTATATTAAAACACGTTAGCATACATTTTTGAAAGTCCATCATGTGCCAGAACTCCTAGTAGTTTCCCCAAATTATGGAACTTAAGGGTTTATGTAGGATCTCACTCTTTAGGGCCAGGAAAACAGTACATTTCTGAGTAGATGTACAAGGTGGATGAAGTGGGACAAAAAGTTGAAATGATGCCAAGTGCGAAGTCCAAAAGCAGGGAGAGAGCGCCCATAAGAGATGTGTGGCATGAGGTGAGTTAGGTAAACAGGGCAGTGGGCAGACGCAGAGGACAGACCCGACTGAGGGATGGAGAGTTGGAGGGTCAGAGCTTGGTAAGGACAGGAAAGAATAGGAAAAAATAAGGCTGGTTGCCCACTCCACAGTGTTTCTAAGGCCAGACCCCCTCCCTTTACCAAAAGACTTTACCGAATGTTCCAGTCGCCCAACAGAGAACTGACCCAAGAGGATCCCAGAAATAGAACACAATTTCATACAGCCGCTCCTTGCCTTGCCAAGCACACCCCCCCACCCGGCACTCTCCTACTCCTGCCAAATGGTGAGGAATCATCTACCAGCCCCAGGTGCTGAATTATTCAATTATTCTAGCAGCTTTCAAAACACATATGCAGCTAGAAAATCTCCCAAAAAGAAAAGAATCATCCTATTTAGGCTACTAGGTCATTTCTTGAACCTCTCTTGAATCCTGGTTTGCCACGTAATTGCTTTTCAATTGAACAGTAGCTCAGTGACACCCCACCCTTACTAGCACAACACAGTGACAAACATATAATCACGAGACGATCTGCTGCTAACTCTGCCGTTACAAACGGGCGGGTTACCTCCCAATCCTGCATAGTAGCCCCAGGCTCCCACACTCACCCAAGACTGAGGTCTGCTGCAGCACCTTTTATAAATACCGAACGTAAGAGCAAAGGATACGAAGAACAACCTCCAAGTATCCACGATCCCCCTGCACACAAACCAACCTGCCTTATTTCAGTCAAAAAAAGACTTCTAACTTCCATCACAATGCTAAAACCACTGAAATAATCTGTCTGCACTTTGAGCTGGAAATCCCCCTTCAACGCCTCACCCACGACCCACCCACCCACTGCATGTCAGCTCTCTGAGATATTTTCTTTGAGTAGAACAAACCAAAGAGAATGTTTTAGGGGAAATGAAAAGCGAGTCACGAAACAAGCCTTTAGGACTGCATTTTAGTACAGAGCTTCTTCAGGAGCTCCCTATTTCTGGCTCTGAAGAAGCAGAGCATGGAGATGCGCTGACCCCCCCCAAAAAAAAAAAGCAAATATGTTCCAGAGGTGATTTTTTAACCCCAAATCAATTACAAAACTCACCTAGGAGAGAATGACATGTTTCATTAAATCAAAGAAATCGGAACGACACAGTCTCAAGCACTGTCCTCTAAACCCCGAATGTGGTTTCAGAGAGCGAATTACAGTACCAGATAGAGAAGCATCTTACTGGAAACAGATTAAGGCAACCTTGCAAACAGTCACTTGCCCACACTAAGAATGTATGTCAGCCAAGGGATGGGGTGAGGTGGGGAGCAATGCTAGGGAATGAGAAAAACTTATCTGCTTATTCACATAGGTTGTTGCCATGCAGGACCAAGCTCTGCCATCATCCCTCCTTCCCAGGTGCCCCAGGATGCCAATGGTTCTACGAAAAAGAGGGCACACACGCATGCCCCATTCTTCCTTACCATTTCTCCATCTGTTTAGCTCCACCTCCAGATGCTGGATAACATTCTTCAAAGTCTTGTTTTTCTCTTTCTCTTTTTCATATTTCTTCTTCCATTCTTCTGCTGTTAGCTCCAGGTTCACAGAGACTGTATTCTTGATGGTCTTAGCCCTGGGGTTAAAAACATAAGGGAACGATTGTGAGCATAACGATTAGCATTAGACTAAACCCCTTTCGCGTCAACAGACGGACTGGGGGAGCGGGAAGGACCCTGTGCCTTTACCTACCACCCTGCTAGCGTTCTTTATGGCCCTGCTACCCTAAGGCTCCAAACTCACCTTTTCCTTTTCTCCTTTACCTCCTGCCAGTCTCTAACTCCAACGCGCTTTCATTCCAATAGTCTCTCAGCGTCACCTCTTTATTCCCTACCATCATCTTAGTCTGCGTTCTCAGCCTTGACTTACAGTTTTAGACTTTTTCAAACGTTCAATATTCTTCGTTAAGCATCATCATACTATTGCCAGTTCCTGTTCCTAAGACGAGTTTCCTCTGAATTCAATTAACATTTATGAAACATGGGATATATACCGAGACAAATGAGACAAGGTCTCTGGCCTCTCAGAGCTTGCAGTTTGTCCTACCAATAATATACAGACTGAAATAATACAGTGAATTCTTTCTCTTGCTCACAATTGGTACTCAGAATCTGCCCTGATGTGTGGAACACATGTGTACACGTGCCTGCCAGGCCAGGCGAGTCACTTAACCGAGTCAGGCTGCCAGGGGAAACAGTGGCTCCCTCCTGAGCACATGCCCCATCCCAGCCAATTTTCACTGTGGAAGAATGGAGAGCCACGGTTCTCAGGTCATCCATTTTTTCAAGAAAAGTCAGAAACTGAGATTTTTATTTCTAGCTCCCAGGTGTAAAACACTTTTTCAAAATAAACATGTGGTACAAACAAACATGTCTAAGGGCCACCAATTTGCCATCTCTACTACAGAGACGGCGTGACCTCCTAGGGTGCATGGCCACAGACGGGTGGGGGCTGCTGCCACAATGGATGAATGGACAGTAACGCAAGGGAGACCGGTGAGAGCAAAGGCAGTGCCAGCTCTAGCTGATACTGAAAACAACAAGACAGGACTCACCTAGTTAGGCACAGAAATGAACACGTAAGCAGACTTGTCTAATTAAAAAGTCAATTGACCATGGCAGGATTCCACTTGTTACTTACTTTTTTTAACAAGGTAAGATCTTCATTTAAAAATATGTGATATTCTGCTTTATTTGCTATTGACTTTTTCATGTAGAAGTCCCACCAGTTCTTGTATTGTCGTATTTGTCAGCACTATACAATGCATGATTCAGGTTAATTACTGTTACCATCAAATGACATTTTGGACAGTCTCTAAATCCAATGGATTTCTAGTGCAATTAAAGAAACTCAGCAGTCCTTCCCAGTGTTATCGATGTCATTCTAAAAAATTAATTCCTAAAGCAGACAAATGACCCAACTGTCAAAAGAGGACTTAAACGATTTCAATGTAAGACTCCTCTTAAGAATTAGTATAATTCTCCCTTGTTCACTGCAGCTTGAGGCTGCTGTCCCCAGAAATGCTTCAACTAATTTTTCACAGGGCAGAAATTTTATTACCACTTTCCAGTCCATGCTGGCTTGACACTCTCCCCTCACCGGCTAGCATGCTCAGGCAGTGTCATGGATGTTTCTCAGACACAAACACAAACACTGCAGCATTCGTTACCAACTTAGTCAGGAAGCGAAAACTACCCCATGGCTAAAACTGCCCGTGGGCATTGAAGGGTACACTTTGAGGCTACAGATCTTAATTTTTACATTATGAAGAGTCTCTTGATGACTTCTAATGATACTAGAAAGAGAAAAACACAGTTTCTATGCTGTACTCAGGCAAGTTTGGCCAGACGTACATTTTTGTGAGCAGACCGAGCAACGTTATCACTGGTGAAACTGCTCCTCATTTTCAAAGCTCTTTTAAGCTGTCCAGAGAATTATTTTTCTTCCACTTCTGTAGTAACTAGGGTCCCGGCAGGAAACAGAGAGCCAGCTCAAATTGTATAATTTGGGAAGAGTTTAACAAAGGTATAGGAAGGATATTGGAAATAACAAGAGATAAGGCGTACCCCACATTAGTGATGGGGGAGCCATTACGACCCTTAGCCTGAAGAGGACCCAGAGGGAGGGAGCTTAAAAAGGGGAGTGCTAACAGCCTTTAGTCCAGGAACCCAGCCAACCCAAAGTGACCCTGCGGGGGAAAGCCAAGAAAGTAATACCCTGACCTCACTCTCTTCCCTTCTTTTGATCACCTGCCCATGTTCCACCCCAACTGGTCAAACTTAACTGGAAGCCAGAGGCAAGGGAACCCATTGTAGTTGTCCAAACTGGTCCCTGTCCCACAGACCAGAGCAGAGCAGGGATGGTATAGAAATGATCCAGAAAAACGGGGAGAAAATGCAGTCCAACTCCTATTTGGAACTCAGAACAATGCTGGGAAAGCATATCTCGTGCCATTGCCCTAGATTTCATTCTTACATCTCCAGCAACTAAAGGCAGAATAGGAAGAAATCCCACAACACTGATAGCGACAGACATTAATCCTCCCAAAATTGCTCTATAGATTTCAAATAGCCTCAAATAAAATCCCAGGAGGTTTGCACGTGGGTATGGAAATTGATAAGCTGATTCTAAAATTTATAATAGAAATGGAAAAAAGAAAAAAACCAAGAAGGGCAAAGATACTTTTGAAGAACAAAGTTAGAGAATGGAATAGCAACACTGACTATATAATGATAGTGATTAAAACTGATTCCAGAAGCTTTGGAATACAAACAGAATGGACTATCCAGAAAGACACTCAGTTATATAGTCCACTCCTTTACAACAAAGGAACCCATACCGTGCAGTGGGCAAGGATGGTCGTTTCAATGTATGGTCCCAGGGGCAAGGGGTGATCTTCATCCACTCCCCCAATACCATATACAAACCTTTATTCCAGATGGACCATACACATAAATGTGAAAGGTAAAACAATAAAGCTTCTAGAAGAAACTAGGAGATTATCTTCAAGACTGTGGGGTTAAGGAAAGATTTCTTAAACAGGACATAAAAGAAAAGATAAATTTGATTTCATTAAAATTAAGAAAACCTCTCTTCATTAAAAGTCAACATTTAGAAAGTTAAAATATAAGCCACAAAGTGGGAGAAGATATATACAATATGTGTATCTAACAAAGGATTTACCCAGAATAACCCTTATAAACCAATAAGGAAAAAAAGCAGAGAGCAGTGAAAAAAATGGGCCAAAATTTGAATAGGCACTTCACAAAAGATATAAAAACACTTAAAAAAGCGGGGGCTTGAGTTCATTAGCCATCAGGGAAATGCAAAATAAAATGACACTGAAGTGCCTTTCCACCCCTAATAAAATGGCTAAAACTTTTTAAACTGATAATACCAAGTGTTGGTGAGGATGTGCAGAGAATATAACACTCAACTGTTGGAACGCCAACAAAATGGATTACCTGGAGGGAAGGTACATTATTCCAATCATTTGGAAAAACTTTGGTAGTATCTACTAAAGCTGAATATCTCATATCCTGTGAGGAGCATTTCTACTCCTAGGTATACAACCAGCAGAAATGAGGACATGTGTTCATCAAGCTATAACAACCAACGTCACAGTCACTTCAGTTATAATAGCCCACAAATGAAAACAAATCATATCTCCATCAACAGTAGAATGCATACATACATGCTATATTCATACAACGGAATACTACACAGCTATAAAAAATAAAACTATTACACCTAACAAGATAGTGAATTTCAAAGATACAATGCTGCATAAAAGAAGCTTATTGCATGATTTTATTCAAATAAAGGTCATGTTGAGAGAAGTCAGTATGACACGCTTGAGATTTGGGTATTGACTGAGAGGGTGCAAGAGAGAGGCTTCTAAGATGCTACGTGGTGCTCATGTGTACACGCATTTGTAAAAATTTACTGAGTTGCACTCTTAAGTCTATGCATTTCACTGTATGTATGTTATATTCAAGAAAAACAAGATGTGGAGAGAAATCAAGACGGACACAAGAATTTCTAGACCATGGAATAAATGAGAGTTACTAAGAGAGACTGAATTTCTGAATTTCTGGAGTTATTTTTAAAAAATTAAACAAATATTCTTTTATCTAAGATGTTGAAACAACCTTGTAAAGTGGAATAAGGAGTGTCTCAGTCTCTCATTCCCACAAGAGACCCAGAATAAAAAGATGTTGAACATCTATAATCTCTTTTGCTTTTAACTATGAACTTTAGAAAAATTTACAGACTAAAGGAGCCTAATGATTAAGTTCTATCTAATTTTTACCACTCACAAGTCCCTTTCCTCCTGTGGAAATACTGAGCTCGTTGCCATCAGTGCGGGTTAGGTAGTGATGTTTTTTTTTTGCTTTGTCACTTTAGAGAATATCCAAGAGTCTTCCAGCTTTCACTCTTTGCTCTTTTATTTTGGAATTTCCCACATACTTGCTAGCTGTCATCACACTAAAGAGCCTTATTATCTGGACTCTCTGTTCAAACCCTGCGCATCAGCATGGATCCTGGGCACTCAGGACCGCACATGGACATAATTCAGGGACTTGTGGGCACACAGGCGTACACGCGTGCATTTACTGCTCAGCGTGATTCCAAGAGAACTTCAGGTAGCCTGCAAGGAAACTTACCATTGACAGGACAGCACAAATTAAGAAATGTTCTTAAGGCAGGTTTTATCATTTTGTCCAGCTGAAGCTATATAACAGTAACGATATATAGTTCTGGGACACTCTCTCCTTGATATAGGACAAGCCAATAATCCACAGGAGCCTTACTGCTCACTCATCATCTTTGTGAGTCAAGGGGTCGATCTCACTGTGATAACATTTGATTAACCCAATGTGACCGGATAGAGCACAAAGGAGTACAACAGTACATACCTTAGGTCTTCATTTCCAAAGTCCCTCAGGTTTTTCAACCAGAACCTCCAAGCTCTATACAGAAATGAACGCCTGTTCCACAAGTTAGAACCACAGCAGACCCTGAGCAAAACCCTAACGAAAGGCTTACTTAGGGGAAGAACCTCAAGCAAATCTTAGGTTTATAACCTAACAGCAAGACCCACTTAGCACAAATGAGCCAATTCGGGAGGGTGTAATTATCAGAGTGTCTGTTTTACAGTTTTTCTTTGCTTCAGCTTGCTTCAGAAAGTCAAACACCACTTAAATAATGCAAATCTAGGTTTGCCCCAGATCTATCTCTTCTCCCCGCAGGGAGGGAGCTAGGACCCAGTTTTTAATAGACCTCAAAGCTAATGAATGTTAGTTAACCACCTTTGGAGAAGGCAGAGCAAGCCCAGCCAACAGAGAGCGGAGGTCACAGTACACCTTCCACCTACACCCCCAAACAGAGACAGTGAAGCCAGGAAAGGATCCTACTAGACATATTCACTGAAGAACAGAAGGAGGAAGACATTGCTTCCAGTGCTTGAGCACTGTTACTTCTTCTTGGTCCCTCGGTCACTGGATTTGCAGTGTACAGAAGCTTATGGCCAGGCTTCTACGACTGCTGCTGGCGTCAATTCCACCACCCAGGTTAAGCCCCCGTGTGTGACGTCACCCTAGAAGCATCCTCATAATTTGGCACTTGAATCAAACCCCAGTTAAAGACAGGAAGTTCTTGAACTACTTGGTTCACATCACTCTGCAGCTGATAAATCCCATTTCCACCTATTCTTCCATAATTGCCTATACTCGTACTTTCTGGCCAGTCAGTCCTAAATGATATATACGTTATCACTGGAGTTTCTTCTAATTATCTTGACCTCCCTGGAAGAGCCATGAAGAAGTTCGTTCTTGGTACCTTCCCACCTCTTGGTTTCGGCATTGTCCTTTCCTCTCCAGGTGTTCAGACAGTGCTGGCATTTGAATAAGGAGCTCTAGACAACACACCTTCAATGCCTAGAATGAATCTGCAATGTATGATTCCGCACTGTGAACGGTGTGTGATAGAGAGACTGAGACCCTCCCGCTGTGTGGTGGAAGAAGGGAGTCAAGCATCCATTCTTCTCTATCAGTCAGGATTCTCCAGATAAATAGAACCAATAGGACACCTATAGATAAGTGGAGGATGGATGGATGGATGGATGGATGGATGGATGGATGGATAGGTAGTTGGTAGGTATATAGGTAGATAGATAGATGATAGATAAATGTAAGGTGTATCCTATATATCATAGAATATATGATAATATGATAATAGGATATCTATCTAAGAACTGGCAAGTCGGAACGTCACAGGGCAGGACAGCGCACTGCAAACTCAGGGAGAAATTGATGCTGTAGCCTTCAGGCAGAATTTCTTCTCTGGGAAAACTGTTTCTGCTCATAACGCAGATTAGATGAGGCCTGCCCATATTATGAAGGGTATTGTACTTTTCTTTTAAGGTTGTTTTTTTTAACTGATGAGGTAAGATGGGTTTACAACATGTAAGTTTCAGCTGTGCAACATTACAACTCAACATCTGCATGCACTATACTGCGCTCACCACCAAATGTCTAGTTTCCATCTGTAACCGTACAGCTGACCCGCTCTACCCTTTCTGTCCTCCCTCCACCACCTTCCCCTCTGGTAACCGCTGACCTTTTGTCTGCCTCTGCATTTGTTTTTTGTTTATGTTTTTTTTGTTATTCATTTGGTTTTTTTTTTTTTTTATTTTACTTATGAGTGAAATCGATGTAGGATGTCCCTTAATGAATGTTCATTTTCTTGTAGAGCTGAAGAATGGATACACCGACAAGGGAGAGGCCAAGAGTTGCACAGGAAGACAGTTTATTATAGCAAGCAAAGAGTTACAGCTCCCAAGCGGGAGGGGGTACCCGAAGCTGGGACGCCCACTAGCTAAGGCAAAAGCTTGTGTTTATATACCTTTATTTCTACCTGGGAGGAGGATGTTGGGGTGTGGGTGCCTAAGGATACAATGTTTTTCAGACTCACCCTACTGCTCAGCTTGGGGGAGACCACTGAAACGGCTCAGTTGCCCCAGAGCATGATTGATGATATTGTTGTCCTCGTACATTTGCCCTGGTACAGGTAAGTTCCTTTTTCGTTCTGTTTTTGCTCAGTCTACCAAGGAATTGCTAACTGCCTAATTTCATACTAACTAATCTGCCTCAAAAATCATACAGTATTTGTCTCTGTCCGTCTGACTTATTTCACTTAGCATAATACCCTCAAAGTCCATCCATGTAGTCACAAATGGCAGGATTTCTAATGTGCTTTTACTTAAAGTCAACTGATGGTAGATATTAACCACATCTACAAAATACCTTCATAGCAACACCTAGATTAATGTTCGATTAAATTATTGGGTAATATAGCCTAGCCAAACTGACACATAAAACCACCCTACCTTTTAATCTACTCTGAGTCATAGTTTCAAAAAAAAAACACAACACCTAACCTTCCACAAGGCACCTTTCCATGTCCTAATAAGGCCATGTCCCTGCTCGTGAGTGGGGACTGTAGGAAAGGAGAAATTAAAAGCTTTAAATTTTGTCTTTTGAATAGCTCTAGTCTCCCAAGAAACGTTAAGAAATGACCAATCTGGATGAGAATTTGGCATCTGGTCAAACTTCTGTAATCCATAGTATTTCTCCCTCCAAGAACAAAAATTAACCCTAATGGTGTTTCAGCAACAGGCCTCCCAACAGGGGATGACTTGAGTCTTTCTTCATTATATGCCAAAAGTGTAGCCAAGCGTCTCCACTGGCCAAAGTACTCCCTCTAGCCCTGCAGGGAACTTATTATCATGCTCTGGCGACACGAATTTTGCATGCACACCACTCAGGTCCTCGGCCCTGCCTAATCCAGCTGCCACCAGACTGAACATGCGATTTACAAAATAGTGCACATCAGGAAAAGAAGAAAGAGTATTACTTTCCCTAAATTATCAATTCTCCTTCCACATTCCACATACAAACAAAGCCTTTGAATTATTCATGCTAGATCAATCAAAACTCTTGATGCCAAAGATGTGCTAATTCAGGCCTTCTCTGAACTGATTGGCCTGCCCCCCCTCAGAGCTCCCTTTTTCCTCATTACCACCCCAAATCAAGGTACATTAAATAGGCTTCCAAGATAATTGGGTGATTTGAGCTCACACTTCTGAAACTTATAAATATCCTTTTTGAATAGTGCTATAAAAGTACTTAGTAATTAAAGACTGAAAAATAAAATGCTGGAAGCCAGAAGGAAAAAAGATCAATAAAAGTGCTCTAATTTGAGTCCCCTATCCCTTACAGCAGGAAGCGTTTGGCTTTCCCACTGAGTCCAGCTTTTTGGCTCTCTGCTGCCTGAAAATTCAAGTGTTGCCTCCGTGACTGGGTTAAAAGCACTTTGAAAACACAGAAAATGGCTTCTACTTCTTTACTAGCACAATGCTGGGCATTCAGGAGACTAAAAGGGACAGGCCTGAACAAATAGAAGAGCCAGAATTCATCACTGAAATCAAAACACAGACAGTGAACTTCTTCCTTTAAATTGCAGTACCTAATCTAGAATCTTGAAGAGCGCTGACTTGGTAGGCTGCCCTCAGGCTCTACCATGTTCCTACAGCTTCAAAAGATACGCTATTGTTTTATTCAGAGCATCAATACAGCAATAGCCTAGCAACAAACAGGGATTTCTTCCTGTCCTTTGGAAGAATTGCGTAGGAATAACTGAGGAATCTCATGCTGCCCTAAGGTTTGACCATCCCTGCAACAAGAATATAATGAACACTCATTACACTGAATTTGAGATGTGCCCGGCAGTCTTTTCTGAGTTCAAAGTGGCTATCAGATGCCATGTCTAATCTGATGTTCAACCTCGTGTCTGCTGTGTAATTGGGTTCAATGCGTTTATTTGACAATAAAGCAGGTATTGGCCCCACCGAGAAGTCAGATGTCCTTGAAGAACCTATTAATCAATTCGGAGATAGAGGGAAGGTAACAGAACCTCACACATTTCTAATTATAGGCTGGAAAACAAACTAGACCTAAACCCAACCAAATTTCTGGACATAAGGGTGTCATTGTTCAGCCAATGCCCTAATGTTCTATGGAATCCTACACAATAAGCAGTAGATTCATCTGTTCATTCATTTGATAAGCATTGATTTATTTATTGGCCACTTACTGTGTACTAGTTGTGCTGGGTGCTTGTTGGGACAACTGATGCCAATGATAAACCGAGTCCCTACCCTCAGAGAGCCCAGTATCCAGATGATGCCAATAAAAGACTATACAACAACCTATTTTGTTTGCAAATATAATTGCCATACTTTTCATTTCCTGGAACCCCAAAATATCAGCAGTATTTCTTTAATCATTCATTCCGGAAACTTAATTCTAATTCTACTTCAGTCCATCCTGTTCCTTATATTCCAGTCCTATCCTGTAAGTTACATTGCATTCTGTCCAGTACCATCCATGACTGCGACTCTCCCAAGCTTCAGTACATCAGATAGGTGAAGACTGTTGAAGATGGAGGGAGAGGGGAACTTGTAATCACTGAATGCCTATTATATGCCAGTGTTTGTGCGAAGTAAAAATCCAAGCAACTCATTTAATACTCCCAGCAATTCTCAAAAGTAGGCATTGTTATGTTTCCTCCTCCAGGCAATGAGAATGAGGCTCAGAGAGAAGTAAAGGGGGGGGGGGGGGAGAGAGAGAGAGAGAGAGAATGGGTCATTACAGAGCCTAGCATCAGAACTGCCTGCGTGCAAAGACTGTGCACCAAATAATACCATCTCCATCCTATGACACCCTCCATGTTTAGCCATTTACTGTGTGGTCTCAGGTACAGTACTGACTGGCTTTGAGCCTAAGCCTCAATTTCATCCTCTGTGCAAAGTTGAGAGAATGCCTACCTGATAGAATTCCTATGAGGATTGTGACGTGCCTGGCCCACACGAGGCCCTAAAAACACATGCTAGTGATAATGATGATGGTGACAACTGCCTCGCTAATATCACGAGATAATAATCATCTGGACTTACGCCTAAAACTCTTCCTACAGACAGCTGCAAATGCATACTCACAGCAGCCACCCTGACACAGCCCAGTACCCCAGGATGACTCTGGTTTGCAAAGATTCAGATGATTTTTGCTTTGCAGATGAGGGTTTGTTTTTAAAGAGGTGTTTCTTTTATAAATGCATTTGTTGCTTTGTTTTCTCAAACATGTCATCAGAGGAAACTGTTAAAGCTTAAGTGTAAGAAACCAGGAAGGGCAGCCGGTTGGATCAGCGGTTAGAGCACTGGGCTCCTAATGCCGAGGTCGCCGGTTCGATTCCCACATGGGTCAGTGAGCTGTGCCCTCCACAACTAGACTGAAGACAATGACTTAACATGGAGCCAATGGGTCCCGGAAAAACACAGTTTCCCAATATTCCCAAATTTAAAAAAAAGGAAGAAAGAAAAAGAAAGCAGGGGAACGAGGCAGGCAGGATGATCAGCACCGTCTTCCATGTTTCCCATACGTAGATACTGATTTATAGGTACCCTTGAAAAAGGAGGTGTCATCCCACTGCAATGCGCTGACCTAAGCATTTAGCTAATCGAGAAAGTGATTTGAGAGGAAGTAAAGGACCCAAATCCAGTTTAAAAGATGTATCAGTTCTACAACATTTCAGTGTAATTATTATTTATTTAGACATCCCACAGGTGCCACGACTGCGTAAAATTCTATGTTCTGTTCAGGGCTTAAGAAATGACTGGGGTTTAATGTAGTTTAAACAAGCCACACAATTTCCCATACAGAACGCCCACCCCTATCTGTCCTTTCTCTCGGCATCTTGAATTATTTCTCAGGCATAAGCCCCCAGGAGGAAGACAGGGATCGCTCTGTGCATCCATTTACAAACAAGGCCGCTGAAGCCAACAGGGAACTGGCCACTTGTCCAAAGATCACACAATTGTTCAGAATTGAAGGGAATGAGGGCAGTAGAATCCCCATCTCCCAACCTCAGGTCTGGGCTCATATCGCCCAAATCCAGAACACACAATCACTCCAGGAACCAGCACCTGAGGTAGCCGTGCTGAGAGGGTGGGGCTAAACACCTGAAATGGAGGCACCGAGACTGAAGGAGGGTAGGCCTTGGCCAACAGGGGAGGGGCAGGCAAGAAAGGAGAGCGAGGTCTGAACAAACCCACGCACGAGAATAATGCTGTTTTAGGATTACTAAAGTGCCTGCTGCCCACCTAGTAACACTTTTCAGACATCTAGGAAACCTCCTTGGGACATTTTTGAAGGTGAGAAGATGGCTGCCATCTTTTCTTCAACATACATTCCGTACCTCCTACCCCCAGGGTTAGTATGAGGATTCCTTTCCTCCATTTTAATATTTATGTAACGACTCTACTTTCATCTTAGTTTCTGGCTGTTCTATCAGCACCTTTGCAATGGATCCCAAATATTGGCGTTCAAGGTAGTTACCAGTTCTGAGTTGTATACACTTGAAATCCTGTGAACATGAGTCAGACTTATAATAATTCCATGAGGAACAAAAGTAACATTCCACTGAATTATCAACAATCACATCTATAGTAAGTTTGAATGATTTTTTTTTTTTAACATCATACCATTGACTGGCATATGCCTGCTCATTATTTTAAAACACGATTTTTCCTTTGGCCTCCATAAATGATGCCTCAAGTTTACAGATCACCTGTTAGATGCAATTTAGTGTCAGGCTGCTTGCCCCCTCACTCTTATTCCTCTCTGACACTAGCTCCTCGCCACTGACTCCTAACACCTAAGCTCAGGGCACGGGGAAGGAGAGACCATACCCACCTTTGTCCAAACATCAGTGTTGACTTAGTCTCAGCTTCATTGAAGACAGAGGGAGAACAGCAAATGACAATGGTTGTTCTACAGTTCCCACCCAAAGAGTCCTGAAGAATCCGAGTCATCTTGCTGTCCCGGTATGGCACGTGTGTTTTCTATTTAGGAAAAGAAAAAGTATTGGTTGCTACAGCCCATTCAAAAGAAAAAACACAGAGGCAAGCAAGTTAGTGATGGGGACACTGGGCTGAGAAACACGTGTAAAACAAGAATTTGTTGCCTGGTCTTTGGATCTTGCCAACGTTTAGAATGCCCATTCTGGGATCCCGGTCACAGGAAAGTAGCATCACCATTCACACATTTTAATGGACTAGAACTCCCAGCAAGCAGGGTGTCCACAGCCAGGATTCCCTCTGTCCCATTCCAAACAAAAACAAGCCAATCTCTGGGGTGTGTGGCAAAGAGAGCACACACAGACCCCAAAAAAGGCAACTTCTTATAATATCACTTAATAGATGGGGACAGGATCACTTACTGTCCCTTCTGCCAGGGCAGAGATCACATTTCCAAGAGCAGACAAAGACTTATTGATATTTTTAGCTTCGTCGAGAACAGCTCCCTCGGCACCAGTTTTGCTGACCTACGAGAGAGAAGAGAAAGCAGTGAGCTGCACAGGACAGCAGAAGCACAGAGCAGAAAACTCCAATTCACAGGAGCGCAAGAGTGCAGGGGGTGGGGGGATGTGAATCCTCCTGGAATGCAAAGGAAAAGAAAAGTAAGTAAGAATCACATTGATAAAACCCTCCCTCATGCCTGAGGCTGGGAATTTGTTCTCTCTTGTCATTTTCCTCTCAATTGGGTTTTAGGGGAATGGCTGAAATGCCTCAAGTGGCAAAGTTGCAGATGCTTCCCCGGGGGACATACATCCAGGAAAAGCAGGCTTTAAAAGGCTGAGGCCGGGACACTGAACCACAGTCTCCACTAGGGAGGGAACCCAAGGGGAAGCTTGGAGAGAAAACGCTGTCCTGGCCACAGTGAGTAGACATATCAAGAAAGGGTCAACTATGAGCTCCAACTTCAAGAAAAGGACAAGAGGGGGTGGGGTGGTCATCTAGACTCTGCTCCTTCCCCACTTACCCATAGCAAGTAAAAAAGGAACAACTATCCAAAAGGAAAAATACTTTTGGGGGATCATTAGCACCTAACTTTAATTAAAATTAATAGTTTAGATGAAGAATTAGAAGTGTTTAAAAATCAACTTCTTAAAAAAATCACATTAACATAAAGGTAATAAAACAGAAGGGCAGAAGTCCAAACGAGGTGCAACTTGGATGAAATATACTGTGTTCGGGGCGTATAACATATACTTAGGGCACCCAAGGTCAGGAAGAGGAAACAAGCAAAGAGGACAAACCCCCAGGTAGCATTTCTTCTGGATTCCAAACTCTCCAATGGCCTCAAAAATATTTACCATTTTCGAAACATTCAACCAAAGCTCTTTATAAAAATGGCTCCTGTGTCTTCGACATTTTTAGAGTAGACATGGAAAGTCAAGAAAATGTATACTATTACATCGTGAAATTTATTTTTTTCCTCTGCAGCCAGAGGGAGCACGCACAGTTCCTTCTCTGCTGTGTTATTACTGGTAATTTCATATGTACAATACTTGCTGTAGGGAGAGAGCAATTTACAGACGCTAGAAAAAAGGGGAACTCAACATGATTCATAGCTCTGCTGACTGGACAAACGACACCGAGTGAGCAGCTGCTCTCTAAAGAAAGGTGAGAAAATCATTTTAAACTGCACAAAGAAGGGTTTAATTATGTATAAAGGAGAAACTCCTAACAATAAAGATGAATGCATGTCCAGGAGAAGGGTTTTTTCAAATAGGATAGGCTCTCATCTCTCCGGGAATTGTGTGTGTGGGTACCTCTGCTTATAGATAAGAGAAATAATACAGCTGATGGGCCACAGACAACAACAGTCTGTTCCCATGATGTTGTTTATGTTGCTTTCATATTTGCATGTCTTAACTCCATGAAATATGCAAGACAGGTACAATCACCTCCCTTTTACAAACAAGGAAAATTTAAGCTCCAGAGATGTCAAATTGCCAGCCCTAGGGAAGAACACCACTTAGGGAAGCCGGGGACTAAAGCCCAGAGTTCTGGATCTCTAGATACCCTGGTTCGTTATATGGAAACATCTAAGGCAAAGGAAAACAGATACCATGTTTCCCCGAAAATAAGACCTAGCTGGACAATCAGCTCTAATGCATCTTTTGGAGCAAAAATTACATTTTATATTATATTATACTTGGTCTTATAGTAAAATTAAGACCAGGTATTACATTACATTACATTATCTGGTCTTATAGTAAAATAAGACCCGGTCGTATACTAATTTTTGCTCCAAAAGACGCATTAGAGCTGATTGTCCTGCTAGGTCTTATTTTCGGGGGAAACAGTATGAGCAAAAGAGGCAATGCCTCATAAATGTCCTAAGTAAGAACCACCAACACCACAGGGGACTGACCTCCACTCTGAAGTCCCAGCATTTTTCAACTGCATTTGGGTCCTAAATGCTCATCCCTGTGCTCTAAAGGGAAAGAGGGCACACTTGTGAAGAACGAAGGCTTCTTGTCCAGACCCATACAGCTGGTGTGGCAGCAAAGTGAAACCTAGTTGCCCATGATTAGCCTGGAACGGAGCAATGCCGCTCCGTAATCCCATTCTGGTGAGTATCTGTTTAAGTCAAGTTACAAGCCCATACCAGTAAATGTTTAGATTCTCAACCAAGAACACCCAGATGATTTTCTGCTCACGGCTTTACAAATGCGTGCAGGAGAACACTCCGAGTCGCCATTCCCTACAAGGATGTTGGTGGCCACAACCTGGCTTCCGTCAACTCAGTAGTGGGGTACAGTTAAGCAGGAATCAATTACACAGTTCGCGAGACTGGCCTAGCTCCAGAGCCAGTTGTGATGGGGACAATCAACCGATGTCAGTGATGACAGGGGCCACGTGCTATTGTGCACATGGACCAGCTCTGTGATGTCGCCAAGTGGGGCAGGCCCCTAAGCCAGACTGTGGCAGCAGGAGCCTCTAGTGGTACCCCGAAAGTGAGGCTGGAGGGGGCAGGTGGGAGGTCCTGGGAGGCCCGTCTGGTCTGGAGTATGGCCTAAGCCAGTGCCTGGCAGAGCACGGCACAGGATACAGGCCTAACGAGAGCCCTGACAAAATCAGAGAAGGAATGGGGCTTGTGGCCAGAACACTGATTACAGGCCACATAGTCTGAAGGAAGTGAGGCTGCCCGTGTGAGACACCGTCTCCATGCCCACTGCAGAGAGAAGCGGGGAACGCGAGCCGGCCCCAGGTTACAGGCCTTCTATCAGCAAACATACCTGCAGAGGCAGGACTGCCACATTCCCAGCCTATTTGAGTCAGGAATAAGAGAGGGATCTTTCCTTTTCTCAAAGTGCAGGCCCCTCGGCATTTGCAAAGCTGCCTTTGCCAGGCTAAGTTCACACCAACACTCGCCTAATGTCATAATCAGAGCCTATTAGCCATAAAGCAGAGCTGGCATTCAAAGCACCTCCCATGACATGAATAGGGAATGTCAGGACCAAAAAGAGAGAGCAGAGAGACAAAGGTTAAATTTAATAACATCTTGGCGCAACATCGGAAACTTTAAAAGCTCTTTAAAACCAGGAAATAGAAAGGCATAAAAATTATACCATTGCACAGTAAAGCAAATAACGGGAAAATTATAGGTAATACAAATAAAGAACCAATTACCTTTTCACTCCCAGCCAAATCAACTAGATAAAGCTTCCCACTGAGTTTTTTTTCAGTCTCTACATTCTCTTGTTTAATATTAATCAAGAAGATACTGTGACTTCTAGAGCTGTGTTCATTCATGTCTGAAAAGGAAAATAGTTTACTGCTCTACAAAGAACACATAAATTTTGATAGCAAGCCTCTCATCAAAAAAAAAAAAAAAATCATGCCTCATAGCTCCATTTTTAAAAGGAAGTCCAGCCAGTTTTTAAAATTATCTGCGGCCACCACTTCTTCTTTAAAAAACAATGCTCGTTCTAGAAATGAAAGATTTAAGTGGCAAAGGAATTAATCTAAAATCTTAGTCAGTGTTGCAGATAGATTGTCTAGCTCTGCCTGAAGCCCCAGCCTCCAACATCCTCCACCCACTTGATCTCCTCCACCTCTCCCCTGCCTCACTCAGACCCTCAG
Organism: Rhinolophus hipposideros; assembly: GCF_964194185.1. Classification (NCBI taxonomy): domain Eukaryota; kingdom Metazoa; phylum Chordata; class Mammalia; order Chiroptera; family Rhinolophidae; genus Rhinolophus; species Rhinolophus hipposideros. Next base: position 29,849,827 of record NC_138052.1, on the reverse strand, counting down.
CCTTTACCATCATGATTAGTACCTGACGAATTCCATCGTCTTCTGTGTGTAAGGCTTACCTTATCAGTAATATCATAAAGTTTCTTAAGAACACTTTCTTAGTATCATAATACTTTCTTAAGTATTATGGATTAAGGAATACACTTCTTCTATAATCCATGCTAGGCATATAGAAGGTCTCAAAGATTAAACATGCTCCATTAGGACTGAATACTGGAAATAAAAATCTTTTGGCACCCCGGTCTTTCTTCACCAGGCAAGCAGAGACCCCAGTGACTGTCTTATTCAATCCCTACTAGCAATCATTTCTTAAAAGCGTTTTACAAGATTATGTGGAAGAAACCCTAAAGAGTCCACAAAAACGATGGTAAACTAAGAAACAAATTCAGCACAGTTGCAGGACACAAAAGCAACATATAAAAATAAATTGCACTTCTATTTATTAACAATGAACAATCCAAAAAAGGAAATTAAGAAAACAATTACTTTTAAAATAGCAACAAAACGATAAGGTACTTAGGAATGAACTTAACCAAGGAAACAAAAGACTTATACACTGAAAACTACAAACTGTTGCTTAAAAAAATAAGACACAAATAAATGATAAGACATTGCAATTTCATGGATTGGAAGATTTCAATATTGTTAAAATGCCAGTACTACCAAAAGTGATCTACATCCAGTTCAGTGTAATCTTTATCAAAATCTCAGTGACACTTTTCGCAGAAATAGAAAAGTCCATCCTAAAATCCATATGAAATCTCAAGGGACCACAAATCAATCAATCTTGAAAAAGAACAAATTTGGAGGTCTCACACTTACTGCTTTCAAAACTTACTACATTGTATATATACTCTTATGTACCCCATCTTCTTTATCCATTCATCTATCGGTGGCCACATAGGTTGCATCTATGTGTTGGCTATTATAAATAATGCTGCAATGAACAGAAGGGCGCATATCTCTTTTCTAACTAGTGTTTTCATTTTCTTTTGATAAACACCCAGAAGTGGAATTGCTGGGCTGTATAGTATATCCATTTTTAGTGTTTTGAGGAATCTCCATACTGTTTTCCATGGGGGCTGCACCAGTCCGAAATCCCACCAACAGTGCACAAGGGTTCCCTTTTCTCCACATCCTCGCCAACACATGTTGTTCGTTGACTTTTTGATAATAGCCTTTCTAACTGTTGTGAAGTGGTATCTCACTGCGGTTTCAATTTACATTTTCCTGGTGATTAGTGATGTTAAGCATCTTTTCATGTCTATTGGCCATCTGTATGTCTTCTTTGGAGAAATGTCTTTTCATGTCCTCTGCCCATTTTTTCAATTGGATTATTTATTTTTTGTTATTGAGTTGTACGAATTTCTTACATACACATTTTGGATATCAATCCCTTATCACATATATCATTCGTAAATATACTTGTATTCTTCCATTCAGTGAGTTGCCTTTTTGTTTTATTGAAGATATGATACACACACACACACACACACTCACACACACGCACACTCACACACACACACAGGAATGTTATGCAGCAATAATGAATGAAATCTTGCCATTTGCTACAACATGGATGGGTCTAGAGGGTATTATGCTAAGTGAAATGACTCAGGTATAGAAAAACAAATACTGTATGGTTTCACTTATATGTGGAATCTGAAAACAAAACAAAAACAGACTCATAGAAATAGAGACCATAGGGATGGTTACCAGACGCTTGGGGGAATGGGTGCAAAGGGGAAAGGGGATATAATCAATAATATTGTGAGATGTTTGCATAGTGACAGATGATTACTAGAATTAGTGGGGCAACCACATTATAAGGTATAAAATAGTCCATATTGTACTATAGTACAATAGTCCAATAGTACTATATTGTACACCTGAAACTAACATAACCAATATAAGACTGCATACCAACCATACTTAGATACCTAAATAAAATTTTAAAACTTACTGCAAAGTTACAGTAATCAAAACAGTGTGGTATTGGTATAAAGGCAGACATATAGACCAACTGAACAGAATAGAGAGACCACAAATAAACCTTCACGTAATACAGTCAAAAAATTTTCAAGAAGAGTGTCAAGACCATTCAATGGGTAAAGGACAGTCTCTTCACCAAATAGTGTTGAGAAAACTGGATATCCACATGCAAAAGAAAAAAAAAGGCTGGACTCTTACCTTAGGCCATATATAAAAATTACCTCAAAAAGGATCAAAGACCTAAATGTAAGAGCTAAAGCTATAAAACCTTAGAAGAAAACACAGGCAAAAAGTTTCATGACACTGGATTTGGCAACACAAGCAAAGAAAAAAGTAGATAAATTAGACCTCATCAAAATTAAAAACTTTTGTGTATCAAAGGACACTATCTACAAAGTAAAAAGGCAACTAACAGAATGAGAGAAAATATTTGCAAATCCTATATCTGATATGGGATTGATATCCATAATATATAAAACAAACTCCTACAAATCAACAACAAAACAAACAACCCAATTAAAAAACGCACAAAGAACTTAGATATTTCTCCAAAAATGTAGAAACAGCCAATTACCACATGAAAAGATGCTCAACATCGCTAATCGTTAGGGACATGCAAATCAAAACCACACCAAGATATCACTTCATATGAACTCACTCTCATTTCTCTATCTCCCTCTGAATAGAACAGACAGCACCTCCAACCCTTGCTTTTCATGGAACCTTTGCCATTTGACCTGCTTCCTGGGATGTGTACTTATGCCAAAGAAGGAACCACAGGGTAAACAAGCTGACCTGAATGTGTTTATTACTAACTCAACATCGGAAAGTTTTCAATAAAGCTCCACTCTGTTGTCTGAGTTCCTCCTTGCTTTTCTTTTCCTTGTATACAGGAAGCAGAAATCTAATATGGTTTATTTCCATGTGTATGACTGACATGTAGAAGTTGTTGGTTTGGATTAAAAAAAAAAAAAACCTCACTATTAACATGGTTCAAATAAACATAGAAGCTTACTCCCCCCGGCTTTGGTTGGTTGGTTGATTGTTTGGTTATTTCCCCCATGTTCAGGCTTAGGCTGTTGCCGGCATCCAAGGAGTCTCACCCAGTATCTCCAAGAGTTCCCTGGCCAGCAGGAGGCGCTGGTTCCCACAACCTGCCTAGACACTCACTGCACATCCCTCGTGTTTGTGTCGCAGACACTGCTTTCCGACTGCCTTCCCATTTCCTCAGGACCTCATTACCCACCCTTCCTGGTGAGTAGGCAGACACCTGCATCCTAAAACAGAGGGAAGGAAACATCACACCGTGCTTACTTGTTACAGCCACATGTCGGTTTGCCTTGCCTTCATCTATTACATCCATGACTTCCTCGGGGCTGGACACAAACCGCTCGGTGCACCCCTGCCAAGAGAGTCAGTTCAGGTTCACCATTAAAAAACTAAAAAGCAACAATATCTTGAAACAGCTAAACATATTCCCATTTCTCTTCTAGATGTGCAGATCAAGAGAAAGGCTGCCATGTCGATCCAACAACGTTTCCTCCTTGCCTCAGGCTTGAATTCTACATTAAAAAGAAGTCTGAGCATCCCCTAGGAAACCCCAAAGTAAACCAGAAAAGAAAGGCCGGTTTCCCTAGATTTTTGAGTACATAATCAAACTCAGCAGCAAGGCAGGCAGAAATAAAGAAAATCAATGATAGAAAAAGAAGTGGATGAAGTTTTGCTTTGCTTTCCATTTCCAACGTTAATTAGACACTTTGAAGTACTGTAATAGGCTTCCCCTAACAGCAAGGTATAAACAGTTATACTCAATACCAAAGCCTCTTTAAATGTGAATAAATGTTTGTTCATTTCTGCAAGTCTTACCTCACATGATTAAACATCTGTGATACATTCACATAGAGATATGATTGTAGATATTAAATGTCTATTTTTTTAACCAGATGAATTGCGAATATAACAAACATGATTAAATATCTCTATGTACTTTATATGGGCCTCACATGTAAGGATTATTATGACAGTGAATGGAGAGAAATAAGTTGCATCATCAGTCAAGTTTTCCTCATACCTTTACATACGGAACTCTGTTTTTATCTTCATGAACGGCCAAATTTGTCTTGGATACTACAGAGATGATAATGACATGCAAAGAAGAAAAGAAAAGTTAAAGACCCTGTACTGGAGGAAAAAACAGAAATTGTTACAGAAGATAAGCAAATCTAATCTCTTTGCAATATGCAAGTTTAAGCCTTGGCTGAGAATAAGCAGACAGCCTGAAGGCAAGAGAACATCTCTATAAATCTTTATTAATTCCTTAAGAAGAAGGGCTTTAAATCATTTCAACCTCCCTGGACTTTAGTTACAGAACAAATAAAGGACAAACATTCAGGTTACTCACCATCGAGTAAATCCCTGATTTTGTCCAAGTAGATCTCAAAATAGGAAACCTGTTAAAAGCAAATTGGCGTTTGAAACAGAAATGCTACACGACATTACAAAAATATCATCATTAGAACTTACTAAAGCTTTTGTCATGCATTAGCTAAGAAGAGTAAGAAAGGGTCCAAAGTAAAGATTCAAAGCCCTAGAGTGAAGAGCCCCAGCCCACACTCTGCGTCCTGCTTTCCTGCTTCGTCAATTTGCTCCCTGGGTCCCAGCTCAGTGTGGGCCACTCTCTGTCCCCACACATCACAGCTCCCTGTGGTTCAATTCAGGTGTTATGTACATCATGTGCTAGACAGCCACTTACAGGACAACTCTAGCTTTTACCTTAGATGAGCACCAAGCAAACTTCTAGGTATGACATCAGCTGGAACAGGAAACATCCTTTGCAAGTGATTGTCAAAAATGAATAGCCCTTACCTTCTGCATGATACTGACAGCCTGAGCAGACCAGGGTGGGAGAGTGGCCCAACATTCATGTGGGGGAAGAAGTGGGGAGGAGGGTAAAAGCAGTTCGCTGAGAACTACAAGAGCTCGGCAAGGTAACTGAGAGAAATCATGGTGGCAGGTTTTGGGGAGTCCAGAAAGATTTAAACAAAATGTGATTTAATGAAAGACAATTAAACTGTGAGAGGGAAAAGAAGGCTTCCTATGAATTATTCTCAAACCTCAGCCCCAGGACCACCTACGTCAACATCTCCCATAACATTTGTTTAAACTGCAGAGCCCTGAACCCGATCGCAGTCCTATTGAAACAGAATCTCCAAGAATAGGGCCTAGGAAACTGCTTCTAAAATCCCCAGGTGATTGATTCATATAGGCTAGCTAACCTCAGAGAACAACTTTAATGAGACGTGATCTTGAAAACTGAACCAAGACCCTAGGTAGGCCTCAATTTTCCCATCTGTCAAGTGAAGCCTTTAGACTTGACGTCCAAAATCCCCTCTAGGATTCTGCATCCTGTCTACACCTGCCTTCTGCCTCCCAGATCAAATTTTCTCTCCTTGTGTCGATGGGTTTTTTTTGAAATATAAACAAAGGAATGGACAGAAAAGTTGGAAAAAAGTAGTTATAAAGTTGGGATTGAGTACAGGTGAAATCTTGTCTCCACATCCCAGCTCTGGACCAGCCCTGCCTCTAGTTGGGGCAGCAAGTGAAGACTCTTGGCACTAGTCCTAACCCAATTCAGCCCTGGTTCATTACCTTTTGTCTGCATCTCAGTCTGGAATCTCCTGACTTCCTAGTTTCTCTGAGATTCGGGGTTCCGGCTTCGAATCCTGCAATCTGTAGCTGGGAATCCCCACCATGTTGCCTGTCTCCCTAACAACCTCTGTCTGCTTGAATGCTTGTGAAACTCCCCTGTCACTGAGCCTCATATGCCATAGACACATCTACCTAACTTTCGAAAGCCCCATTGCTTCTGTTCTCGGAATCCTACAGACGTGTTTGGCCTCTAACCTTAGTCAGCTCTCTCTAACCCAGCCCTTCCTGCAGCCAACTCAACCCTGGCTCCAACTCATTCTATGTATTCCAGAATTGTCTGGTTTTCATTAGGACTTTTCTGTTATCTTTGAGATCTTACACATGCGCCCTTATTTCCATAGATTACAGAGAAAATTAATGACATCTAAAAAGCAGTCACGAAACAGATATTAGCAAATCTGGCCATTAGAATGCTGTCCACATTTAATAAAAGTAGAAAGAGAATTCCGATTTGTTCATTTCTCTTTACCATAGCAGTTACTGGCTGCTTTTCGTGGGGGTTTGATTTTGCTATTTTTGTCACTTCAAGTACTTTGTGAGACCAGGTAAAAGAAAAACAAATAGGCAATGCTTGGCATTAAGAAATAGTATGTTCAGAAATAATGTTTAAAACCTCTGCGGGACCCACTTGAAGGAACAGATCTTCAACACTGCCTGAATCAAGACTCTTTTCCTTGATTAGGCCTGTCACTACTCAGTACAAAGTACGAAGAAGTCAATAATAGCTAACTTGCCCACTTAACAATTATAATTTATGAAAGAGGCAAGCATAACTACAAATGCAGCACGGGAACCTAGCCTGTAAAATTTAGCCCTAGGGACGTGGATGTTGTTCCTCCTGCTGGGCTGTTTTCATCTTAATAAGATTCTAATACAAGACTCTATTTGAGGGCAGTAATTGGTTTAACATCTTACTCCAGGATTATCCCATAAGTAGTGAGGTATTTAAATATAAACAGCCTTAAAGATGCACTAAGCTCCTAAATCTTGACCCCATCAAAGCAGCAAGCTTCTGTATCCTTAGATATAAAGAACCCTGGCAAGAAGCTGCTTTAGCCAACTATGGGAACAGTAAGGAAAAAAATCTGCCAGGTGCAATTTACAATTGGGCAAACAGTCATTGCCTTGGTTTTATATACTTAAGGAAAGGTATTTATTAACAGAAATAAGTAAGGGTAGAGTTTAACATAATGGAAAAGGTACTGCGTGTAGGGTTGGTCAGATCAGGAGTTTAATCTCATCTCTACCAATGATTTGTAACGTACTTTGGCCCTCTGGACCTATTATGGCTTTGAACTTCCGTTTCCTCATCTCTAAAATGGTGGGCCAAGTACAGTAAGTCCCACACTTCAAGGGTGATCTCAGCCTCTTGGCTGATCTGGTCCACTTCACATCTTCTCAGAACTGCCCCTTTCTCCTCCCCATCCCATTAATTCCGTTATATCTACAGAAATCTACACAGTAAAGGGTAGAAGTCAGGCAAGTATAAAGATGATTTCATTCTAAAGAGGATTTTTACTTTATATCTCAAGCAAACCATCCAGACAGCTAAGTATTACCTTAATCATTAAACAAAAACTACAGTTCTACTTACCACAGTAATATCATTTAAATTAGACAAGATCATCTTTCACATGTATAAAATAAGAGGAAAGCTAAGAAACATGATTTTGGACCCCGTTTCTTCTCTTGGGTCTCCATCAATGGCACTGACCTTGATGTGAAACTCCAGGTTTTCATCCATGGAATAGATATGGTCAAAGATGTCGTGTGCGATCCTTGGGATGATCCCCATGAGTTGAGGGTCGTGCAGCTTCCCCTAGTGGGTGAGAAACACAAACACAGGTCCTGAAGAGTGTGGAAAACATGTGAGAGAGAGAAGGAACCACATCTGGGTTTTCTTAAACAGAACTCCATGGAACAGGAGCACCACACACACACAGGCTGTCTGCTCCCTTGGAGATGTACCTGACAGGCCAACAGGCCAAAAGGCAGCGGAATAACTTAACCCAGCAGAGGAGAGCTTGTTCTGTCAGGTTCTGAAGCCCCACAATATTCCTTCTTGCTGCCACTTGGGAAAACAATTCAGTGTGTATGTGAGTGAGTGTGTGGGGAGGTACGAAGGAGGGAAAAGGACTGAGAATATATGGGTGACTATAACATACTAAATGAGGGTTTTGTTTTTGAAATTTTACAAACTGACCAGAACCTACAAGCGCAAGTTAATCTGCTTTAATAGAACCACCTTGAGAGCTGATACATAAAGGGGATTCTACAGAAAAAAACCTCACAGGGTGTCTGATCAAAAATTCCTAACAGGGCAGATCATGGTGCGTAATCACACCCCAGGCATATAACTTTTTAGTAAAACGTTCATCTTAGCCTTAAACAAGCCCTGTCCTTTGTTTCTGTGCAACTACTACCGTGTTTCCCCGAAAATAAGACCTAGCCCGACAAACAGCTCTAATGCGTCTTTTGGAGCAAAAATTAATATAAGACCCAGTATTACATTACATTACATTACATTACATTATATTATATTATATTATATTATATTATATTATATTATATTATATTATATATTATACCTGGTCTTATATTACTATAATGTAATTTTACTGTAAGACCAGGTCTTATATTAATTTTTGCTCCAAAAGACGCATTAAAGCTGATTGTCCAGCTAGGTCTTATTTTCGTGGAAACACAGTAGGTTAACATACCTTTGAAATAAGTTATAACCACTCTCAAGAGAGAAAGCACATAATCTTCCTAACTATCCTGTAATCCAACGCCCGTCTCGCTTTCTCCCACCTCCATGCAATCTTCCTTGCATTCTCTCCTTAACTTCAAATGCATAAAAGAAGCTGCAAATGTGTTATTCTCCAAGGCACTTGAGATCTTGCTCCCAGCATATGTCATCAGTTTGGCTCAAATAAACTCTTACAACGATTTTCTCTACAGGTTTAGACATTTCTTATGTTGACACATATATAGTTTTATTAGTGTTATCACAGCTCAAAAATTCCTAAGAACCTTATTGTGAAAATACCCTCAGTATCACTTTGCAAACCAATCAAGAAAATTTGTTTTATCAATTTCATTTAAAAATCTGTAATTCCCACCCTGTTCCAAATGTTGGGCTGTTTCTAACACTTAAATCCATACATAGAATATTCTCTTATTCTTTTTCACCTTTTTTTTTCCTACTTCTATTCACTTTACCTAAGTGGTTGAATGAATTTTTCTGCTATTTGGACTATCACTAAATCCATTTTTTGGACCCAGATTTTGCCACCACTGAAGACTTTCAAAAAGATACGCCGTAGGATCTGAAAGCAACTCCTAAAGAAGAGGTCTATAAGTATTTAAAGCAATGGTCTTACATGGACCTGAGTGAACCTCTCCCAGGGAACCTTATTTACGCCAACACTGAAATGAACACTTCAATTCCGTTACGTGTTAAACAACGCATCAGTGCCCAAACGAACAGTCTATAGATCTAAAGTGATCATTGGTGACTATGTTCCTGGAGAATTTTTCAGGCCTTTGGGAAGCTATAAAACTCTAGGAACAAATGGAACTGGAAGAAAAAAGCACACAACCCACTTTGCGCTTTAGTTTTCTGGGGATGCCTAACAACATTTACAATTTTGACTCATATCCTTGTTCCAAATCTGCCCACTACCTGGAATATCTTCTTTGTTTTTCTCAATAAAATCCTTTTTTCCCTTCAGGGATTCGACACATACTCGTAGTACCTCTCTGACAGGCTGACTTCAAGCCAACACGTCAGTTACCAAAAGCAAGAAGTCATACAAACCCGACTCTGACTATAGGCTACAAAGCACTTTACAAACCTTCCTTCACACACCTGACTCCTGACCGTCCATTCTATGAAAAGCAAGAGAAAAACTGAATTCAGATACATCTGGCCTCTGGCAAAGCTCTCTTTGTTTCCTAGGAAACTGGGTATTCTCTGGAATGCCCTCATCTACTAAGAATCCTAAAATGTTTTATGTGTTTCTATTGTTTTTTAGTTTGTACACCCCCTCAAGTAAAGGCAGGCATGACCAGTGTACATGCACGTCCCCCACTGCATATGCTACTTAGCATATGTCTACTGTGCAGAATTATTGTGGAATTTAAATGAAACAGTATATATAATGTGTTGCATGACAATAAATGTAAGCATTATATTCAGCTCGTAGCAGGTTCTCATTAAGCAATTACTGGGGATTATTTGACCTGAAGAGTCTGAAAACATATTTCTATCACAGGCCATTAGTGTGTATCTTATGAAACAGCACCAAATGACTGAGACTGAGAGATTCAAGTATTGGTAACTTTACTTCACACGAGCCATCATAAACATGTAAGAAACCAAATATTGGACCCCACATGCTCTGGGCTGTGGAAATTGCTGGCAGAAATGATACTTGCAGTGAAACAAAGATCTCTGTCCCACCAAATGTTGTGACACCACTGGGCCAATCTGACTCTGAGAATGTGAAGTGTTCCCCATCCACTCCCTCCAGAGCTCTTTAATAATTGATCATAAGCCTTTAGCTTCTCCTCAGTAGTCCACAGTCAAAGAATGATTGATAATCCAAAATTCATTTCTAATTTACTCAAATCTGTTTCCCTGGATGCTTTCCTTTTCAACAGATTTATCTTCCAGTTGATTCCTGGTTAATAAAAGTACTGACCCCCTTTTGTTTGCCTTTGTCAGGATAAGAACCAAGGAAGAACCAGGGATGAGTCCAGGACACTCCCCACTCTGTTTCCACAGAATCTGCACCCTGACATCACAGGAGAGGGAAACACACATTCATTTGGAGAAGGCGTAATGATACCTCACCCCCAGAGAGACAGAAGTGATCCCTAATCTACCACGGGTTTGGAGGCTGGGACGCTTGATCTGGCTCCTAAGCCAGAGTGACAAGGGCCCTTATGCTCACTAAACTGACCCTGCCCAAACAACCGGTGCACACTGTGTGTGTGCATGTATGAACGGTGGGGGTCGGGGGTGATGTGAGGATGTGTGGTGTTGATTTGTGAGGTGTCGATATATGTGGTGTGTGTGTGTGGTGTGGATACATGGTTTGTGTGGATGTGTGGGATGTGTGTGCGTGTACATAGAGTATACGGGTGGTACATGTGGTGTGTGGTGTGGTGTATGTGCATGTAGTGTGTGGATGTGACTGGTGTGTGTGTGTGGATGTGTGTGGTGTGGGATTACGGTGTGCACGCGTGTGGTGTGTGTATGTGAGACAGAGAGGTGTTCCGTAATGATCTTCACTGTTTCTATGTCAATTGCCTTGCAAATGAAATACACACATATACACACACAACAAGTATTTACCTCAGGCAATAAAAGATGGGAAAGGAGCCGAGAGCTATTCAGAGAACAGAAAAGTTTCTTCCAGGTAGGGGGTTACGGGATGGCTTCCTGAGGGACACCAGGTCCTGAGGGATGAGCCAGATTAAGGATGGGCAGAGAGGATACAGGCAGAGATGACGGGGCTTAACAGAACCAAGGTACAGGAACTGAGAAAGAACAATGCTCATTTAGGGAACAGGGGCAAGTTTAGTTGGCTGGAGGGATGGACTTGAGTAGCCAAGGAATGTACCGCTTCATCATCTTGTCTCTCCCAGAAAGCAAAAAAGGAAACATTTTTAATCTTGCATCCTGGATAATCCTCTTCAAAAGCTTTCCCCACCTCTGACTATGGCCCTCTCTGAGCAAGTATGAAAGACGAAACCAGACCCAGACCACTAGCCACAGAACAAGACTCCCTTTGTTCCAGTCCCAGGTGCCTCCTCAACCTCCCAAGGAGGACAGTTTCCTGAAACACTTAAGATGGGAAAGCAGGCAGCCAATGGCTCACACGAGCACCAATGCACTCAGACAGTCTTGTCAAAAATCACTTGGCAGGCTCCGCTCAGCAGCAGGGCAGCCTGCACCGTTCAATGGCTTCCGGATCTCCCTTTGGGCAGAAGGAAAAACAGGATGTCTCCATTCACCTCTATCAGTGTGTGGAAGAGGGCCACGAAGTGCAGTGTGGGGCCCAGCGAAGCCCTTCCCAGTATCCCATGCAGGACAAAAGGCCAGCCCTTTCGTGCCCACGCAGCCAGCACCCCCAGCACCCTTGTGAGTCCAGGCCGCGCAAGCCTGGGCCCAGCGCTCCACAAGCTTAGCACCAACACGGTCAAGTGCTTCATATTTCTACTGAAAATCGCCTTAAATGCTCCACTTTCAGAAGCTAATCTTTCCAATTTTATGTAGGCTTATCTGTTTGTTCCTCTCAATAGAAGGTAATGGGATCACCACTGGATGTCAAACCAAAAATGGGGGGATTAGAATGAAAAACAGCTTTAAAATGTGACAGCTCTGTCCATTCAGGGAGTTAACATGCTCTTCTAAAAGCCTCTGAAAAGATCACAAGGTGTAATTCTGAATACATAACATCCGCCTTTCAGATGGTACACGCCCTACAGGGTTTTTGTTTGTTTGTTTCTTGTGTATTTTTTTTTTCCATTTAATTGCATTCCAGGGTCCTGGATTTCTTGGTCTCCTGCAGTGTCTGCTTTGGGGCTCCTCCTTTTGTTTTCCTCTAAAAGATCGCCTACCTTTCCTGCAATCAATAATCACCCTACAGAAGAACTAGATTGACTGTTGGGAAGGGGGTAAGTGTGGCACTAGGAAAGGCCTGGCATCTTCCCACCCTCCCCTCCTTCTCTAAGCACAAATACGGGATCTTCAAAAGCCACAATAAAAGAAAGTAACTCATTGCAGTCACACTTTTAAAACTGACGAGGAATGAGGAAGAGTTGATTGAATTTAGGCAACTCTGAGAGGGACCTGCACAGCATCCAGCTCGCTTTAGGTGCCCAGGAGTCCATCGGGGCCCTCAGCACTGCAACGGGCATTGTGGGCTTTACACCACAAGACGCAGAGGGTTGGAGACGCTCTCATTGAACAAAATGCCTCCAATTTTCATCTTAAATTGCTGGCCTACCTCGTTACCCTCATTTTACACTTACATATTCTCCTCATACACAAATACAAACTAAGATTTCACTCTGGGGACAGGTCTGTCCTTTCATGGTTTACAATTTAAATATCTGACATTTAGCTACTACCTTACATTTTCCAAAGATGAATTAATCCCAAAGCTAAAAAGGTCGCTCTTGTAACCGTTCCCTAAGATTTTGGAGGATTTTAAATAATGCATTTTGGGGAGGGGGGGGTTGCTGCTTTGGATATTATTTGGTAATTTTCCAAAAACCTAAAGACTGATTGACATCCTCATGAGATGCCCTCTCTTTTTCCTAGGCCTTATGACCTATAAAGGAGTTTTTGTCCACGGCTACTGGAGGGGGTGGGACTTAGTGCATGTATAACTGCAACTTTTCTAGCACCTACAAGGTTAAGGGTCAGGGGCTCAGTAAGGGAGGCAGGCGAGGGACTGGAGCAGCAAAGTGGGGACTAAATGCCTGTGTGCCAAGGCGCTCTGCAGAAGGATATGAGATGCAGAAAAGAGGGGCCCACTGAGGCTCAGGTGCCAGGGAGCAGTCTTGCTCTGTCTGGAAGAGGTGCCAAATGAACCTTACGCTTCCTTGAATCTGTGCTGTCTCTGAACCACTTTGTCTCCAGCAAAACGGTGAGAGTGAGTCCATGCAACAGAAAGGAGATCCTCCAGAGTCAAACCCCATACTTGAAATTGGTGTGTGCAGAACATCAGAACCCTGAGGATTTGGGCCTCATGTCTTTGAAATCTTGTCTTCAATAGGAATGATTCATAAGCTAAACTGATTCTGCAGCAGCCGTCTCAGTGATATTCCCAAGAGGGCAGCGTCCGTGAAAAAAACAGAAGCTTGAAGGATTAAGGATTCAGCTTACCCTGCTGCTTGGAAACTAAATTCTCTCAAACTTCCTCGGTACAATTTCTTATTATAATAACCACCCTGCCACCTTTCCTCACCAGTCAGGTGGGCCCAGCCTTTTGAAGAATGATCCAGCCCAGAAGGCCTTCTAGGAGCCCATGGTAAAAAGCAAGAAAAGAAGAGGTAAAGAGGGGGAGGGGGCAACTCTGTCTGCAGATATGCCTTGCCTGGAAGACAGCCTGGAGCCACAGAGCTCCACAGCCAACAATTTGAGCTGGGATCACACCCTCTAGTGCACACAGGGCCCAGGGATGTGAGGTAACGTGGAAGGGTGCTGAAGATAAGTTCATGTTCACCATGGTGTGCGTGGAACCCCAGACACGTGGGCCCGCCAGGGCCACCACCACGATACCATTTTAACAAATATTTTATCAAACCCCTCCTAGGTAACAGCCGCTGTTCCATGCACTAGAAATGTGAATAAAAAGGTGAACAAGACAATGAAGATCCTTGCTTTGGTGAAGCTCACACTTTATATTATGGTAAAATTTTACCCAGTGTTGCTACTCCATCTTCAGAATTTTCAACCAAATTTAGCCACTTAGGACTGTGTGAAATTATCCCACTTTAAACATTACTTAAATTTTAAAACAAAAAATAAAAACCACCACTGTGCAGGTCAAGATGTCTCCAGACTGAACCTGGTCTTTAAGTAACTTCTTTATTCTCTGACCTACAATTTTTGTAGTTTTTCTCAGGAGACTCACCCCCACCCCCACCCCCAGAGGCCCTCCTTCAGGTAAATGATTTTCATAACAGACTTTCTCAGTTAGATTGGGCTCCTGTCCATAAGAATACGCACATCGATCACTGTTTAGCTTGTTGACAATTATTTTTAATAGAATTTATTATTTCAGTATTTTGACAGATCTAGCAACAAGGATTTTTAAAATACTATAGTCCTAAGATTTTCTTACATTATTTTAGAACTCTCCAAAGGCACAATAAATTGGCCAAACATAACCTTCCCCTTAACCACCTCTATTGCCCACTAAAAGAGCCACATGCACCTCAGATTTTGCTGGAAGCGCGGGCTCTGTTCTATTGTCTCAGAGCCTGATATCACAACATGCTGCAATCTTACCTCCATGGTGTGTGTTTTTCCTGATGAAGTCTGTCCATATGCAAAAATCGTCCCATTGTAACCTTCAAGGACATCTGCATGCAAGAAAAAAAAAAATCAAAACTAACTCATTACTTTGATTATATGAATTTTTTAAAATGATGTCTTCTAAGTGGTCCATCATTTGTCACACAAATGATACAGTTCCACTCCATTTGCAATTTAAGTAGAATTGTGAGATGAAAGCTGAAATGAGGGCCTCCACTGCTCCACAAACAAAGAGAAATGGACTTACATTTCTACAGAATATATTAATAAAGAAGGAGGCAAACATACTTTCTCCCAGTAATGTCAAAATGAAGACAGATATTGAGCAGTACACTTTCTTTTTAATAGAAAGATACTTGAGTTTTCTTCTCTAAGTTGGTCTCTTGAGATTAGTCAGAGGAGAAAAACATTATGCAAGCCCTGTGTCTTTGGAGTGAGGTGCAGAATAGAATTTCTTTCCCGAAGATCTGATTTGGGTTGGTTTAAACCCTGGCCCAAGTAAGCTCCTTGGGGATATTTCTTGTGAAGGCCACACCAGAGCCCCGGCAGAGGCAGCTAGCCCAGAGTTGGAGAGAGGAAAGGAAAGGGCCCCACTCTGTAAAATGAGCCACACGGTGACAATCCAATCAGTCAAGAAACCACCAGGGCCCTGACTCAAAGCTAATGCCTCTGTTTTTTCAGTGACTGTGCTTAGAAGACGGCCCAAGCTCATCGGCACTGGGAATTTCTTTTAATACACAGTGAGCACTCTGTAGACGTCCCCACACTGGGCAGGCTGGCTTCCATCTCACACAGGGACAGGAGAGAAATGTGATAGAGGCTTCTTTGCACTCACGATTATCTGAGGGAATTCTTTCAAAACAGCGGAGGTGATTAAAATATATTATGTGTTCCTTTCCCTCAACCCTCCTCCATCTACATAAACTTCATCGAAAGGGGACTGAGGCATCATTAATATCTTTGACCCACCATCTCTACCTAAGGGGAGGGAGTCTCCATTCCTGAAGGGACGGTGAAGGCAGGGAGAGGAGCCCCACATTAAAGTTTCCTCTTCAGGGCCATGTACAAAAAAAAAAAAAAGAAAAAAAAAAATCAAGCCAGGCAGTCAGCACGATCTATTTCAGGCCCTCATTAGGTCTGTTTGTTTGTTTGTTTGTTTTGGTCTCTCTGAGTTTTATGATACTTGTTCGTGTTTTGTGGGGTTTCCTAAAAAACATTTTTAATATACATTTTACTGATCTAAGGTTGTTAAAGTCTGAACTGGAATCAGAAAAGAAAATGGGATTTTCCTTTAGGAAGCTAAGGAAAGGGAAATTAAGAGGTAGGATTTTTTTTAAAAATCCTTGCAGCCCTCAAGAGTTTGTATCAAGCTATATTGAGAGAGAGGAAAAGAGAATGTTCACACGTACCAGACTTCTGGTAATGGTTTCCCTGGTAACAGGGGGGCAAAAACTTGAAGAAGACGAAAGGGTTGGAGGTTCAAGCTTCAGCTTTCACGAAAATGCCAACTTTCTTGGAAAAAAGATTCCTCTGGCCTGAAAACAGGGGCCAGTGCAGAGAACCCATCCTCCAACCCAGGAATGTTTGGTGCTTTGAGGGACCCAAGGAAAGAGTTTCCCACCCTTCAGTTATACTTTAAAAATTCTATATTCACGGCACAAACAGCTCCAGACGATTGGAAAGCTGGCCCCAATCACAGCACGAAAGCCTCTATTTATTAGAAATTAAACATCTTCCAGCAAACTGAAAGGGCTTCCTTACCTAAGTTCCTGTGTAGAAGCACTCTGGGACCCATTAGCCCTGGAGTTGGAACAGGGGCAAGGAAGCCAAGGGCCCAGCTCCCTCTGTTCCGTGTCATCGGCCACCGGCCACCCTACGAGTGTTCATGCACACAGGAGGTAGCGCTGAACAACCTGCCATGCCCTACAGAAAACTCAGCTCAGAGTCCGAGGAGAAAACCCAGCACACATGCCTCTTCCTCTGCCAGGATGCAGTGGGGCCAGAGCATCTAACTTAGGCCCCCCCAGGCGCCCCCAGGCCCAGCCCACCACTCTGAGTCCACCTCACACTAAGCAAAAGGCACAATTCTCCTAGTGAGACAATGCTCAACCAACTCCTGCGGGTTAAGGACTGGGACACAGGTACGTGAGCTTGTTTTGAAATGCAGAGGAAGGAACACGTGGGACTACATCCTTGCAGAATCCCTGATTGCTTGATGCTGCCATTTCAATACTAAGCGCAACCACTTTGTTTTTTGTTTGTTTTGTGTGTGTGTTTTGAAAAAAAAACACAGAAAGCCCCATCAGAACAAACTCTGCTTGCCCTTTAATGGCTTTACAATCATGTTACAATTAATTCATTGTTGAAGAACCTATCTCTAGTGTTCAAGGTTGAACGGAGCTGATGTCACCCTCTATTAACTCAAGTCTGAATTAGAAGGTAATTTAAAAAGGAAAAGAAAAAGCTCTCTGAATCCAGTGTTCTCTATTTTCTCCCAAACTCCAGGTTTTGGGGGATTTTTGTTTATTTGTTAACTCGACATCTGATCATGAGTGGAAAGGAGAGGCAGGAGAAGTGCAGCACAGACAATGATTTGGGGCTTAGACCGCTGAGATGGCAGGAAAGGGAGGCCACCAGGGAGCCCGCCAAGGACAGAATGAGAGCACGGGCCTGCGCTCAGCACCACACTGAGTCACACAGCCACCCCACCCCGATCTAACAGAAACAGCCCACAAAAAGGCACTTTCATCACGCTGAACGACAGTTCCTGGGCCCGAGGAAAGCATTTGTTTTAGAGTCTGCTATAACAAAACAAATATTTCTATATGCCAGTCACAGAGCCAGAAAGCAGCTCAGTCAGACAGAACCTGTCCTTGTGATGGGGTCTAGCATGATGTGACCTCAGCTAGCACCCCACAAACACAGCACATGTCCACCCAATGGCCAAGCAAACCCCAGAGAGATTCCACTGCAGGTAGGAAAAGGCTTCTCCTCTCCCAGGAGGAAGGAGGAGGTGAGTGGGATGCTTAAAAAGCACTTTGCCTCTTGTCGCACACTTCAGAACCCAAGTTCTCTTCTGGCCTAGGTTTTCCTAGTTCTGAGTCCAGGTCTTGCTGGAGCAAAAGAGTTAGTTCCGTTGTAAGGTAAGAATTTGGGGAGGACGTAATCATGCCAACACCTCCATGTTCCTGAGAAAGCTGTTGTGACCTCTATCAGCTCTCCAGGTGACATGGTGGCCTGTTGGTGGCACCAGGGTCTCTGGCAATAGTGGCTGACCAGTCATCCCCGGTTTAGAATCCTAAGGCTCTCACCAGTCACCAGCATGACTCAAGCAGGCCATGTGCAGAGAATGGAGAGGCAGGCCTGAGAAACACCAGGGCCAACCAGCCAGCCTGAAGGGCCCCCCGTGTCCAGTCGAGGGCCTGCAGCGTCTTCAGAACTAAACTGCACTTCATTATTTATTGGCAGACAGCCAGGGCCACCCTGAGTCTCTAGAACTGCAATCTCTATTCTCTCTCCTCTACCTTGCTCCCAACCTCCATTCCTATCCCAGCCTTCCTGCAATGCTTGGTTAACAGTCCATATAGCCTGATAGAAAAGATACAACTCATACAATAATTGTTACTAAGTGCTCCTTATGGGCCCACTAGAAAAGGAGGAGGAGGACAGTGCAGGAAAATTGAACTAAGTCAGACAAACTCAGGCTCAAGTCCCAGCCTCGCTACCCCCTCCAGTGATCTGGCCAGGCCGCTTCACCTCAAAGTCTTCTTTAGTACAACAGGAATAATAACGCTCACACCTCACAGAGCTTTTCAAATGTAAAATGCCTAACATATGTAAAGTGCACAGAGGGTGCCTGCTAGATGATAGTAGTTAGGAAACAGTAGTTCTTCTTAAGAGTCACATATAACATAATAATAAATAATAATAGATCTGATAATATCCTAAGCTTAAAACTCTTCAATGGGTCTTCATTGCCTATAGGATAAAAGACCATCAATTTCACCAAACTCTGATCCAGTCTAATTTTCTGTCTCATCCCCCATGTACCCTGTACCACTCTAAGTTGCCAAAATATGCCATATCATTTGTGTCTTTATGCTTTTGCTATTCCTTCTGCTTACACAGCCCTGCTCTATTCTACAGTCCTCAGGACCCAACATTTTCAAGACGCCTTCCTTAATTCTTCCTTCCACGCCCACCAAAATCAGTACCAACACTGCCTTTTGTGCTCCCATGACATTTTGTGCACTCCCACCTTAAAGCCCATATTACCCATATGTATGATATTTATGGACGCATCTGTCTCTTTCCTTTTCTCAAAAGTTCTCCCAGAGTCTTACATATCTTGGTGGCTCCAGTCCTTAGCAGTGCTTACCACATGGTAAATGCTTAAGGTACTTGCATAAGGAATGAATGAAAGAAACAACCAAATGGACAAAGTTTAAAGATCTGGAAAACAGGAAACCACCTTCTCTAGCACCGGAGAAGTGTACATCTAGTTCCTTTGGAAGGCAAATGCCCAGAGTGACTTCTGTAGGTGGGCACGTGGTTACTCATACTTCAACAGCATCTGGTAACCATGGTTTTTCATTCCTAGGTGCCTACAAGAACCCTCCTATTCACCATGTTGGGAAGCGCAAAACCTATAGCCTATAACCTCTTCTAGGAAAACAAAATGGAGAATTCTACATATTCTTTCAGGCAACACAAACCCGACAAAGATGAGTATGTGGGAGATGGCAGGATTCTACAATCAAATGTTTGAAATACTTTTTTAAAAAACCCAGTGAAGTTGAAAGGGATGAAAAAAACAAGCGAGAATAAAAGCATCCAGTTAAAAGGAGTCTTCCTGATCTCAAAAACATTGTTTTAGAGAGACTTGAAAGGAAAGCTCACCGGTTCACCACATTACCATGAATCAGAGAGACTATGGTGACCTTCAGAAGTCATGATTCAATTCTTGGCCTCGGAAAAAAAAGGCCCCCACAGCACCACCTCCTATTCCTACTTTAAATAGGGCTCGTCATGGCAAGAGACACCTCGGCTGCACCTGGTAATCTATCCCAAGGCGTTCTTTTTTTATATATTAATATCTGTGCCTGACCCTGCTGATGCAGAAACACATCAGCCAGTGGCGCTCACGTGCGCCTCAGTGGATACTGAAAAAAATCAGTTAAATCAGGTCTTCATCGTCCCCCTCTTAATTTCCTTTAAGGTACACTTATTGCTACAAAATGAGAATATTTATGTAATATTTATGGTACCTGAAAAATGTCTCTTATTGTAGCATGTCACAGCCTAATTTTTTTCTAAATGGTTTTCGTTGTGGGTCACCATCTGTTGGGAATCAAGTTATCCATAGTTCAGGCACATCTTCATGAGAACTCCCCAGGAACTGCCTGTTTCTGACATGTCATACTATAGAAAAATCCAAACACTGAAAGAGACCCAGACTTCTCTAGTAAATAAAGACTCAAAAATTATTATTATTTGTTAACTACAGGATTTCTTTTAAATGGAGTTGGTCCATCTCTAATTATAATGTCAACTTAGGGAGGGTGGAGATGTATTTAAATAGCCTTCGTGCTTAGCACAGCATGTGGAAAAGACTTTTTGGTTCTGATAATAAAGAGGGAGAGAAAAATAAAGAAATTCTGGCTCATATGTGATTAATCTTACTTTAATAAAAGTATGAAAGAGTCTTAGAATAGAGAGGAAGGAGGGCTGACTTGGCACAAACTAGAACTATGTACTCCAAACAGGGAGAAAACATGTTTAGAAAGAAAGAAAAGCAAGAGTAGAAGAGATGAAAATTACCACCAGAGTTACAGGCCCAAACTATTAATTCAAAAAGAGCTCAAATTCAGGCATGTTTTTTCCTTTTAGTTTTATATAACATCTTACTGTGAAGACCTTCAAAATTAATTGATGTCTGCAACAAGATGTGAATAACCATACACCTCAGCAAGGAACATTACATACTGACAGCGTCTCCCACGCAGGTGGCCAGGGTCAGAATTAATCTAACAGATGTACCCAGGGCTGATTTTTCATGAATTTCAAAGCATTAGGTTAGTCAGCTCAGCTTCTCAAAATAAGCAGATCTAATATGACAAGGTGCCTTTTTCGGTTTTGTTTTTTATTTTTTGCTCTTTAAATCCAGAGCTACCTATAAAGGTGGCAGCAGCAAGACATTTGAAAGCACGATCGCTGTTAACACTTAAATTTGAAAGCAAGGATTTGATGATGAAAAGCAAAGTAGCAGGAGATGCCCCTCAGCTCTGCGCAGATGGTGAGCTCGGCAAGGCAAGTTCCAACCTGCCCCTGGTTTGAAAGGGCAAGGCTTCATCTCCCTGCTGTTATTGTGACATAAATCCTTCAGGGCCAAGGCCAGTCCCAGAGAAAGGGACTGATCTCCAACACACAAATTTAGGCTTCAGGCTACCTATCTGGAGAAACAAATGTCAAGATCTGGGTAGGATGGTTGAAACTGGGTTAATGAAAGTATAATTAAGGAATGCTGAGTAGCAAAAACAGCTCAATAACCAACAAGGTAATGTGATTTTATGATGCTGTAGAGCATTCCTGAATGCCCGAGAATTTTCCACATTTAAAGCTTCTTTCTGAAGGGACAGATGCACAAAATAAATCAATGAAAAATGTACAATTGGAGCATCTGGAATATATATTTTTCTTCTTCAAAAGACAAAGGAAGTCCTATACGTGCAGCAGTATTTTAAAACCATTACAGAAATAGTGTGACCATAGATAGCTTGCCTAGCTTTTAAGCTTCTAGGTGATAAAATAGCTCTGCCAAAATGGTGGTCAAAGGAATAAAGAAATCTTGGAAAGGAGGTATAAGGAGGTTAAATAACTTGCCTGACATCTTAGCAAATCAAGGCCAGAGCTCGAGCTATAATTCAGTGTTTCCAATTAGCAGGCCTCTGCTTACAGTCAAAGCACATTGATTCTTAGGCGGCAAATATCACTTAATGTTTTCAATTACTCTGAAAGGCCCAGGAGGAAATAAAGAAACAGCACTTACCTTTGACAATTTGCTTTGCACACGCATTGTAAACCTGCTCCTGGGTCGTGCTGGGGGGCAGTACTCTGTCGAAGACATACGGCTTCCCTTGCTAAAAAAGAAAGACAAAAGAAAAAAAGGAGGGCAGAGAAAACATATTAAAAGTTTAGGAGTAAAAAGCACTAATTGAGTAGTTAGACCACAGGCACTAAATCACCGGCCCTATTCTTTCAGGCAGTTCTTTACTAAGACTAGAGAACTGTTACAGAGTCAAACACATATACATTATGTGTTATAAGTTGAGAATCTGAGAGAAGAAAAGCATTTTTGTTTTTTCGTTTTTTCACTTGCAACACTTTTTCTGATGAAAAATAGGTTGACTTGTGTCATTCATTCATCTGAACAAATATTTATTGATTGAGAGCTTACCCTGAAATAGGCACTAGACTCGATGCTGCCCAAATCAAAAAACAGTCCTGCCCATGTACAGCGCTCAATCAAGTGTGGTAGATAGCTAGTAAGCAAGAAAGCAAACACGCAGGAAAATACAAAATGCTTAGGCATAAAATAATGGGACAGGAGGGATGACAGAGAAGGCACAGAAGACCTCCCTGAGAAGTACCAGCTAAGTGGATCTTCAAAGGATCAAAAGACTGAGGCACGTGAACAGCTGTGGAAGAACATTCCAGACAGAGGGTGGAACAGACAGGAAGGGGCCTGGTGTGCTCAAAGCACTGGAGGGGGGTACAAATGGAAACCAGGAGCCAGTTCATGCAGGGCACTGCTAGCCAAGGTAACGTGCTTGGGTTTTATTCAATGGGAAGACGACATGATCAGATTTAAGAAGTTGCTCTTTTTAGCAAGATATTATTGCTTGGTGTCCCAAAGATTTCTAGTGTTTTCTTCACACGCACAAGTGGTGCCTTAACTGGGTCAAGGTTTCCTAGACAAAGAAAGCCCTCTGTACAATAAATCAAGTGATTTCCCCAGTGTGGGGTCTTGGGATTTGGGTTGATGCTGGACTGTGTGCCCTTCATGGAGGTAACTCAGAGGCGGAGGGGAGAAGCAGTGCGTGGAACTGCGTAAGCCCGAACCCCCAATCACTCAATGTTTAACAAGCAATCATTGAACATTTACATGCCAGGCACGGCACTGGGGAAGACAGACAAAGTCTCTTCCTGGGAGAACCCCCGACAATGGCACCTTTAATCCACTAATACTACCCACGGCCTGACCCACCCAGGTGGCCCTTCATCCTTATTTTCTCAAGTGGCACAGGGGAGGACAGGAAAAGAAAAGGGAGGAAAGAGCACCCAAAGCCTCTTTCATTCCCACCCTGTGTCTCCTACAGATGGTTCTGGACACCAGGAACCACCCAAGGACAGTCCAACGCCTTGAAAAGATAACTGCTCGTGAAGAATCCAAGGACAAAGCTCGTTACATCCCATAACCTTCACACAAAAGTAAGTACCAGCTGTCAGACTGGCTTAACGATTTCCTTATTTATGACTAGGGTACAGCTACACACAGGTAAGGTCTTATGCTTTAGGCATTATGCTTGAGGCTTTGGTCTTTGAAAACAGGATTGAGTCAACCAGGTAAATAAGCTGAATTAGTAGCTTATTTCAAACTGGAGAAACAAAGGAGAATTTTGAGGTACCATAAAATTTTGTTTTTATACAAAGCAGCAGAAGCAGAATTATTGTTAAAATTACGGAAAGGGATCATTTTCTGATGGTTTGGTCTCAGCAAGTCTCATTCAATTAGTGAACCAAGTAGTTGGTCGAATAACCAAGAGACTGTTGGTCACCAACAGCCAACAATCAGCCCACTATGTTCTTATTAGCTTTATCTATTTGTAAAATTCAACTAAACGCCATAGGGTAAAAGGTAAGAATATGGGTTTGCAGAGTTTGCCTAAGTATTTGTCATCCACTGAACCTTCTGGAAACAAAATGCAGCTTTGCTTAATTTTAAACAAATCTATGTCTCCAAACTTCATGAGAATCAGCAAAACAAACCATCTTGGTTACAGCATGATCCTGCTTTGAGTTTTAGAGGAAACGCACGTAATAAAGCAGGAAAAATGGCCTATTACATTACAGTATATGATACAAAAAGATAGGAGTTTCTCTCTTGCTTGCTCCCCCTTTTCTTTATCCCCCCCACCGAAATAAACAAAAATGAAAAAAGATAGGATTCCCCAATTTTGCTCTTCCACTTAAAATGTTTATTGGCGTATATTATACTTTCCCTTTAAGAGAGGTAGAAAGCAAGAAATCTCTACTTATTTAAATATCATTTATCAAGTGACAAACAGATAATACAACAACTTTCCATATGCTGAAGTTCACTTCCAAAAGAAGCTGCCTTCCATAAAAGATAAAATCTAGACAATTATTAGTTATGAGATCTATCTTACCAGGTTTAGCACGTTACGTAGTGAAAAACGTAAACAACTTTACGTGTCCTTTCATGCACGGAGTGGGCTATGGGTTCATTATAGATGAACCTTAAAGTCTTGGAATTAGAACTTAGAATTTAGTGACTGATTATTTTCAAAGAACTGACTTATAGCATAGGCGTGTTAGCTATATATACACCTGCCATTAAAAAACAACACCAAAGAAAAAGAAAGAAAACCTAATTACTCTTTGATGCTTTGGTAATGGTGTAAGTCTAGCAAACCCTGACTGAGACTTGAGCAAAGACCTGTGTCCCAGACAAGAGTCTCCCTGTTTCTGATCCCACCAAGAAGGAGGGTTTCTGTGGGCAGGCGTTGGGCTCAGCTCACTCTAGCTGTCACTAAATTTATAGCTATGGAATAAACTTTTGGAATTACATTTTAATAGGGGTGCGGGGTGCTAATCCTTGAAACTGAATGATGAGGTCACCATTTACTCCTTCTGGAGACACTCTTTTCCAGGTATCTATTCTGCGCTTGGTTCTCTCGGAATTCTGGCTACTCTCTATCGGTGTCCTTTGCTGGTCTCTCTTTTATACTTCTAAAAGATGGTGTGCCTGGGACCCAGACCTCAGCCTCCTCTCAGTCTATACTCTTATCTTCACACAATTTAAATGAACATTTCAGCCTTCAATTCTCACCTAAGCTCCAGATTCATATACTCAGTCATCTGCTAGACATTTCCACTTGGGTGCCCATTAGCCATCTCAAATTTAATTGGCCAAAAAAGAAGCAGCAAGCCCTCCAAATCTGAGTAAGAACTGTACCACCAATCATCCAATTACTCAGACCAAAATCATTCAGTACATCCCATAGATCCCTTATCAAAAAGGTATCCCAGGGGCAGCCGCTTGGCTCAGTTGGTTAGAACATAGTGCTCATAACACCAAGGTCGCCGGTTCGATCCCCATATGTGCCACTGTGAGCTGCGCCCTCCACAACTAGACTGAAACAACTCCTTGACTTGGAGCTGATGGATCCTGGAAAAACACACTTAAAAAATAAAATATAAAATATATCCCAAATTCTATTACCACACACCCTTAGTCCAAGACACCATTGGTTCTCATCTGGACAAGAGCTATAGCCTCCTGACTGGTCCTCTGGCCTCCATTCTTGCTCCTAACAGTCCAATTTCCATTTAGCAGTCAAAGTGAGCTTTCTAGAACTATAAATCAGATGTTATCACCTCCTCCCTTGAAAATCTCCAATGGCTCCTATTATACTTCGACTAGCCCTTCTTCACCCTCAGCTCCCCGCATGCTCCTCCATCTCACCGAGTGGCCCAGTGGACTTCCTCCTGTGTCATGCTTACTCCTCAGTTCAGAGCCCGTACTCTTCCATGCCCTTAGAATTCTCCCACTGCAGATCTTCATGTGGCTGTCTTTGTATCACCCTTCAGATGGCAACTCCAATTTCTCCTGTTTTGAGAGCCTCCATGATCCTAACGAAAACCCACCCTAGTATCACTCTCTATCACTTTACTCCATTTGGCTTGCTCCACAGCAATCAGGATAGGATGTGACCTATTCTCAACCAATCAAATGGACCACTATAATTAAAGCATTTAACCAGCTAAGACGGAGGTCATATAAATCCCAAGATCTAATTACATGTAGGTAAACCTGCTGCAATTTATGAAGAGAATCTGGACAGGACATGCACATTCCACCTACATTACAACTGAAAGTGAAGTCACCCAGCTTTGCCATGGAAGCCTCCACGTAGAGAGCACTGCTAATTGCATGGGAGCAGTGTAACGAAATAATTTACAAGGATCACATACAAAAAATAACAGCAGATGGTTCTTACATTTTTATAGTTAAAATTAAAAATAAAAAGAAATCAAACCACCAAAATTCCTATCGGGTTGTTGAGAGCAAACTGTCTGTGAACCATATGGCCTGCCTATTAATACATTTGACCTGCTACCCAACAACTGTTCCCCAGCCTGGAAAGAAAATTATTCTGGGAGGCAGAGGAAAGCAAAAGGCCCACTTAAAGGCATAGAAGATGGGCACCAAGAGGGATGTTAAGGAAACTGAAATTAATTATCACAAGAACAGATCATCAAGAAGTAATCTAATTAATACCAATCTCTAAGACCAATCAAGGGTTGTGACCAAAAGTAGCCAATGACTTGAATGATTTTTTTTCTACCTTTACTAGAAAAGAAACAGGAAAAGGAAAAGGAAAATGGGACTTACATTTCCATAGCAAGATTTAAAATCACTCTGTGGAATTATCTTCAGACACTGAGGAGTATTAGAAAGAGGAAGTGATTACTGAGATCATTACCTCTCTGCCCCACGTGTTTACATGACTTCATTGCTGAAAGTACAGGACATAACCAGTTCTTCCCACCTATGCTGACACCAACACCATTGCCAACCACTATGATCCAAACCCTTTTATACTTTATCTCATTTAATTCTCCCAGTAACTCTATGAAGTAGGGATTATTATCCCCATTTCACAAACTGGAAAACTAAAGCCCAGGCACATGACCAGCTCTATTACTTTGGGGAAATAACTTTAAGGGTCTGATTTCAAGTGTTCTTTCTTTATATTGTGCTGTTTTCATAAGTAGCTTATGATTTATCGGAAAAGTAGGTAACATACAAAACAGCAGATGCTAAGACTAATAGGAAAAATTGAAGCAAAGTAATTAATGAAGTAACAAAAGAGACACCCCTACTATAGCCTGTAGCAGTCAAGAAAGTTTTAACCACGATGAAGGTGGGACTGACATGAAACCAATGAGGAAAAGGGCTTTAAGATCAGGGAAGAAAGGCCAGAATGGCAAGAAAAATGGAGGGCATGAACTTGGCAAGCCTTCCTTGCAACAGAAGGATTAAAAACAGGCAAAGACTGATCATAGGTTAGGCAAAGACAGATGTAAACTTTGATATTGTGCTCGCTTCGGTAGCACATATACTAAAAACTTTGATATAAAAAATTGAAGTTATTGAGAAAAATTCCAGAATTTTTTAAAGCCAAAGGGTTCTCCTTCAAGGTCATCCCAAACCAACATCACTCTTTACAAATAAACAAATGAGACCGGGAGAGGATAGATGACCTGCAGAAAGTCACCCAGCCAATTAGGTAGGTAGCACATCTTGTGCCTAGAATCCAGACCTCCTGGCTCCCCGTACAGTGTTCTGAAAGTTCTGGCGTTAGAATCAATTGCTCTCTCGGAACATCAAGGAAACAACAAGCATGAGCCTCTGATCCTTTTTTCCCTGCTTTCCTCCCAATCAATTCTAAATTATTTCCAAATATACAATTGATTAGTTCAATGAACAAAAAGACATTGCTATGAGAGCTGGAGTAGAACAGCAGGACAATTAAAATCATGGCCTCTTAGAGTTAATACGAACTTTAGAGTCAGTCAGTCCAACCTCCTCTCAATGCACAATACCCATCTCCATGGGCCTGACAGGTGACAGTCAATCTGCTTGAAACTCAACTAGCCTTAATTGTTAGAAAGTTGTGTACTTACACTGATTTAAAATCTGCCTTCCTGAAGCATCAGACCTAGAATTGTCCTTCAGAAGAAGACTCACCAAGGCCAGAAACCTGACTACAAAGCGATTATACATCGCAGCTTTGTTTCACTTTGGGAGCTAAGTGTTCAACATTCAAATTTCTTTTATCTGAGAAAGAGAAAGATAAACGTGCTTCCTTCCTAAAAGTTGTATGGATTTCTCTTGACTTGAAGGACTCCAAGGATATTCAAGGTGAAGGCATCAGTAAAACATTAGTTTGCACAAGAAGAAATTAAATAAGATAAACACATAGACCAGGAAGGGCTTTGGTTAATAACCTGACAGAATGTTTCCAAAACATTAACGAAAAACCAGAAGTCCTTGGGTCAATGTTGATACTTATTTTTTATCAACACAAATATCTTGCCAGAAGTTGTTGTGCTTTATTGAAATGTAATTCACATACCATAAAATTCACCCCTTTAATAAAAGTATACAACTGTGGTTGTCAGAATATTCACAAGGTTGTGCAACCACCAGCACAAATTCCAGAGCATTTCCATCACCCCCCCAAAAAAATTGCACCCATGAGCAGTCACTCTCCATTGTCTAAATTCCTCCACTCCTAGGCAACCATTAATCTATTTCTTGTCTTTATAGATTTGCCAGTTCTGGACATTTCATATAAACTGAATCATATAATATGTAGCTTTTGGTGACTGGTGTCTTTCCCTCAGCATAATATTTTCAAGGTTCATCCATGTTGTATCATGAGCCAATACTTCATTCACTTTTATGACTGAATATCATTCCATTGTATACATTTACCACATTTTATATATCCATCAACTGATGGACATTTGGGTTATTTCTAATTTTTTTGGCTATTATGAATACTGCTGTGAATACTCATGAAAGTTTTCATGTGGACATATATTTTCATTTCTCTTGAATATATATCTAGGAGTGGAATTTTGGGGTCACATGGTAACTCTATGTTTAACTTTTTGAGGAACTGACAAATTCCATTTTAGGTTCCCACCCGCAGTGTATGAGGTCCCGATTTCTCCACATTCTTGCCGACACTTGTTATTGTCTGTCTTCTTTTTATAGCCATCCTACTAGGGTATGCAGTGGTATTTGCTTGTGATATTGATTTATATCTTGGAAGAAGTTTTTTTAAATTGATATTTAACAAACCACGTAAGATATATTATGGATCTAGAGATGTTTCCAGGCATCGTAACACGTTGTTGTGCTGTTATCTTTTATAAAAATAATAATATATTTATAAATGGCTCAAAATGAGAGAATCATCTTACAAAAAGTATACATTATTCACACCACGTACTTTAAGAAAAAGACCAGTGGACCAGGAGGAAGGGACTTACTATATTGGGATTTATGATAGGGTTTCTGTGTGCCTCAGTCCAGTAACCACTACTGAGTGTTGCCCAAGGAAGGCAGCCTACCAACATATGGTAGAAATGAATTCAAATACACTTCGGGGTAATTCCCGTCTCTTTGAGGCTCAGTTTCCTCATGTGTAATATGAAGCCAGTAATACCCACAATTCAGCCCTCCTGTGAGAATTAGACTCAAATTAAGGATCTAGTGCGGTCATAGAAGACGTTATAAAAGATGTGTGTTATAAAAGATGCTCAAGATGTGGTCAGTGTTATTCTGTAATAAAAATGTGGACTGTTTTATACCGGGTACTTATACTATACCGAACTTACTGAACAGTGACCCTAGAAATAACCCACAGCCAATCCCTTTTAAAAAGAAACGGAAGGGATACTAATTTAAGTGCCAAGCACTCACCGTGCACCAGTTCAGAGACGTGGCACGCTGGCGCCCTTACAGCACCCAAGCGCCAAATCACATTTTGGGCATCTCCAGGCCCACAAGTCTGCGACTCAGGAGCTCAGCTCCACAGAGCAGGGGGCCATTTAATTTCCAAGGGTCCTAGCAAAACTTAAGTCTGTCCCAAGGCCATCCTCTACAGGCTTTAAAAATAAAGAAAATTTCAATGTTCAGCCATAAAGCCTGTTCAAGAAAGATGAATAGCTGTGTCTGGTGCAGACACTCATAGACTCACCAGCCTTGCCATCTTAGTTTTGGAGCCTCCTAGAAACTTCTGTGCTAATACCAACTGCAAACCGGAAGCAGATGCTTCCAGGGTCCTGACCTGGAACCATCACCGTTTCCATACAGGCTGGCCCAACTCCAGCACTTGCGTCTCTTCACCTGAGGGTTTTTCTGGCTGCTGGAGCCCTCTCCGTGGACTGCAGCTGGTCAGGACCCTCCCAGAAGCAACCCAACAGTCCTCATCCAATGAGTGAGGGGAGCTGGGGTACATACTTTGACACCCTCGCCCAGGAGTGGAAGTGGAGGAGGGTGACTGTGGCAAGTATTCCAAACTGGCTCTGAGTCTCCATTGGAATGAAACTCATTGCTCTTGGTGGTAACTTGCATGACGGCACACCCTACGTTGGTTTCCTTCACTCCCCCGCCTCATTTCTCCACTCTTCATCAGTGAATCCTGGATTCACCTCTCAAAGAAATTGGTACATGAATCCTTGTCCCAGCGTCTGCTTCTGGGAAGCTATAAGTAAGGCAAAAATCCTAGACATTTTTTTACTCTTTCATTCATTAGGCCCTGAGAGAGTCCAGATTTGTTGAATCACTGTCAGAAATGGAGCCATGATATTTGGCTGATGTCCAGAGAAGGAAGTGAGTGAAAATTGAAATCCTTGTTAAAATTTAACAAGCTTTGAGCTTGGGACACAGGCCTAGAAAAAAGGGTGCCATTTTTTTCACAAGAGGATGCTTTTGGTTACTTGCCAAGCCTTGGGCCCAGGAGTCCACATCTCCCAGTGGAGGACCAATTGCTCATGTACACAAAAGAGAGCTACAGCCTCCTAAAGGCCCTGGCCTAGCACGGTGCCTTACACACGATGGTACAAGGTAGGAGCTCAACACAAGTCTGCCGACGGTGATGACAACTAATGCCTGCTAGCTGAGCACCAAGGATGCCAAGGAATGGTGTTGGGGTGCTGGGGTGAGGAAAGGAATCCATACTTATTGGATCTCTCACTGAAACTTTTCTTGTTGCCGACCATTCTCGTCTCCCACTTTCAAGACTAGCAGTCACAGAGATGGCCCTCTGTCTGCATCCCTTTACCACTTTTCGCCCCATCCTCCACCTTCCTGCTTATCGAAGCTGGCCTGCAAATTCGCAAAGCAGGAGAAAACCACGCTGTGCGGACACATCCCACTCCTGGCGGTGCCCATCAGCTCTCGCTCTTGCATCACTGTTACACCCTCTCCCGGGTCCACCAATCGGCAAAGGCAGCCTCACAAGGAGACCCGGAGGCCAAGCAGCCTGATTTCTGCTGTCCGCTGAGCCCTCCACTCCAGCTCCATCTTCTCCTTGTCACTCCACTGCCTGCCCCCACGGACCCCGGGATGAATCTGTGACTGGAGAAGTAAATGCTAAGCCAGGGCTGGACCCAGACATTCGCAGGCCCCTCCCACACTGGCTCTGTGCCCCAGGGAAGGTGGCTGGTGCCAGTTTCTGGCCAAAGCCAAGGCTGCTCCCAGGAGAGGCTGCAATGACACTGACGTCCATAAAGCAGCAATTGGCTTCGATTGCAGTTGCCAAGGCAATGCCAACACCTGCAGCCTCAAGAAAGAACAAAGGCAACACACAAGAAAGAATCTTGCAGGAGGAAACCAGGCTAGAATTCTTTCCTTTCTGCCAACAGTCCTGCTGTGTGGACACACAAGCACTGTCAAGATCGCAGACAGCTACGAAAAAACACTCTGGGAAGGCAAACTGCCCAAGCGATAATGAAGAAATTCGGGATTACTGCCTGGCTAACAGGCAAAAGGAAGACAGAGGTATTACTTCCGTTAAAGAAATGAGAGAAATCCATGTGTCAAAAATACAGTCCTTAGTTGTATATGATTTTCATTTCATATCAAAATACACTGACCTCCCCCCGACTTTGCTCCTGAACTGCTCTTTACCTTCATCTAGGAAGACACAGGGATTAGTAGACTAGAGTCAGGGGCATTGCTTCTCCTCCAGGACCTCACCCCTCACATTCTTGATGACCTTAAATAATTTACCTATATTTTCTGGGCCTCCTCCTCTTCATAAAGTGAAAGATTAGATCTTTCTAACTCCCCCACACTATATAACAATGAGCAGCACAGGGGTTCTGGGATTTCCCCCGTAAGAGTGGCTTCTATCTTCACCACAAACAGCAAGAGAGAAGGTAAACTGTAAACAAGAGTAAGCTCAACATTCTACATATTTAAAGAAATGCATAAAAATGGCTGCTTTGGTTGTTTCAGCAGATCTAGTTTCCTGCTAAGTCAAGTACGAAAAAAAAAATTCAACCTTCCTCACTGGAGAGGAAGTTGAAAAACTGTTTCATTGAAGATAGAATGTAGGGATTTTTTTTTTTTTGCCAAATGGAAGATAGCAATGACATTGCTGAGCTTTCTTCCTGAGGCACGTTGCCCCGGTGGCAGCTTCCCAACGGCAGCTTCCCAGCGCAGCAATGTGCAATCTGGTCAAACTGCCCCTCTGCAAACGTCTCCCAGTTACGCAAAGACTCAGATGGCACTTCCAACAGGGAAGCCACATGGTGGGTGATACATGTAAAGTTCTCTTTCCTTTAGTTAAGAAATGAAATAGAAAGACTTCTGCCCAAGACCTTCACTTGTAGGTATGGTGCATACAGAGGCTTCTGCTAAACGTGCACTGCACATATTTACTGCAAAAAGAATTAAGATTCTACTAATGTTTTTCACTCTGCAGACACAGCTTATAACCTTATTAATTTCCCATGTATGGAACAGCAATTCTGCCTTTCTGTTAACTTCAGGTCCCTAGTCCCCATTTGTTTCTCATAATTTTAGAGTTTGAGCAGCAATATGAGCTTCCCTTTCTGGCAATGGAGAGTAACTTCCCATGGCCATGTGGAAAGCAACAATTTGAGCTGAGACCAGGATCCCAAATTTGTTTCCCCGCCAAGCCTTCACCCATAACACCATAGTTCATGTTGTAATTGATCCTCCAAAAACATGTTTAACCCTCAACTATGGATTTTCTAAGAATTCCACATATTTGGGTTTAGAAAATGACACCGTATAACCCAGAATACAAAGACTTGCTTCTACATATTATTGATAAAATAATTCCCATAAAGTACAGAAAAATATGTCCCATAAAATAGAATTACATTAACCCAACCGGTGAGTCATTAAGTTCAGGGTAGCCATGTCAGGATTAGCATCTAAGGGTCCACGCCCATTTGAACAGAGTGCATTAGCACTAAAAGAGGGGCAGCTAGTGGCAAGCTCTCCACAGCTTTTCCACAGCCCTCACTCTAGGATGAATGGGCTGGAACGTGGGCTACGCACGCTTCATGCCTCCCAGCCCAATGGGACTCTGTTCTCATCCACAAGAGCGTCTGACCGATAAGGCAGAGATGGATTTCCTAATGTGCTGATGAAGAACTTGGGACACACACACACACACACACACACACACACACACCACTCACACACAATATTTTAAAAATATTGGGTGTTACTGAATTCAGCCACAATTTTGTAATCAGCAAATTTAAAAGAAACTGTTTTAAGTATAGCTGACACAGAAGCTTTGTATTTTTTTAAAGACTTTAAATTTTACTTGGAGGATGTAACATCTTACTTTTTAGTCTTAAGGTACAAGAAGAGCTGAGTCGCCACAAACAACTTGGAATTTGAAGAATAAATTCCTACATTTCTTCTGCCTGCCCCATCCCCCCACCTTCCTGACTTGAAGTTCCACCATGTGAACCATGAATAGATTAGACAGTAAGAGAGACTACTGTTCCAGAAGGCTAAGTGTTATCAGAAATAGCTCTCTAGTCTTCTGCCAGAAGCAGCAATTAGCTTATCAGATTCATTAGTTAATAGAACAGAGATAAACCAATTGTTCATTTCTGAGTAGACAGTGAAGGGGTGGGGAGGGTTCGCCCAGGCCAAGCAAGGAAAATCAGGGTGACAGGGAGACGGCACCAAAGGCTAATGCCATCGCCTTCACAATCAGCCTAGGACAGGCCAGGAGGCAAGTGTTTAAACCCATTATTCCAGCATCTTTTGTTCAACACTCTAGGGTAATGATTGTTTAATAGACAGACATACACTCAGTTACCTAAGGTCTGCTTGTTGGTACCTTCTTCCTTGAGAAAGGAACCCTGTGTTCATTCTTATCCCATGTTTCCTTTCAGTATCTCCCTTTTCATAAGCATGTTTCAAGAAAAGGAAGGAGCCTGTGTTTTTTTCTTTGTCCTCCCTCACATTACTGCCCCATCTCTGTCCTCTCTGTCAAACCCCTTAGAACTTTGGTCTTCTCTTGTCTCTATTTCCCCACACCTCCACCTCACATCCTGCCATCTAATTTTTCCCCTCATTGAGCTGCTTTCTTAAAAACAGCTCCATCCCCTCCGAATCATCAGTCTAAGACCTTCGACTAGCTTCAATGTCCCCAAAATTTACACACCATTTAGAACTGTGCACCAGCCCGCCTTCGTGACACTCATCTGCTGTCTCCCTGGACGCTCTGATCTCCAGCTCAGGACTCTTTCCTCCTTTGAATCCTCCTTCTCTTCCTGTCTCTCACGAGTTCTCCTGGCTGCCAACTCCAAATATAGAAGGTCCCCAGCTCTCTGGTTGGACCTATTCACTTCTCTTTTGCACCTTCTTGTGTGCTCTCTCTCATGGAAGAGCTTAAACACTCCCACACTTTCAACCATAGCTGTGTACAGATGACTCACAAAAGTCCATCTCTAGTTGTGAGCCACAAACCCATGTTACCAACTGTTGGATTAAAACCTCCAACTGGATTGGATGTCCCCAAATACCAGAAACATTGTATGTCAAAGAGGGAGCCTTCTTCCTCCTTTTCCTCCTCCATCTCACCTCCACCTCTTTCTACACTGACCTCAGTCACCTAAGCTGAAAAGTTCGGCGTCATCTTGTTCAAAATTCTCCCTATCACTGTTATCAAGACAGTTGCCACAGAGCAGTGGTTCATTTCTTTGGTCTATCTCTTGCTCTGCATCTCAAATATGCTTACTTCTTTTTGTCTAGATTTGTGCAAGGGCCTTCCAGGTGGTCTGCTTGTCTCTTCCTCCAGTGCATTCTACATCCTTTGCCAAAAACATCTGCCTTTGGCCCAACTCCTAAAAGATGGTGCTCAGTCACTTGTTAGAATGCCGTACTGTGCGTAAGTCCCTTAGTTAGATGCCTTCCACAATACAAAACCTAAAACCTAACAACCCTTGCAGGTGGGTCCTTCCCGTCCAGACACTCCAGCAATGCACTCACAGCAACTTTCCTGCATTACCTCACTGCTCCAGTTCCTCTAACTGAGGTGGCATCTTGATACCTTTTCCTTGTTATCTGTCCAAATACTACCTGTTCTTTAAGACTCACATCACATGCTCTCTCTTCCAAGATAAAGCCTTTTCTTGAGCCTCGGAAATGCCCTCTCTCACAGGTGCTCTCGGGTTCTCTCTCTCTCTTCCCCCCACCTCCCTCCCTCCCACTCCACCTCTGGACTCCCACGGCACTTTGATACTCTCCCAAGAGGGCTATGATCACAAACTACTTCATATTACAGTCAATCATCTGGAAGCACTGTATTATGGAAAGAAAGCAGTATGTAGGGTCAGAGATTGTGGCGAGAGAGGGATAACATATTTGAGTGACTGTCACTTGCCACACACTACACTTTGCCTGAGTTAGCACATAGATTTCAAACAACTACTCTCTAATGTTAACTATCACTCTTGGCATTTTACAAGTGACAAAGTCAGGTTCTGAGAGGTCCCCGACTTGCACAGGGTCATAAGGCCCATAATATATTTGCTTCACAGGGTGGTAGTGAGAACAAACTCATAAAAGGCATACAACAATCCCTTTACAAACTGTAAGGCATTATACACACATATTTGTTATTAGCATTATAATTTATATTACTCTTTTGTAGATTTTTACTTGTATAAGAACATGTTTTCTATCTTACCCATCTTTGGATTCCCTGCACCATTTATGATAATTGTTAAAAGTGTGTAAGTAGTTGTTAAATTGGATCTCTGATGCCATGTCTTGAATTAATAGTACTTTTAAATGTTTCACTCCAAAATAAAAGTTGCCGTTTATTGAGCAGGTGCGTATGCCAGGCATAGACTACACCTTATCTCCAGAGCAATGCTAGAAGGCTTGTATTACTGTCCCCATATCATATACGGAGAAAGAAGAATTCAGTGACAGTAACAGTCACACAGCTCCTAAGGAGCAGAGGCAGGAGGATCTGACTTCCAAGCTCAGGATTTCCCACTACTGCAGACTCCCAACCACAAAGATCCAATTCACCTACACACCATCACAATCCAACAATGTTTCTGCATCAGAAATGATCCCTGTCACTTATGAGCACAGAAATGTTTTCTTGCTTATACCCATGAGCACCGAGAGCTCCCTGTCAGATTCCACTCAATACCAGCACATCCTCAGGAACTCTGGCCACAGCAGCACTCTCCTCCACACAGCTGAACATATTCATAGATTTTTACAGAGTCTGACTTTCTTTTCTCACTGCCTTCTTCAACAAATATTGATAGAATCCTTCACTGTTCCGGAACGTGGCAGTAATGAGACATGGGTTCCGTTTTTATCGAGCTTTCATTCTAACGGAGTGGGAGGAGACAGGCAATATGGAACCAAACCATAACAAGGATAATTTCTGCTGTTGTTGTGATGTGATGGAAATAAAGAGGGCCAGGAAGGATGGCTCTCCACATGTGATGTCAGAGCAGAGGTTTGCCAGCCATGGGAAGCAAGAGGGGCAGAGTGCTCCAGGCAGAGGTAACCAAAAAAGTACAGTTTCGAGTTAGGGAGCACTCAGGGTGCTGGACAGTGGGCTGGTGTATTTATTGAGGGAGAGCAAGGAGCAGGATAATACATGATGATGGGGGAAGACTGCCAGACAGAGGTCCCGCGCTGGAAAGCCTTCTAGTGCATCTGTGTAATGTTCTTATAAGTAAAGGAATAGCTTGATCTGGCTTCTGCTTTTAAATAGTCCTCTGGCTGCTCTATGGAGACTTGGTATTTGATGAGGGAATGGGAAGTAAGACAAACATGAAGACCGGCAAGGAGGCCACGTAGAAGTCCAGAAACACATAGGGCAGCTTGGATTAAAGAGAGCAATGGAGATGGAAAGAGGGCAGATTTGTGGTCGAGTTGGCAGGTGGGCCATGCTGCAAAGAAGGATGATCAAGAACCACATGAACTCTTGCAAATACCGAAGAGTCTGACAACGCTGACCTCCAGGCCGGAGTCACAGGCCACAACCTACCTACTGACATCAGCCCAACACCAAGGTTCACCAGGCCAGGAAGGTCCACTCTTCCTTAGTCCCAAACTACTCTTCTGAGATTGCCTCTCCTCCTTTTGACCTCCACACCCAAGCCTGCCCACTGTGGAGTCATCCGAATAGTCCAGAAATCAAGGCGAAGAGAGAGCCCAGAGGTACCAAGTACTTCATGTCAACGTCTTTCACGCCCACAGCAGCCCCCTGGAATGGGTGCTGATACCACCTGCTATGACGGCAGAAGCCATCAGTTTCCCAATGTCACCACACTGGTAGGCGACAGGTCCACAACCAAGCCCACGTCTGTCTGTCCCCAATGCCCACGCTCCTTCAACTACATCACATACAAAATCCCAAGAGACCTGAGCGCGGGGAGAGTGAACTTCGCAGAAGTTGCAGTGACCATGACTTGGTCACACGCGCTCCGGAAACTACTCTGAATTCTACCTCTTAACTTCACTTTCCCCCACTTTTTTCAAAATTTTCTAAGTCAAAATGCTTTCATTTATCTAACACATAATTACTGGTGCTCCCTTGTGCCAGGCACGCTGCGAGAAGCTGGTGGTGCGGGCACAGCCCCAAGCACCGAGACTGCGGGGTCTGATGGGGGAGGCAGGAAGGGAAGGGGCTGTTCACCTTGTAGGTCCTTGAAAGCTCTGCAAACTCTAAGGTTACACGGGAAAGTTGGCTGGCATTTTCAGGGACAGCACTGGCCTCATTATGCAGATAATTTCACAGATTCATTCCACGGTATGATTCTGTAACAGTACTAATAAAAAAAAATGTGTCAGCTTAAGAAATGCAAAGTCTCGGGCAAAGGAACTCTTTTCTCTATTTTAAGCAGCCTCTGGAATTGTGGCACTAATCAACACCTCACTAGACAGCTAGAACCGATTCGAAGTGCAATGTGGAAAATGATAGTAACAGAACAATTCTCAGCTTCTGGAACCAGGTACCACGGGGAGGGTGCTGCAAAAACCATTTCACTGAATCCTGAGACGACCCCATGGAGTACGTGATATGAAAATGCCGGTTTTTCAGGTAGAGAAACTGAGGCTTAGTGTGCTTAAATCACTTGCACAAGGTTACCCAGAGATAAAGTGTCAGACAGAACAAAGAGCCTGTGTTGTGATCCCCTCTTCTGTTCTGCTAAGTCCAGGGTGGGCCTTCAAGATGACTGAGGGGTTAGAAATAAGAAGCTGAATTGGGGGACCTGGTTTTATTGTGTCTGGAGGGGAGGAATCTTGGAGGGTAATTAACTATCACATATTCAGGATATTTTTTAAATAAATTGAGACAGCTGCTCTCCATCTCCCCAAGGGTAAAAGAAACGGCTTGCACCGTCAGCCTGGCAGGTGAAGACAGAGATACAAAACATACCGACATTGGGGTCTTGCTGGACCCTAAGGAGCTCTGGGGTCTCCTATAATTGTTTGCCAAAGCACAAATACAAATGCCTCTCTTAACCCTACTCTTTCTTCAAGGACCATTTCAAATCTCATCTCCTGAGAAGTCCTTTTCTCTGGTTAGTTTCTTTTTTTGAGACTATATGTCTTCTCCCCAGTTGAATGGTAACTCTCTGGAGAGAAGGGGGTAGGGAAGGCCTGTCTCCAATGCATTTCCCTGGAAAATACAAATAGTGATTCTAACAGCAATCATCTTGAGCTGTCTGGAAAGGTCTACTTTCAACCCTGGTCAACACTAGAATGCCTTTTCCAAATCAGCTCCATATTTCTGACTGTGGGTGGTGCTGAAATAAAAAAGCCAGGCCAGCCAAAACTTGAATGTAAATGGTAGCAAAAGCAACTGAGAAGATTTGAGCCGGAACAAGCCAAACGACTCCCACAGAGACTTCTGGGCTAGATAGGGGAGATGTGGGCGAGATCTCCCAATGAACCGAAAGGCAAGAAATCGCTATTACTTTGAGACAGTCTCTGAGAGGCCCAAGTCAGACACATGCCTCAGGTGTCCACCTGCGCCACCTGCCTAAGATGGGAGGGGTGGGGCACACAGCTGTTCTCTTCTCCCCGCCTCACCTTCCTCCTTCAGGGCCACCTGAGCCACAAAGGGCAGGTCCACGCCAGTCAACTCCTCACCTTTCTCATCCCGTTCTTCCACTGGTGTCCACAGGCCTGGATACGAGGTCAGGAAGCACTGGGCTTGGAGCCATACCCAGAAAATGACTCTCCTTTTCTCCCTAGATTAGAGGGGTTCCAAATGACTTTCGGCCTCGGTTGTCACTCTGCTCCGACATACTCCAACTTACCCAGGAAGAGGAAAGGGACACGTGCGTGTGGGTACAGCAGTGCAGACAAGAAGAGACCTCAGCCTCCTGGGTTCATGGGCAAAGCTTGGGGCCCAGTCGCACAGTGAGCTCAGTCCTTTCCAGGCCCATAATTGCACACCTGGGTGCATGAGTGCCACTGTGACGCCCAAGGCCTACCAAGGCCTGAATGAAGCAATAGCAGGCTGTCCTTCACAGGCCATGTCCTTAAAGAGATGGTAGTCTGTGTGACACAGGTAGAGACTTCTCCCCTTCCCCTCAGATGGCGGATAAGCCCCTGTTAAGGGAATGGATGTCTTTACAATAGTTCCCTAATTAAAGAAGCCTCAAAAGACAGCACCAGAGGGCCCAAAATGGGTGACTTGAGGCTAATTGCCTTTCCATGGGTCTGAAAAGCAGATGCTACTGTCTTCATCCCTCTTAGTTTTCTGTTTTCAGCTTTTCCTGAGCACCAAGCCCTTCCCACAGAAAATCACGTCCATTGTGAACACGTCCCTTCCCATGGACTTCCAAAGGATCAATGAGTCAGTATTTCCCTCGGTCTCCACTTTCACAGCCATTTGCTTCCCTCTAGGCACTAAAACTTGTTCTCCTTTTCTGCTGAGTTATTTAAACATCAAGAATTGGCTGAATTTTACTTGAAGAATTTATTGGCAGGAGAAGAGGCAACTTCTCCCTCTCTCCTCCATCTCCCATCTTTTCTCCAGCCCAAGAGAAATCTGCTTTCTCCCCTCCGTCCTAGGTAAATCCATTCTCCTGCATCCTTGGGTCCTGGCTTCCTCCATCCCCTCAGACTGGAATCTTCACCTATCCTCCTCTATTAGCTAAAAACATGCCCACGTGCCTGTTATTCTACAAAACAAAAAACCTCCCATCCATCTTGTTTCTATCTCATATCACTGGGCCATTACCACACAGTAAGCTTGTCGGAATAAAGTAGAACATACTCCCTGCTTCCTTTCTCTAACTCACTCCTCAGCCTACGTCAGTCCTTTTGCTAACCCAGCTTACAAGCAAAGGCCTCTCTCTTGTCTCATCAGCAAACTCGACTGACTCCCTCTGTCATCACTTTACTGCCTTTTCTGTCCCGGTGCCCGCCTCCCCCTTTCCAAAAAGATTTCTCCTGCAGCTCTGCATTCTCTAGGTGCTCCTTCGACAACTCTCATTTCTTTCTGAACGCCGGCCTTCCAGAGAATAAAGTCTTTGTTCCCTTTCCCTCTCCCAACCATTGTTTCCCAACTCAGAGACTTATGTGCCACCATCACAATTTTTGCCAGAGCCACATACCATCCACAAAGCTTTAATTTAGCATTTATCTTTAAATCAATTCCTTGTTCCTTAAATATACTTCCCATGAAACTTTTATATTATATGTGAAAATTAGTATCAGTACATGTTATAAATAGACAGCAGTGAAATAAACAGAATGGAAGCAAAGCAGTATCAATGAATTCTTGCTAGATACCATTTCCCATCAAAGGCTGCAAACTTAGGACCTCCGCTTTCCTTCTATTAAAAGGGAAATTCCAAAGTGTTAGAGATTAAAGACTAGCACCCAACTGAGGCTCTCTCTTTGACAGAATCACAAGGACTGAAAGAGGAATGAGAAGAAAATAACTTTTCACTATGTAATCCATGTTATCTAAAGCCATGTCTGTGCACTGCGTAAAATGATCAACTATGAAAATAATTTTCTGACTAAATACTAGGATTAGTTCTTATACCCCCATGGTTCTCTTCAGGGGACTTACAACTGTGACTTCTTTGATGGCTGACCATATTTCTTCGCTCCATCTTACACGTCCTTAGAAAATGAGATTATAGACATATAATTGAAACAAAATAGACAACACACACCCAAAATGTCCGAACTGGTACAGAACAGCAATCCATCCAGGCTCGGGCACAGATCCGCCCCAGCGGGGTCTACCCATCAAGGCTGGAGCCTGGAATGTCCAGAGACGGCCATCACCAGCATCTAATCAATCAGTAATAAACAATATGATAGCCAACCCCTGCAAAGGCTGCAGGCCACGTGCTGCACCACGCACCTCCTACATGCATGCTCTTCGATCTCTACAACACCCATACTAGTGGGTGCCGATATTATTCCCCATGTGAGGAACCCAGTACTCAGAGAAGTTAAGGAACTTGCCGAGGATTTCCGGTAAGCAGCAGATCAGGATTTGCACCAAGTCTGTCTCACTCCAGAGACGGTGTTCTTAACTCTTCTGCTCCCCTGATGCTGAGGCACAAAGCAATTTTAAACCTTACAAACCTCCAAATAATAGCCTGCTGCTTTTAAGCACAATTAAGACAATGAACACAATTGACACAACAGAAAAACAGTTCAATATGTAATTAAACACAATTACTGGTGCCTTCTAATTGGGAAAATAAGTTTCTCTCGGTTGACAAGGTATAATGCTGGGGTGTGCTGAGAGAATGTTCAAGTCTTTGCTTCAATCTGTGTATCTCCAGCACCCGCATAGATTGTTGGTCAGATTTCATGGTGAGTGCTAGGGTGGCCCAAAGATATTTTCAATATGTAACTTAGAATCAAATAAGCTAGGGCTTGAAGGGATATTAGCGATCCTACTCAATCCCGCATTTTAAAGATGGGAAATCAGGGCCCAGAGAAGGAACTTCCCAAGGACATGCAGGTCTCTGCCTCCTACTCAAGTGCTCAGCGCACCTCACTGATTAGGCAGGTTAAGGTCAGACCACCTAAGGCTGAAAACCGGGCTTCACCACTTGGCAGCTATGTGATCTTTGGCAAGTTACTTAACCTCTCTGAGCTCAAACCAGAAATATAATTGTAACTCTCTCATAAAGTTTTGCGAGGATTAAAACACTTAGAACACTCCCTGGGCAATCTTACGGATACATTTAGCTATTAACACTATTATTTAAACAGTAGTCTATACATGGATGACAGGCCATGGAAATACTTTAAGGTTCTAATTAGGGTTGCTAAGAACCGTGATGTGGATGTGTTTTCAATCTGCTGAGGAGCTGTTAGAGTAAATATCCAACAACATCTACTGCACAGAAATCAAATAATGAAGTAAAGGTTCTTTTAAGAAGGAAGAAGGGCAAAGGAATCAGACCTTAGTGTCTTGTATTGTGCCACTTAAACTGCAGGAATGAACTTTAGTGTCATGCTCTTGTGGGTAGACTTGTCTATTTGGATAACCATGTTTCTAGAAGAGCAAACTCAAAAAAAGCAACATGAGCAAAAATTTGTTGAGCACATACTTAGTAAAAAGCACTAGACACTATATGAGATACAAAGAAATTAAGGGTAGGGATATCTAAAGCAAGCCTGGCAAATACCTAAAACTATGCTCACTTCTTTCTTGCACCACATGGCAGACATCACTAATCAATCACAGCACACTT
Source organism: Rhinolophus hipposideros (assembly GCF_964194185.1). Classification (NCBI taxonomy): domain Eukaryota; kingdom Metazoa; phylum Chordata; class Mammalia; order Chiroptera; family Rhinolophidae; genus Rhinolophus; species Rhinolophus hipposideros. The sequence continues at coordinate 29,806,962 of NC_138052.1, read as the reverse complement.
GCCCAGAGAGCCCAAGTACAGATTTACAAGTCTTCCTAACCCAGTGTTCCAAGAAGCCACTGCCAGTCCATAAGCATTAAGTTTTAGGGAACAAAGGTATAAGCAGGCAACCCAAGAATGACACATAGGATGAAAACCCAGCAGAGGCCAAGAATTATTTTTACTTACATTCTTTTTATAAGACGTTTGTATTTAAAAACTACTAAAAATACAAAATACAGCTTGCATGTGTCGCAGGGAACAGGTTCAAACCATCCAAGCGATAATACACATAAACAATGCGAAATGCTCTTTTCATAAGGCTCTTTGTCAGAATATACACATACTCCAAAAACATTCTCATTCTCCCCAGTCTCCCAGCAGAAAAACTAGCAGCATCTTCATTTGAAAGGTAAGAAATGGGAAGAAACAGAGACTGCAAGGTGCTTACTAACGAAGTCCCCTGGCAGTTAGCAGCCATCTTGGTCTTGCCCCTTGTTGGCCCAGTCTAAGGAGAATGTAGGACTCTGAGAAAGGAAGCAACCAGAGGGAGTGCAGGAATGTGAGTGGCACTTCTGCTGGCCTACCAACCATACTTGTTGCTCACTCTCTGCACATAGAAAGGAGGCATTGAAATGAGGTGAAAGAGAGCCAGGATTTCTGTTAAGTCCTGGCTGTTAGAAAAAGCCCGTGAGCTCAGCAAAGAGGTCCCCTCCCTGCACAGCCCACCCATAGGAGAGGCAAGAAGTAACAGACCTTATATTTAAAAAGTCTAAAATCGTGTTTAAAAGTGCATCTCGCGTACGTTTGTTCTAAGTATTCTAGTCTCTGTAGAGGATATGATTCTTTAAGAAAAGGCTGTGACTGAGGCCATATTCCACATTGGGTCATTATCCAGAGTCCTTAAGGGATGTCAAATGACACTTCCCCATAAGTGCCAAAGAGATTGATAGGAAGAGTTCCCAGGAACATGAAGGGAGTCGAGAAGGCTGGGCGGGAAGGAGAACTCTGCTGACAGAAGCCTGAATGTGGGTGCACACAACATGGGGGTGCACACAGCCCAGCTCGTGGCCAGAGCAGTGCTGAGAGAAGTTGCTTAAAAACATATAATTGGAAAATTACCTGCTATAAAGAATGAAACCGTCAGCAGAACTGACTCTGGGTGGTGAACACACAATGTGAGATATAGATGATGGACTACAGCATTGTACACCTGAAACCTATGTAACTTTACTAACCATTATCACCCCGATAGACCTTAATTTAAAAAAAAAAGAATGTGAACCATTTATATGTTCAGTTTAAAAGCTCCTTAGCACTATTTAATGTTTTCTTCTTAATTTTTTGAATAAGAAATACGTTTATATGATTCAAACACCCAAAAGCATCAAAGGTATACAGTGAGAAACCTCCCTTACAACCCTGTCCTCCTTTCTCCCAGCTGCTAGCTACTCACCACCTCCCTGGTCAACCATGGCCTCTCCTTCCAGAGTTTTCATACACACAGGAGACAAACATAGATTTGTCGTTTTCCCTCCTTATGCCATAAAACATGGCATGTGATAGGCACCTGTCTCCACCTTGCTTTTTCTTTACCTAATGTATCCTTCCACTCCTTCCACATATTAGTCCATAGGGAGCTTTCTCACAACCAATTTTAATTTACATATAATAAATGCATAGATCTGAAGTATTCTGCTAGACGATTTTGACAGTCATGTTCCCTCGTGTAATCAATCATCACCTAAAATAAGATACAGGACATTTGCACTGTATCCCCTTCCAGTCAACCCCACCTTGATTTGTCACAATGATGCATGATTTTGCACACATGTTCTAACGATATAATAATATCCCGTTCCTGTTAGAGACCTGTAATGAGATATTTCACCCCTCTGTGAAGCTCCTCCAACACAGCTCCTACCCCGCCCACCGGCCCCATTCTAGACCAGGTGCCCCCCTTGTATTCCTGCCCTCTGACCCTGCACCACAATAGCTTCTGATATGATCTCCGTCTCCGCCTGGTCTGTAAGCTCCAGCTCCATTCTTTGTCACCACTGCCCTTCTGGTATCTACAGAGAGAGCATCAACCAAATATTTGTACAAACCCTTTCAGTTTGTAATCAGAAAATGTAAGTATCGATTCCCTGACTGGCGTTGCTATGGAAGTGACTAAATGCAAACTTCGTTTCACAATTAAAGTGACTTCCAGAGGCGTGTAAAGAAGCAAAGCAGACCAGCCCTGAGGGGGAAGAGGCACTCACAGGATTCTGTTGGCACACAGGGAGGGGCCTGGGTGTCAGTTGTCTCTCCTTGGTGATGAAGAAAAGAATGGGGGACATTTTCAGAGTTGATTTCCAAGGTTTTGAAAACCAATCAGAGGCCTTCCATGGCTTGGCAGGAATCATTCACAGGTCAGGCCTTCCCCGCACCACCAGCTCACCGGACTGGAAGCTTTAAATAGAGTACGGCGAGGCGGAGGAGCTGACAAAGGAAGTCCACAGTGATGTGGTCTTAAGAATGAAGGGAGATACACTATCAGAAAAACCATGTGCTTCGAGGTATGAAAAGTAGAAGGTATTGTCAAAATAGAGACATCTTTTGGGAATGCTGAAAACTGAGCTGCAGAGAAGGCAAGTGGGGGGAAAAAAAATCACAAAATCAGCAGAATAGCTTTCCAAGGAACAAACAAGGTACCTGAAGAGCAGGAAAATGGTACAATAATGCTGACGTAGCAGCCAGATTCTGGAGCAGCTACCAGCCTTAATCGTTTCTGTACTGGTTTCAGCCAAGCTTGAAGTAGGGCAGGGTGAAGCAGCTGATACCCGCATGTTATTGATGGGACCTGAAATCACCCTGCTGCCTCAGGACCGTCCGACATTTAGCCATGAAAACAGGGGCTGTACATGAAGGTACAGGGGAGAAGGGGAGATCCAACCTCACGGAATTCAGGAGGAAGAAATTCCTATCACTTGGCTGAGGAAATCTGGTGAATCCGTTTTTAAGGAACCTACAGGTAAGTATTAATTATCCAGTTTTTTCTTTAATGCAAAGCTCAAGCATGTCTAGGATGTTCTCATTCAAGAGAATAAAACAAATCCCTTTAATTTGCTTTACTTCACCTGGCTTCCATTTTTGATTATCTAAAAACTGACTGCTATAGAACTTTTCTTTTCAAGCAGCCATCAACCCCATTGAGACAGCAGCATCTGGCTTTCGGGGAAGCCACTTCCAAAACTTGGGATTTAAAGTACAATGATGTCCCCCCATTGACTGAGGGGGGCATGTCTCTTACTTGGACCCTCTGCTCCCTTGTTTTCATGCTCACAAAGTCTCTCTCTGGGAGGGCTCCCCAAGAGCTATCTTTTGGGAAATATTAACCTTGTTATTCGGAAAATGCCAGAAAACTCACCATGGGCTGTAACCTCCAAAGAAAAGGTCTGAATGTTGTCATCTCTGAACCCCCGGCAGTATGTAACAGAGCCTTAGTGCATCCTATCTGTTTCCCCACAAAATTCATAACCTCCAGTGACTATATTTGGAGACATGGCCTTTAAGGAGGTCATTAAGTTTAAGTGAAGACATAAGAGTGAGGCCCTAATCCAACAGGACTGGGGTCCTTATAAGAAGAGGCGAGACATAGAGCTCTCTCTCTCTCTCTGCGCATATACAGAGGAAGAAGCCATGTGAGGACACAGTGAGAAGGTGGCCACCTACAAGCCAGGAAGAGAGGCCTCACCAGACACCAACTCTGCTGGCATCTTGATGTTGGACTTCCAGCCTCCAGAACTGTGAAAAAATAAATTTCTGTTGTTTAAGCCACCCAGTGTGTGGTATTTTGTTATGGCAGCCTGGGCAGACTAATACGCCATCTGTACTAAATTGGATTTGAACAGGATATGTTTTTCTACCATCAGAATTCACAGCAACTTTAAGTAGCTATTTTGAAACATAAATGTTAAAAGAAAAGAGCAAGTCACAGAAAAAAACACACAGTATTCTTAGAAATATTTTATATATTCAAGACCAAGTAAAATTAAGCAATACATCCTTTAGGGCTAAAAAAAAAATGCAGTAAAACCATAAAGAATATTACGGGGGGAGGGGGTAACAAAAGCAAAATTCCAGAGACTGGGGGCTCCTGGGATAAGGGGATAACTAACTACTGGGACCAACAGAGAGTCACATAGTCATGACATGCTGTTCAGTGGAGGGAGACCCCGTGGATGTTAATTTTATCAGGATGTCTCACAATTTATTTTTGTTATGTATATTATTTTACATGTATTTTATAATTGTAATTTATATTTTACATGTATTATATATTATATATATTTTACATGTATTTTATAATTGAATATAGAAAAAAAGATGATGGACTAATATAACACCATCATTTAACACAGTTATTCTGGAGAGTTATTATGGTGGGATATTTCTACTTTCCAAATTTTACTTCCTTGAATCTTTGTAATTGTCCTAGAGTGTACGTATAATACTTATATTTAGAATAAAAAGTCAAGAAAATTAAAGGAGGTACAAGGAAGCAACTGAACACTTGTGATTACTTTCAGTTTCTTTAATCTTCCCTCCTCTGTTCCATTTTCCTGAGTAATAAGCTGAGATGAAAAACTCACCATCTTTAAGAAAAATTCACGGGTTCATCTAAATAATTTTGATCCTGAGACCCTGTGGCTCAGTATTGATTTATTACATATATTGCACATAAACTTACTTGAAATGTAAGCTTCAGTCATCCAAGGAAGGAAGTCTCTTATTTCTTTTCCTTTCAAGGCAATTCAGGTAAATTACATTTATCTAAATGTAAAGACATTTCCCTTTCAGAGATGAAACTATCAGTAGAATTTTAAGTGTGGTTCATTTATATTAATGTCTTCAGTTTGGAATTTCTTGGACCCTTTTCTTTATGATGCCAATTTTCAGTTCAAATTAAAATAATTTTATAAGACGAGTAAATTGCAAATCAAGAGTAGTTTGTGTGTGGCTTCTATATTTTAGCAGAAAAAGAAATCATTTAAAAGCAATAATTTTCTGTACTTAAGAAACCCTCTGATTTCTTTCCTTTTTGACTCTGCCAACGGAATAGCAGAATAGAATGAAATAGACTTTGGATATTCAATACAAAACAATTTTTATCCTTTGGAAAATGGAGCCAGTTTGTAAAATTTGCCTCCACCTTAAAGATGTTTCATGCTCAATAAACTTGAGTATTACTCAATCCGTTATCAACCCTATTGCCCGTGTGTGTGTGTGTGTGTGTGTGTGTGTGTGTGTGTGTCTGTCTTCCTAGACAGTGAGTTGGCTGAGGATGGAGTAAATGGACTGTACTCCATAGGAATGCTTGTATGCAATTTGGTCCAACAATGGTGAATTTCACAATAGAAACGTGAGCACTTCCTAAGTCTTCAGGTGAGATGGAGGGAGGAAGAGAGGGGCAATGAAACCAAAAATCATTACAGAAATGAGGAATAAACACCACAAGAAATACTCTTTCAGTTAATCACTCATTCATGCCATCATGTATTGTGTACCCATTATGACTCATATGCTGAGAATATGAAAATAAATCCAACAATGTATATCAATTATATCTCCATAAAGTTGTTAGAAAGAAAATAAATCAAACCCCTACCAGAGAAAAGCTCATATTCTAAGTGGAGTAATTTCAAAAGGGGAGGGACTAAAGACAAAAGGAAATGCCTCCCCTTGAGTTCTAGGATGAGAAAGAACTTCAGAAGACACAGACAGATGGGAATGGCACCCCAAGAGATGGGAACCTCATGAACAAAGGCCTAGGAGAATCAAGGTGAGGATGAAGTTTGGGATATAGCATATTGTCAGGTTTGGGAAAGGCTGAGACCCCAATAAATTTAATTTAAAAAAAAAAAAAAAGAGAGAGAAAGGCCGAGAAATGTAGTAGAGCGACTATGGCAAACAGCTAAAGGGAAAATATTGTGGAAGGTTTTGCTGAATCACAGGAACTAAAGTTAGGAGTTCAAATTTATTTTAGTAATCAAAAGAGGGTCTTAAATGATTCTGAGTAGAGAATTGACATATTCTGAGTAGCAAAAATCCTCCCAAAAGATTTTAGCTATAGTGTTCAAGAGACCGGAGGAGATGGAGAGCAAGCAGGGAATTTTTTTCCCAAGACTACGTTACAATCCAAGCAGGAAGCAATCAAGGTCTTCAAAACCTGTTCATGATTTAAAAGTAAAACTAGGAACAGATGGTACTCCCTTGTCTTGATAAGGACATCTACGAACACCCTACGTCACGATTGCTTTAAGATCAAGAACAAGACTAGGATTCCTGCTATCATTCTTTGTTTAGATTGTCCTGGAGGTCCTGTCCAATACAGTAAGACAAGAAAAAAGAAATAAAAAGTATGTGTTTTGGAAAGAACAAAACTGTCCCTATGTGAAGATAATTATCTTCCTCATGTATCTGTCACAATCTACTGACAATATTTTAGAAGGTACTTTAGTAATATGGTTGAATGTACAGATGGACTGAGAAATCCGAGAAGTAGACATAAACTCTCCCCTCTGAAGACACAGAGAGCAGGGCGAAAACACGTTTTTACAAGCAAAGCATCATCATCCTTTTCTCTGGGGACAGATCCGTGTACATTAATCGCACATTGAAACATCAGAACTCTAGCCTATGAGATTTCCTAGCAACGCACCACACCCTGTGGTAGACTGGCATTGTGTTCTCCGGAATCCCTGAAACAGCCTTTCACATGGAAATCACAGCAAAAACAAGAGAAGCTGATTCTGACCTTCGTACATAATTCGATATCAATGAAAGGGGAAGCAACAGAGAGGGGGGAAAAATCCTCCACTTGCACATGTAGCCCAAGTTTAAAGCTACCTCTCCTACAGCAGTTCCCAAACTTACGTCTCAGCACAGTAGGTTGCTAACGATAAACACCAAGTTAAACGAAGCTAAGAGGGCTTACTGACTGCAGGACTGTTCGTGCTGAGGGCAGAGCAAGTTTCCAAGGCGCAGAGAATCTGAGAAACACTTCCTAGATGCAACACAGCAAATGGTTAAAAGCAAGGGCTCTGGGGTCATACTGCCAGGGATTGAGTCCCAGATCCACAGCTTCCTCTTGTGTGACCTTGGGAATGTTACTTAACCTCCACGTGCCCCCAGATTCCTCACCTGTGGAAAGGGGAGAAGGGTTGTGACCATAACCCCACAGGGTGGTATTGATGATTGAAATACATGGATGAATATATGTAAAGTACTTCCATAAATGTTTGCTAAGTGAAGCATATTTCATTACATGCTATCACTACTCTTAGAATTATGATATTATACAAGCAATCAAGGAAGAATATAAATTCATTGGTCTAAGAAGAAAATTACAATTCACCAAATAGGTCCATAAAGGTCTACGAGAAGAGCAGTTAACATGTTGTCTGTGGTTCTAATCGAGACACCCTATGAACTGATATTTCTACTGAACACATTGATACCTAGAGTTATGTTTGGGGTGGGGTGGGGTGAGGCAAATACACAGTAAAAAAGAGGCAATGCAACCCTTAACTTTAAAAAGATGGAGGAAGTTTCTCTAAATATGGTCTTCTTAAGCTTCCAAGTTGAAAAGCACCTCTCCAACTTCCCATACTCGCTTTCCAGAGTAAGTTCCATCTGGAAAAAGAAAATTTAGTGCTAAGGAATTTCTCCCAGAATTGAGCCACTTTATAAGTTGTTTCCTGTCATCTCTTCCCTTAAAATAACAACAGACATGAAACTACTGCTGTACGGGAGAGTCTTTGATGTGCACAATATTCCAAATTGGACAGTTCTCACCTACAATGCAAAATTCTTCCAGGAAACACCTATATCAGAAAAACATGTTAAGTATGGCTTAAGTTATATATACTTGACTGTGTGTCAATCCCCTGAAATTTGTAGCAAGAAAAACTTCACTCCTAACTATTGGGAATAAACAAAATATATTAATCCTTTTGGATGATAAATCAAGGCCCCAAAACAGGAGAAACTCATTTGAGGTTGATTAGAACTGCGTGTTTTTTACTGTGCTGCCAGGTATAAAACTGTGAAAAGCAACCTTCAACAGTACCCATCACCTGGAAACCTGAAAAGGGTTGTTTGACTCCAAGGGACACATGCATTGAAGGAAAAATGTGTATTTCTGAACCAGCTGCAGGCTAGACTAGAGGAAGAAAGGCAACCAAAGCAAATTTCAATTCCTCTAGCGGACTCTCAAGGCCCTCCACATGAGATTCCCTCCTATCTATTCTAACCTGACCACCTTTCTACTTCTGGACACGCACCTCTAGAACAGGCTCACATGCTTCCTCTCTCTCTTGAACACACAGTAATCACCTTGAATTATCTTTTTTCCCATGGAAAAGTTCTTATCCTATCCTTCCCTTTCTCTTTATCTTCTCCTGTGGTATTTGATTTTTATACCATAAGTTTGTGTCCTTTATCATATTTATAAAACTTATAATTTAACACGAGTTATAGGTAAACTTTTTTACAAACCAGTAAGTTTCTTAAATAAATGGTATTCAACATAATAATTAAGGCATCAAAAAAGAATGACTAAACCTATTCAACAGGGAGCAGCACTTGGTATTCAAAGTAAATTGTGTAAGAAAGGAAATGTGTCATGTCTTCTATAATAAGATTAACAGAACAAAGACACCCAGGAAGGGGGCCCACAGCACTCCTTCCCTCTTTTTCCACCTGCCTTCATTTTTGCTTTCCTTGCTCAGGTTCTCCTGTACCAGCCCTGGCTTTGCCAGTGATGCCCACAGTACGCTGAACCCCGCTGGGGGCTACCCCAGAACTAAAGAGCGTCTTGATTCCCGGAGCATATATAACCACCAAAGCATGACGTCATACCTTTCGTGTGGTGCCACCACATCTCCCGGAAGAGGGACGGATTCTACCAGATGCCCCAGGTCTTTGAGCAAAAGGTATAGGTTCGAGATGGTGTGAAGATTAACCAATGCAATAGAAGAAATAATTATATCTGTGAGGATGTGAGAAGAGCCCTGAGCTAAAACCAAGTGTAAATCACCACCTCCAATCAATCCCTTTGATTGATGCCGGGGGTCAGAGTGCAGCAACCCTGCTTCCTTCCTCCATATAGACCTCCATATAGACCTGGAGACGCCTGGCCCACCAGCCTAACCCTGGAAGTGCCCAGTGACAGCAATATTCTGTTAAGACGAGGGGATTGTCATAAATCTATTTGGAGATTTGGACCTCTGGTATAATTCCAATTAACAAGTGTAATTTAGCTCGGGACTCTTTGAAAGCTCTTTTCTTTGCCTCCTTTGTGCCAGGCCTTAATGATTCTGCTCGCTGTACATTTACTATGCAGACCAGTTTCAATGTTTCTGTTTACTTCGCCCATGCTGACCCTGTGACTTGGGAGAGGTTTTGTATCCGTATGGATGCAAAAACTCCTGGTTTCAACTTAAATCTACATATAATAACATATGCAAAGGTTGCAATAACCAGTTGAACTGCTTCCTTCTTCCTCCACCGCAATGGACAAAGCCGAACTCAACAGAAAATTCCACTACCGGCGGAAGAATTCACATCCTGGTTAGAAAATATTAAACTTGAGACAAAGACTCAATGCAGTAGTTTGCAGTAGTTTCCAGCAGACTCTGCCCAGCCCACCCTCCTTCTACTTTAATAAATCTTCCTTCTGCATTTCTACCTGCCTCATGAATTCTTCCACAACCCGCGAGCGAGCAGTCACAACATTTTCCAAATTTTAAAAGATCACTAAATAGTTATACTATTTCCTTAAAATGTATATAAATTAGAGGAAATGCCTGGAACATAACCCAAGACACATAAATCACAGACCACTGCCCTACAAATCACTTTCTCAAATGATACATCTCCTTTACTTCAGAAATGAATTCACTGCCAACTAGAATGCTCTCACATCCTTCAGGGGGCCATAGGAATTGATAAACCCCTATAGAAAGGAACAGGAAAATGTTTAATAGGACCGATTAAAATGTTCACAGCATTGGGTCCAGTAAATCCACTTCTGAAGAATGTACAGACATAACTCCACAAAGAAAATAGCTCTGTGAATGAGGATGTTCACTAAACCGTCACCCAGAGCAAGGGGAAATGAGGGCTGAATGACCAACCACCGTGGGATGGGTTAGTAAAGTGTGATCTATCAGCCCAACAGACACTTAAGTCTCACTGAAAGTTACAACCATGAAGATATTATACAACACAGAAAATCTTTAATGGACTAAGCTTAGGTAAAAAGAAAAAAAGGCAGAACTGTGTATCTATGGTTGGAAACACATTTTCTTTAAATGTTAAGTATCAACCAAGAGAGGGAAAAGGAGGATATAAAAATAAAACTGGATGGTGTAGGATGCTGAGATTATGGGTGATTTTGCTGTTGCTGGGCTCTCGTGTTACCATCACAGCGTTTTTGCCATTTACAAAGAGGGATAAATCAATTCTGTGCCAAACCAGACAAACAGGGACATGAACGGGGGTGGGAAAGAGTTTCCAACACAGAACCAACTCCTCCAAAAAGCTGTGTGGCCTTCACCTGCAAGGCGACCTCTCCCCTTCACAGATGCCCAGACAAAGAGGCACCTGTGAGCCACAAAGGCAGCATTTCCTTGGTTTCCCCTTACAGCACCGCCACCTCCCACCACCGGTCCTCCTAATGGGCGCTTTTGTTTGGCAGAGTGGAGGGACCTCATTAGGAACCTGTGCTAAAAACAAAGCCTTAAGACTAGAGGGTTCGGTATTCCTAGCATTAGCAACAGAATGGAAACAGAAGGTAAGTGGCAGATTTGCAATCACCAAGGCTTTTCCTGCAAACCCTACCAGCCTCGGGAGGCTAGCCTGAGCAGCGTGGCCTGCAGCTGGCAGGGGCAAGGACCGCGGCCCTGGTGTTCCATCCCCGGGCCAGCTGCAGTGAGAGCCAGGCAGTAGGGCAACACTCGTGACACTTTTCAAAAACAGGCTGGGATGGCCTCTTGGTGTTCTCAATGTCACCCTGTACAAATGGATCACAAACCCTCTGCCGCAAATGGCTGGTACTTAATTACAGGACGCAGGGCCCGCTGTTCCTCCCAGGAGCTCCCTACCACAACCCTCAAAGTCACAATATTTGGTGGGGGCGGGGAAGAGAGATGGACCAGGCTATGGCACACGCCCCTTCTCCCATCTTTTCTCAACGGTATTCAAAACGGAAATCTGTAAAGCAGCTACCTAGAATCGCAAGGTGACTTTATATAAAGAAACCAATTTTACATGTGCGTCAAGGTCAAGATCAAATGGTCCCTCTGCATGCGGTTTGTTTCCATGTACACGACTAGATGTGCACTCTCTTCTTAACTCTAACAAGACTTTGTTTCCTCTTCTCTTTGGACACTCAGCAAGCCATTTTTTTTTTTTTTACTTGTTTTCTCCCGTTTGGATTATATACATATATGGTTATTGATGGCAGGGATTTTGTCTTACTTACCATGCACAGAAAGTCCACAATGCTTAGCACTGAGCTTGACACACAATAAGCCCAATATGCGGAAATGGAACATAAATTAATAAATGCAACCACAATCAGAATGTTGGAACCTAAATGTAAAAGCAGTGCTGTCTGCAAGAAAAATAATGCTAGCCAAAAATGCAATTCACACATATAACACAATTTTCTAGTAGTCACATTAAAGTAAAAAGGGGAAATTCATTTTATTAATGCTATTTAACCCAACAGATTCAAAATATTGTCATTTCAACATGTAATAAGTACAAAAAAGAACTGAGATACTTTAGATTCCTTTTTTTGTACTAAGCCTTTGGAAACCAGTATACATTTTCCAACTACTAAGCATCCTAATTTGGACGAGCCACACTGCAAAGCGCTGAACAGTCATGAGACCAGCAGCTACTAGACAGCACAGTATTACAGTGAAGCTCCAAAAACTCTACAGAACATAAAAACACTCTTTACCAAAGGAAACATTTCGCATAGTAGTAAAGAGCTCGTTTAATTTCAAGTTTCTCATCGATCTATGTTACCCTCTTTGTATTTGGTTTTAACAGAACTAAAGAAATAAGTATTAAATAGGTGTGTATTTTCCCCTCTATCAGCTCTTTTGGATAAATTCTAGGCCAGAAAATATTGCTTAAAATAGATCTTCAAGCCAATCTTCATCAAGAGCCATTATTCATTAAGGAACATTTAACAAACACATGAGTTAAGTAACTGTTGTTACTCTAGTATATTGTACTTTGGGTGTTTTTTTCCCGCCTGTTTGGACAGATAATTAGGAGGCTGTATTGCTCAGTAATGATTATGGAAGAGCGAAAGACTTCCCTTCCTAAGTCTACTTTTCACAAACAACATATGAACAATTAGTAGTTAGGAGAAGGTTTCGATGTATCACCATGGCACCCAGGAATGCCAGGGCTCAGTCAGCCCCTTCTCACTGGCTAGGCAAGTCTGTATAACACAGGAACAGGGATACAGCAGGTATCCAAACAGCACCTGGGTAGGCCGTCAGCACCCACCATCCCAATGCCGGAGCTGGCCAGAGCCTGGGGTAGGAAGGCTTACATGGTCTTCCTGCTCTCCTCACCTCACCTCACCATCCTGCAGCCCACTTCTTCAGAACCTTGAGTCCAGCCCACAAGGGAATGAATCTATGGACTCAGCCTAACTTATCCACTCAGCACCACGCAGAAAGGAGATGGAAAAACAGCCCCTGGACGGCAGCCCAGGAAGTCAGACTCTGCTGAGGTCAGCTTACCACAGAGGCGGACAGAGGAAGGAACTGACCGCCTCACATGGGCTCTTGCCCACCAGTAACCAGGCCCGACAGAAGTTTGGACACTGACCAATCAGATTGGCATTTGTTCCTCTCTCTGGGGCAGGAGGTGACTATGAAAGAGAAATAGAAATCCCTTCCCCCAAGACTAATCCAAAGTTTCTGATGTCAGATGGAGTTATTTCCCCAGCTTTCCAGATGAAAATCAATAATCTCTGAGGAGTGAGGTGCCAGACAGTTTGTTCAGAAAAAAATCTATGTCATAATCTCTTCAGAGAATTGAAGCAGACTGCTTGTTTCCTCGTGAGGCAAAATGAGATGTGGAAATGGGAGACCGCTCTATGAAAGAGCCTGGGCCTGGCAAAAGAAGAGTCGCTGAGACTTGTCAATCCAGAACTGTGTAACCCACATCTTTAAATAAAATGTTTCTAAAATAATATTATTGATCCGCTGCTCTTCCGACCATACGATATCCTGTAGTCAAGAATGCTAAAGCATAAATTATTGGGATTGGTTTCTCATTTGCACTTTTTCTCCAATCACATCTCCCTTCAAAAGTTTGTTCTTTTTTATTATGAGAAAAGAGATAAGAAATAAAAAGGGAACTACAAACCTCCTTCCTTAAAGAATTGTGTTGCACTGAATTCTGGTCTCACCTGTTTTCCCTTCAGCTCTGTGGATTTATTTTCTAGTGTTCATTCACTTCAAGGATGGGTATTCATTGACTGAAAAGGTAATAAATACTAGTACACTTAGACACACCTAAAATAATTGCTTTAAATGTAGTAGTTGGTAATAGAACTAATAAGGGTGGGTACTGATTTTGGAAGACAAACAAGTGATATGTGTGCCCTGCTTTCCTGCCGCTTACACAAGCCAACCAAAGCCAGGGGAAGCAGCAGCAGGAAAAATGCTATAAAGCATGCACCTCTTGAAACAGCTTTTCTGGGTGACACTGCAATGCCAGCATTGGTTTATTAAAAAACATAACTGGGTCGTGACCATAGTTAAGGGACATGGGCTGGAAATGTTAATTAGCCTTGATTGGTCTGTGTATTTCTACTGCCCCAAGACCCTACCAAAAGTCTCTCTCGTTTCAAGGTCATTATGTACCAGCATTTCTTTCTCTCCTCACTTGTAATCAATAGTGCCTAGTAGTATTCTATATGAGCAAATCAAATGTAGAAGAGTTTAGGAGGCAACGGGATGAATTTGGATATTTGGTATTAAGGAATTGTTCATATTTTCGTTGTGATGTTACTGTGGTTTTAAGAGTCCTGACCTTTTAGAGATAGATATCCAAGTTTAGGGATAAAATGGTGTGAGATATGAGATTTTACTTTAAAACAATCGAGTGGTTTTGGGGGGAGTAAGTTAGGAGAGTATAGAAAAAACAAGATTGGCCAGTTTATTGACGATGGTTGATAGGTTCATGGGGTTATATTGTGTTATTCTTTTTACTTTGGTGTGTATTTGACATTTTACATAACAAGTTTTTAAAAAGAGTACCTAGTAATCAAGGGGGGGAAAGGGGGTAAAAGCTCTTCCTAGGGCATTTTGAGTGGGCTATTTTATCCCTTCTCCATTTACCACTGCCCAGAAGACATCACAGGCCGTTCAATGTCAGCACCAAGAGGAAAGGGTGCGTCCATCTTCCTTTTCTTTAGGACTACAATCCTGGCCTCTCTCACTCCCTGCCTCAAGAGAGACATTTAGCTTTTGATCACCAAGAAACAACATCCTTTAGGATATTGAAACTGACAAGAGACAGCCTACAAAATCCGTGGTTTATATTAAAAGTCTGAAGGCATTGCCATGTTCTTCATCTATGGGTTAACAGTGCGTGACGAGGCACACTCTGTAAGAATCTAATTTAGCTCAGGTATGAAGGGATTGGTGCCTTAAGAGACAAAAAGGCAGAGATTCCATGAGGTGGGCAGAGAAGTAAAGAGTATAAAACAGAAGACAATTCGTCTCTGAATGGCTCCCTCTCAAAAACTATGGATGCCTTAAAACTATCTGTAGCCTTTTACCCAGCAATCCCAATTCTAGGAATGTATTGTAGTATTCTAACAAAATAATGGGGCAAAAATAAAAAAAAATGTGAGCACTGATGTTTATCACACCTTTGTTTATAACAAAAGAAAAAAACAAATGTCTAGAAAAAAACAAAACACTATCGTTAAATAAAGTATTGATTAGACACATGATGGAATTATATGTAACCTTTAAAAATGCAGATGTCTGAGGTATACCATTAAGTAAAATGGGAGGTTTCAAAACAGATTTTATAAAGTCATATCTTTGTTTTAAAATAAAGTGTAAATGTTTTATAGAGAAGAGTTGGAATAAACGATATGATGTTAACAATGGTGTTTTCTGGTTCCTAAAATTGAAAGTGAATTTTACCTTCATGCTTTTCTGAATGGTTTGAATTTTTTCCAATGAGCAGGGAATATAGGAGGACTCCTAAAAAAGCTACTTCTTTTGAAAACATGTAACAACAAAACCATGAAGACCTCCAAAGTAGGAAAAACAAGTTACCAAAGATGGACAGACACCAAAGTAAAAATCTGAGCAAATAATCCCAGCCTCTGACGTCTGACAGCACAGAAGAGTCAGCACTCTTTCATCTCTGTCAAAAGATATCTTGAGGGGCCGGCCCCGTGGCTCAGGCGGTTAGAGCTCTGTGCTCCTAACTCCGAAGGCTGCCCGTTCGAACCCCACATGGGCCACTGTGAGCTGCGCACTCCACAACTAGATTGAAACTACTTAACTTAGAGCTGATGGGTCCTGGAAAAGCACATTTAAAATAAGTAAAAGTTAAAAAACACACACACACACAAAAAAAACACCAGCCTCTTTTAAAAAAAAAAAAAAAACACACACATCTTGTACTGAGCAACTACTCTGCTCTAGGCACTGTTCCAGGCCTTGGAGATGGCGATAAATAGAAATAAATAAATAGTAGCTGAAAACCCCATTAGTTTTCAGTTCAACTGGAGGAAAGGACATGCATTCCCAAAGTAGTACTGGGGGTTTCAGCCAGGAGTTGTACATGGTACAAGGGCTGCCTGCACAGGAGGAAGTGTCAACCTGGCCAGGAGGGAGGGGCAGAGGGGCTAGTCAGAAAAAGTTTCACGGGTGCCATGGGAATGGATGCCTGCCATGCAGGTAGGCTTTGAGGACCATCATCCCAGGTATGTAGGATGCGAGCAGCTGGTTGGGGGTGGGAGAGATTGACCTTGGACTTCCATGTGTGTCCTTGGAGTCCAGTTTTAGCAAGAATTCTGCTAAAGCAGTTTGGAGAGAATCTTCCCACCCTCAATATCTCATCACCCTCAATCCCTGAGGTGGCCTTAGGTCACCAAGAATCCTGTTAGGTCAGTTTAGCAAGAATTGCCCCTATGCTTGATGTCCCGTCTTACTACATGTCCACCCACTGACCCCCCAACCTGCTCCACTTGTACTTGCAATTTGGAGTTGAACCTGATTTCTCTTCCCTATTGCGTTGACACCTATCACAATAGTCTTCCTTACAATTTGTATAAACGTCAGAATTTTTTCTTTAACACAACCTGAGGGCACTGGGGAACCTGTGAAGGTCTGAGCTTTCCCAAGATTAGTCAGTCTGACAAGAGTGCAGAGAAATAACCATTAGTGGGTCTTATAATAACATACATTTTCTAAACACCTGCTACATACCTAGCACTGTGTTCAGCTTTGTGTAAATGTCACAAGGAGCCTTAGAAGGTGGAAAGTGTTATGATCCCTATTTCACAGGCCAGAGAACTGAAACTTAAGTGTGGTTTAACAATCTGTCCAGGTTCCCCCAGACAAGAAGCTGTAGAGCTGGGAGTTTGTCCTGGGCTGTCCAACTTGCGTCCAGGCTTGGGGAGATACTATGATGAATTTAAAATTCCATTTTCTCCCAAGCTTTCTATGATATTTGCAAATAACCACAAGCCCAACAATTCAATTCCTACTAAAAGGAACTCGATCAATATGTACCAAATTGGGTAAGGGAGGAAGTTTCTTAGCCACAAAAATAAAACTTTATGAAAAAACCTGAGAGAAATAAAGTCGAAATTGTATCTGTCGAGGAACTTTTTTTTTTATTATTATTCAAGAGAAACCATTAGGGAGTGGGTAGTTTTGTTTTTGCTTGCTTAATAAGTAGACACAGGTGAGAAATCGGAGGCAGGGAATAAAGAGAACCCAAAGGTGGGGGAGGTTTCCTATTTGGAGTGGGGGAGAAGAGCTGAGAATGGAAAACATTGTCATTAAATAGGGGGGTGTTGGGCCAAACAAGCACAGGTAGAGACAGAGGGAAATCCCCGGTGATGTCCAAGTTATGCAAGGAAATGTAGAAAGTGGCATTTATGGAGACTTGATTCCAGGCAGGAAACAGGAGTTTGAAAGGAACTCTCAATAATCAAGATACAGTTACTAAGCAACTATACAACTACAGTAAAGGAGACAAAGAAATACAAAGAAAACAGCTCCTGCCCCCCTCAGGAGCTTATCATTCACATGGGGAGGACACACACACACACACACACACACACACACACACACACACACACTCCTATATAAAAAAAAGGATAAAAGGAACAGCTGATACAGTCTATAAGTAAAGGAAAGATGAGCTCTCCCTTCACGCTTGGTAAGAATTCTACAAACATGCTGAAGAGTGGCTTTTCCAAGTTGGGGTGTGGGGTGAACAAATGCCTAAGAAATGAGGGTGCATAGGGTTTTCAGGGGAGAGCCAGGCTCAAGGACAGTCATTTTGGGGGACAAAGCTAATTCTGAAAACGAGGAAAATTATGAGGGGGATAGGAAATTTAGGAGATAATTAGCATTTATTGAGCCTTTTCTCTGTGCCAGATGCCATTTCAATCACTTTTCATTTCATTTCATCCTAAAGACTCCGTGACATAAGTAATTATCCCCACTTTAAATGAGAGAAATTGAAGTCCAGAAAAGCTAATCAACCTGAAAAAAGTCCCACAGCTAGCTAGTGAATCCACACTCGGTTCTGTCTGAATCTCCCTGCTGCCTCTACCAACTCCATTCATTTATGTAGCGCCAACTGTGTGCTCACCGCAAACAGTGAGTAGCCAGCCTCCAGGGGCACGTGCCAGATTATGGCTACTCTCTCGTGATCACTCATTCCAGGGTTTCCGAGAGCATATTTACAGGAAAACATTAATCCAGTTTCAGGTGATGTACACATCTCTGAATTTAGGGCACAGAGAAATGAAGGACTGATATGTCTCAACACTACTATTAATATTCACTGAGACAAAGTGACTGAATAAAATCTTTAAAGCCTAGCTTCAAATGCTACTGCTTTTAGGTGGGAATGCAAAATGGTACAACCACTTTGGAAAACTGTTCGACAGTTTCTTAAAATTAAACGTAGAGTTACGATATGATCTAGCAATCCCATTCCTGGATATTTCCCCAAGAGAAATAAAAATGTATTCTCACAAAAAAACCTATATGCATAAGTATACAACAGCTTTATTCACAATCATCCCAAATTGGAAACAACTCAAATGTCCAAATGTCCTTCAAAGGGGGAGCAAACAAACACCCATCTGACAGAATATCACTAAGCAACAAAAAAGGAATGAACCACTGATACATGCAACAACATATTCTCCAAGAAATATTAAGAAAAAGAACCCAGACTCAAAAGGATACTTAATATATGATTCCAATATATGATCATCTGGAAAAGGCAAAATTCTAGAGAGGAGGAACAGATAAATGGTTGCCAGGGGTTAAGACAGGGGAGAAGGATTGACTACAGGGAGGTGGCATGAGCATGAGGGTTTCATTTTTTTGTGTTGAAACCATTTTGTATCTTGATTATGACAGTATGTGGTAGGCAAAATAATGGCCCCAAAGGATGTTCACTCTTTAATCCCTAGAAATCTGTAAATAAGTGAACATCTCAGGATAACAGGAGCTTTGCAAGTGGAATTAAGGTTGCTAAGCAGCTGACCTAAAAGTAGGGAGATTATCCCAGATTATCCAATGAGCATGGAATATAGGAGGACTCCTAAATCTGAGCCACGGGGCCGGCCCCTCAAGATATCTTTTGACAGAGATGAAAGAGTGCTGACTCTTCTGGGCTGTCAGATGTCAGAGGCTGGGATTATTTGCTCAGATTTTTACTTTGGTGTCTGTCCATCTTTGGTAACTTGTTTTTGTGGAGGGCAATGGGCTCATTGTAATCACACAGCCCCTTAAAAACGGAAGAGGGAGGCAAAAGAGTCAGTGAGAAATGCTGTGGAAGAAGAGGCAGAAGAAATGTGAAGCATGAGAGGGACTCAACCATTGCTGGCTTTCAAGATGGAGGAAGGGGGTCACATGGCTAGGACCTGGGAGTGCCCTCTGGAAGCTGAAAACAGTGCAGGCTGACAGTCAGCACGGAAATGGGAACCTCAGTCCTACAACCTCAGTCCTACAACCCCGCCAACACTACCTTGGTTTTGGCTTTATGAGACGAAACAGAGAAACCAGCTGACCTGATGGTTCTCTGACCTATAGAAACTATACATAATAAACTTGTGTTGTTTTAAGCCTCTAAATCTGTGGTCATTTTTTACAGCCACAACAGAAAACTAATATAGTACAGCTACACAACTCTATCTATTTGTCAAACTCCGTACTATACACACACACAAAAAAATGACCTTATTGTGCATATTTTAAAAGAAAAATTTTAAATATTTTCGCCTTTGAAGACCATTACTATGGACAAAAAGAAGTCCTAGCCATATTTCTTCACCTCTTCAGTCCTTAATTGCCACAATGATAACTAAGGCGTGGAATTTGGTCTCTGTCTCGGCCCCTGCCTTCCTGGCCCATCCACTGCCCAGAACTAATCTAAACTCCAGCACACAGAGGCCACTCTCCACACCACTCACCAACTCAGGGTTTGCAGCTAATGTTTTGCTTTGACTCTCAAACAGAACCGATGTTGCTTTAGGAGGAAGCACCCATCTTTAATAAGACCTGCTTTATCAGGACTGCAAAAGACAGAAAATCCCAGAATGAGGAAAAGGAAGGGCAAAAGTCCATTTCAAAGAACTTTACTGGGAACTCTCCAAGAGTTTCCCTAACCACAGATGCATTAAAACCAATAGGCAGAGCCTGAAGTAATAAATGACTCCCCAGGATTTTTAGCAGCTAATGGAAGAGTACTCAGGGGAATGCTGTAAATCCAGTATTTTTCTCTGGAGAATTACTGTGGAGTCCCTTTTCTAATCACTAGGCCACCCCCTCCCTTCACTTCACCACCAGTGTCATTCGCTCTAACTTTTAACAAAGCTGAATGCAGTTCTTTCCCAGTCTTCTTATACAGCATTTAAGTATAACATAAGCTATTTTACCAGGCCTGCTCAAAGGAATAGTAGTTCACTTTAAAATTGTTTTTTAACTACTCCCCACAGCCAATCAAAAGTCCAAAAAATAAATAAACCAAAGTAAAGATTTCTAGACTCAACAAAGAGATCAATACTTATTAAGTACCTTCTATGGGCAAGGCCCTGGGAAGTACAAAAAAGCAAAACAGATAGTCCTTGTCGCTACACATGGCTTACAATGTCATTAGACAAATAATCAAAACTAATAATAATCTAAGGCAAAAAGACTATAAGGTCATTTACGAAATAAATGCTACAGGAGTTCAAAGTGAGGAGAGAGACAATGGCTGAGGTGTCAGAGGAAAAAAAACACAACTTTGCACAGGAGCTAAAAAATGCAAAAGAATGACGGAGATGATTCTTCCAAGACAGGACATTTTCTTAAAAAGAGAAATCTACAAACTCCACCCGAAAAATCTCCCTCTTAGCATACATACATCTCCATAAGAATTGAACAGGACTTTAAAGAACAAATGACCCCAGCTTCAAAAGCAATTTCTGGGATTCTGAATTTGGATTAATAGCTAACAGAAATTAATTCTTGTCTCTGTTGGGGGTGAAGGTGACTGACATTTCTGGAGATAGTTCTAGCCTTCTTTGGTCATCCCTACTATAGGTGGCCCTGCAAGGAAGAAGGGAGTGCCCACCTTAGGCAGTCTCCGTCTGCAACTGAGCCACGTGGGCTGGTTCCAGCTGAACCGATTGGGGAGCCATTCTACTTGGTGTACAAAGTGTGATACAGGCTGCCAGAACTGTCATCATCTTTAGTTACACATTATTAATTAGCAATGGGAAGGGTGCTAGCACATGCCAACCCAAGTCCCAACACTCTTCAGCATCTGGCTTAAAGGAATAGCATTTCTCTTTACAATTGTTCTGCACGCATGCTCACCAAAAGATGTGTAAAAGAACGTTCACAGCAACTCTGTCCGTATTAGCCACAAGCTGGAAAGTATCCAGAAAGCTACCCACAGTTGATGGATACATAAATCATGGTATATGCATATAATGGGACACTACAGAACAATGAGGATGAACCAACGGCTACCACATGCCACAACATATATGAACCTGACACGCACAATGTTTAGCACAAGAAGGCCCACACAAAAGCAAACATACCATTTGGTTATATGTATATAAAGTTTTTCAAAAAGCAAAACTAATCTATGGCATTAGAAGTCAGAACAGTGGTTACCCTGCAGCAGTGGTTGTTAGAGGCTGGGAGGGACTCAAGGGGGACTTCTGGGGTCCTGAAAATGTCTGTTTCTTAGTCTGAGAGGTGATTGTGAGGGAGTGTTTACAAAAGCTCATCAAGCTATACACTTATGATAACACTTTTCTACATGAATGCTTTATTTCAATAAAAAATTTATCTTAAAGAAAACTGAAAATCGTGTTGTATAAAAGGATTACAGTAAGTTCAGCAAAACTCTACGGTTGAAAAGCTACATGTATTCAAAGCCACAATTTTTTTGTTTAAATTATTTTATATGGTGACCATTTTATGGTAAAATTTACTTTATAATATTTCAATTTATTTGGTCAATAACATATATATGTAGATGGGAAATAAATATATACTCATTATATCAAAGAAAGTTAACCCTAACACTAAGGATCTCTGCCTTGCACGCAGGTCAAAGAGAATGACCTATTATTCCACTTGTTAGTCCTGGTATGTCATTCTTAGAAGACAGAGGAGGAAGAGAAGGAGAAGAAGAAACTTCTCCAGGGTGTTCTTCAAAACCTCTGATAAAAAAAAAAAAATAGGGTCACCAAAACATGTTTTAGTGCCGCACAATTATTTGTTAAAAAATTGTTACAAGGTTGGGCCGGCCCGGTGGCTCAGGTGGTTAGAGCTCCATGCTCCTAACTCCGAAGGCTGCCGGTTCGATTCCCACATGGGCCAGTGGGCTCTCAAAAAAAAAAAAAAAAAAAAAAAAAAGAGAGTCCACTCCCACTAGTACCCCTGTGAGATGTATCCTTTCTAATTGGTCGCAATTTGATGCTAAAAAAAAAAAAAAAAAAAAAAAGAAAGAAAAAAAAATTGTTACAAGGCAAGGGGCAGAGACTAGATGTCCTCAGTAACTCCCACTCCATCTAAACCACAAGCCTGGCTCAGGAAATATCAAATCAGACTGTAGGCTGATCCCAGCTGAGAGGTGTAACCCAAACAACTTATTATTTGCCCCAGGCACTGGCCATAGATGTATCACTAGCCCATTTCTACCATGAATTACATAATTTTCCTCCCCATCAATAGTTGTAGCACATACATACATCTTCTCTTCAATTTAACACTAAGCAGAGAGAAATTCCTCTAGACCCTCATGGGTCAGCTCTTGGAATGAGCACCCATCCGCATAGTATTTGGAAGTCATGGTATCCCGATGACTGTGAAAATGGAAAGGGGAGAAGAGACTGTCAAGAGTAGCTGCCTTCCTAAGGGAGATGGCAAGATGAAGCCTGAGGCCAGAGCCTTGCCTAGGTTCCCCTCACCAGGAGAGCGCCCAACCTACTGGTACATTTAGAGCCTGCTAGTCCGCGGAGACCTTCACAGGGACTGCGGCACAACCTTGGCAAAGATGCTGGAGACTGGTTGGGCCAGCAAACGTCGGCCTCTGGTGCTTGAGACAGGCCCGGCGGACTCTAGCCGAGACCCTCTGTAAATTGTCACCTGTCAATCATTGACCTAAATACACCAGCCACTCCCGGAACGGGAGGGAGGAGGTTAGTCGGAGCATGCTCAGTGATCGGGATGACATCACTTAATCAATGCTGGGAACGAGAAGGCTGCATCAGCAGCCTCCAGCAGGCTGCCAGGAACGTGTCAGCTGGGATCGGGAGGCTCCCATTAACTCGATCTGCCCCGATGCGGCTCGCATACAAAGGGGGCACCGTCAACTACACACGCTGGGGACAGCGGAGGGGGGGAAGGGCGGGGGGTAGGGCTGGTTAATTTCAGTTGACATACTCCTTTAAGAACGAAAATCTCATGGTATTCCCTACCCCCATCAGCAAACCCGGCTGCAGAGAATGAGCCAAGGGGGGGATGGTGCGGAGGGGGAAGGGGAAAGGTAAGAAGGGAGATCAAGACAGAGGGAGGGTCCTATTCACATAAAGTAACTTATGCTCTTGGCACAGCCAGGCTATTGGGCTGTGCTCTGGGCACTCGAGCCCCACAGATGTGGGCACACATCCTAGTCTCCACCCAACACGAGCACATTCAAGGGTCTGCGGACAACAGGTGGGGAAGTCGCCCCATTGGGGAGGGGTCAGACCTGGGTTCCACGTCCAGGGCAGCCTGAGTTGAGAAACAGGAGACGTAACAGGCCTGCGGGACAGACACCAAGGCCATCGGGGTTCCCCTCACCACCACCCCCACCCCGCCTTCAGCGCTCGGAGCAAGGTGAAACGCCTCGGGGAGCTGCGTCTACACCGCCGTGGCGGCTCCGAAGCTAGGATTTCCCCATTACCGTTTTTCCTTCTTCTTTTGCTAAGATCGTGAGAAGAGGCAAAGTGTTCGATAAATCGAACTGACACCTGAATCATTCGTGGGTTTGCAGAGCTCATACTTTAAGGGGAGCCTCGCCACCCCGGCTAGAGGGTGACCAGAACACACGACCCTCGCGGCAAGACCAGGGCGGGGAACAATAGGCCCACCCGGCCCCCACCCCGCGAACAATGGCGGCGCGGAGCCCTTCCTCGCCCCCCACCCCCACCCGCACCACCTGGGGCCAAGCCCGCCGTCCCCAGTCGCCCCTCCACCCACCCGGTTGAGAACTATGGGGCGGAGGTAGGGGAATCTCTCGTCACGTCCACCCGAGAAAGCATCCCTGCGGCGATGTCCGAAGGGGCGGCCCAAGCATCTCCGCTGGGTCTGGCCCGTCGGGGCTCCGGGCTGCGGCGCGAAGCAGGAGGGGAGGCCGGACGCCCCCGCCACTTACCCCGATTACCACGGTCTCATCGCCTTTAAATTTAGGGATGAATTTGTCCCCGCGGACGATCTCCGCTTCGTTGAGGGGCCGGAACCGGCACATCACTTTGATGCTGCATTCAGCTGGATCCGCCATCTCCGCCGGCCGCAGGGAGGGGGTGCGGGGAGGGGGTGGGGGCCGGGAGTCGGCAAGACCACGGAGGAGGCCGCGAACCGCACCGCCCGCAGCGAGGCCGCCTCCTGCAGCCTCCGACGAAGCTTCTCAGCAGGTCATGGCGAACTCTGCGGATGGGCAGCTGTGGCCGCTGCGAGACTGGGTAGGTGGGCAGTCTACCGGCATTCGCCCCGCGGGCTGCAGACCTACCTCCCCTGGTCCTGCCCCGCCCTGCGCTGCGCCCCGAGCCCACCTGCCCGCGACCACGCGGCGGGCGGACGAGGCGATGCGCACGGAGCGAGCCTCGCCCGGCTCAGACCTCCCGGGCTCCTGCGCGCTCAGCCATCCTGCATCAGCACCAGCGCGCTCCACCGCCTCCCGGGCCCGCCCCTCCGCCCCGCCGCCCCGCCTTCCCCAGGTCCGCCCCGGCGATGACGTCACTTCAGCGATCCGACCTGGCTCCGAGCGCGGAGCGTCCTGGGACTTGTAGTCGCTCCACCTGCAGGGGCAGGGCAAGGATGCTTGGAGTTGGCTTTTGAGGATAGCGGTAGTACCCCCAGGTGCGACCTCCAAGAGCCTGCAGGGGTGGTGCAGCTACCCAAGTCAAGAAGAATAGAGGGAGGTCATATCCAATATTCCTGGTTAAAATCTCTATATCATCTCTTTACATCTTTTCATAATTCCAAAGGACAATCACTATTTAAGCCAGTGTCCAAACAAACAGTTATGGAACATTTTCTCTGTGCCGAAAAGCTTCGTAAGAGCTGTGAGGAAGGTAAGGGAGGAAATGAGATTTGCATGAATATTTGAAACCAATGATTCCAAGGAGAAGGCCGCGAACCGCACCGCCTGTGCATAGTCAAGGATTCCTTTAATAGCTGAAGAAAGTGACGTATCTTTTCCATAGAAAGAAAAAAAAACAAAGGCAAATAAGCCCATACAGACCACGGATTTTTCATGCTATTTCAGAGTTTGGGAACAACGGAAGCCTGCCTGTGACTCCCAGGTTAAGAAACTCTTAATTACTGTTCATAATAGAACTTGTGCTTAATGCCTACTTACTATCCTTTGTATTGAAAGAAAAAGAATTTTAGAAAACTCCTTCCTGAACAGCTCTAACTCGCAGGGCTCTCTGCCTTCTTAGGCCTTCTTTCCTTCTCATTTGGCACCTGAGTATTTGCCGTCTTCCATGACGTTCCTATTGCTGTCTGGTACTGTTCCCTGGTTCTTTCTGTATCACAGTATTTGTCTTCATGTTAAATGTCTTGTGCGCATGTCTTGTTCCTTATGTGGTTAGGATCGTGTGTTATCTACGTGCGTGATAAATATTTTCTGAGGGATCGATCCATGTCCATCATGATCATGATAACAGCAAGGACAAATGAATGAATACATAAACTTGAAAACAATGACATTGCATTATCAACGGAGCCTTGGGCTCAGGAGCTGGCCTTTTTTTATCCCAGCTCTGCTGCTAACAATTTCTGTGACTTTGGAGAATGTATTCTACTTCTCTGAATTAATTGTGTATTCCATCTGTTGAAATGGTGCTGGAAATGTTGTCTATTCTGGATAATTGAGAATTGAAAGAGAAATATGTGAGAAAATGCTTTGGAAATAAAGTCTAGTAGAGGCAGTGAAGAGACTGGGGGAATAATTCCTCCCAAGAAAACATGCAAAAAAGAAATAAAAGGCATATATTAATATAAAGTTAATTATTCCAAGAGCCGGCATAATACCAGGCACCAAGAAGCAACTTGATAATGTCTTTCATGCATTCATGTATCATTCATTCATTCATTCATTCATTCATTCATTCATTCATTCGTTTGTTCAACAATGTGGATTTTTCTGTCCCAGAAATGAATCCTTGTGGGTCCTAGTGAAATCAATCATTTGCTTCATGGAATGACCAAGTCCTCCTGCCCTGACTTTTTGCTCTTGGATAAATTAATAGGTATGGTACGCTCTTTCAAGACAGTGCCTACCCCGCTCCTCTCTGTCCCGACCCCCAAAGTCTTCTCCAAGCAGGAATTTATAGGGCGATTAATGACCTGAGGATTTCACCCACTAGCACAGGGTAAAGGCCTCAGACAGACTCCCAGGCCACAATTTCTTCCGATACCTCCACCAGCAACACTTGCATGGCCCCTACAGCTTCATTGTTGAGATGAAACAGAAAACGGAAAATTATCTGGATCATTCAGGCAACAATGAACAGTCTTACTTGGACTTCCTTGAGCCTGGCGAAAATCAAGGCCAAAGCACGTGAATCCCCCTCCATACTCCCCTTCTCTCTCCTGACTGATCAGAATCATTTTCTGAGCCTTCTGCGTCTCTCTATTCAGCCCTCTCCTAGAGAGCAGTTTCTGTCCCAGTCTCTGGTGCCAGAAAAAAGTATAAATTGATGCAATTATCTGGATTGTTCAAGGAAAAAAAGCCTCAGAAATTCTACCTGAATGATCTAGGTAATTGCTTCAATTTTCACATCAGTTCCCCGTCTTCAGCAGTCACTGGGATGGCCATTTAACTCCAACCCTGGGGTCCGCAGGTCCGGTGTGGGTTTAATCATTTCTGATTGCCCGGGCCCAGTTCTATTCCTATAAGTACAAAAATTTTCTGATTCTAGTGAAGATTAAAAACCAAATGTACAGATGAAAATGTTTTTAAAGATGTTGAACAAAATCCCTTTAAAACTTGCAAAAATAATCTATTGCCGTGGAATAGAAAATCTGGATGTCTTTTAAAATGCAGGTCCTTAGTTCAAGATGTTCAAATAACCCAGCTCGGTGGGGAAGAAACAAAGACTACCCCCCTCCCCCTTAACAGGACCTTAGCTGATCTGAAGGAGCTGGTCCTTTGTCTTCTAGGAGAGCTGACACATGGACTGAGATTCATTTCACTAAATTGGACCTTTACTAGTGATGAAGAAAAAAATTCAGGACTCTGTACAAATAAGACAGAGAGCCACTGCGTGTAAGCATGGAGAAGAGAGGAAAAAGAAAAACTAAACTCTTGTGTCCTGGGGTTGATGGAGGCACCTGTGAATGAGCACTGGTAATCACAGGGCAGCCTGTGGGTACCAGGCATCAGGAGTGAATAGGAGCTGAAGTACAGTTGTGGGGCGTGGAGCCCCCCTACCCCTCTCAGGGTTGACTCAGCACAATCCCAGTGTCACCTGGATGTCAGCGAGATTCCCTCATCTACCAGCAGATATGTCTAAGTTTATTCAGGCCTCATTTAAGACAGGATTCAACATTGGTAGTTCTTCTAAAAATCCACTCCCAAGAAAGCATTAAGAAATAATGTAAACTATACTAACAATGTACCAGGATCTCAGATAAGACTTTCTATTGCACAGACCACAGTGGACTACTTTAAAATCACTGAATAGACTTCATGTCTTCAAAGTCCCATATCTACCATGCAGCCACAATGGGTCCCTTTGCCTCCCAACACCCCACATATGCCACTCTCCAGGTCCTGACTTCCCCTGCACTGCACCTCCCTGGTGCAGAGCCAGTCCGTGGTGTCCCAGCTCTGTCCCAGGCTTGCAGCCCCAAACTCATGGCTGTGCTCAGCAACACACAGGGGGTTCCTGTGGTCAGCTGCTCCATCCTTCTAAGATACTGTGGGAGAGAAGAATTAATATAAACCTATTTTCCGTTACCCACATAGAGAAATATGACTACATCCTCAGCAAATCAATTCCTTGTCAATATGTTAAATAAAGATACTGAGACTTCCAAGGTTGATACATTTTCATATAGAGATTCTCCTTTACTTTTTGAAGCAGCAAATAAGTTGGGTTTTTCTTCAACAGAGATCAAAGAAAAGTCCTCAAAGACTAGAAGCCTTCTTTTTTTTTTTTAACAATTGTGTTAGTTATCTATTGTTGTGTAACAAATTACCCCCAATACCTACTGGCTTAAAACAACATTTGTTACTTCCCAGTGGGTCAGATATCCAGACACCAGTTAGCTGAATCCTGTGACCTAGGTTCTCTCTCTTATGTAGCCAGGGCTGCAACCATCTTAAGGTTCAACTGGGGAAGGATCCACTTTTAAGCTCTCTCATGTGCTTATCAGCAGGATTCCCATTCCTCACTGCTCCCTGCCCAGAAGCCACCCTCGGGTTCTTGTCACAAGGACCTCCCACGAGCATCAGAGAGAGGAAATAAAACAGAAATCAGTCTTTTATAGCTTAACCACATCCAATTATTTTTGCCATACTCCATTGATTAGAAGCAAGTCACGAGGTCTGGCACATATTCAAAAGGATAGGATTATACTTAGGTGTGAGCATCAGGGGCATAGATCATTAGGGGCGATCTCAGAAAAGTGCCTGTCACAACAGACAACAAATGAATTTAGTGTCACTTACTGATCACGTACACTGAAATAAGACAGAGAATAGAGTCAAGAAGTATAACTTTGGAAACAGACCCTTCTTTCAGAGAGCTTCAGTCTAGCTGGCAGACGAGATATACAGAGATTAAAAAAGAAAATAATAGCCATGCTAAGCAAAAAAAAAAACACCAAAGTCAGCAAACACCAAAGGAAAAAAGTGACATATTAAAACTTCATAAAATATATGAAATCTTATATATCAAAAATCACACACAATAATAAAATAAAACAAAAATTATACACAATAATAAAACAATCAGTTAAGGAAGGTTTTTACAGCATATATGGAAAAGAGTCAAAATTTTTGCTAAAGAATTCCTACAAATCCATAGACAGTTGTAAATGCACAATAGAAAAACTAGCCAAGAGCATAAAAACTCAATACACAAAAGAATTACAAATTATCCTTGAATGCATGAAAAACTCTTCAGCCTCATTCATAACCAAAGGAATACTTACTAAATTGGAAAAGATTATAAAGAATAACAATGCCCAATATTATAATGGATAGCAGGAAGGCAGCCTTCTCATATCCAACTGGTAATAGGGTAGATTTGTATCATTTTCCTAGGAGGGTAACATAAATCGAACCCTGAAAAATGTGCAGGTACAGACATCCTTCTGAAAGTGACATAGGTTCCAGGCATGCAAGCACTTGTACCTTCAGAGAATAAAAAGTGCAAAGTTTTGTGGAGACACCTGGGGACTAAAATTGGAAAAGTGGGTTTATACCAAATCATTGAGAGCCTTGGACAAAAGATCATAGTGTCTGAGTGGCATTCAACTGGGAAGTCACTGGACGTTTTGAAGTAGGGGAGTAATCAGATGAAAGAAGAGTTCTCAGCCCTGTTGGAAACACCAATGAGCTATGAATCCAGGGATAGAATTAGAGGACTCACCACTCTCTCCATGGGACCTCTGATCCTCTCCCTCTGGCTTTACTGTCCAGCAGAGCCAAACAGATGGCCCTTCCTACTAAATGGACACTTGGATGCAAAGCTCAGCCTGTAGGTCTCCTTTGATTTTTGACATTTGAGGCCTATCTGCATAAAAATCAGATAATCACCTCCCACAGGGAGTGGAATGGGACTTACCATGAATGGCAGCACTGAAGGTGCATAATCCAGGGTGTGTTACTTAGGATTCATTGAGTTGCAAGCAACAGAAATCTACTTGAGCTAGCTCAAGCCAAAGCAGAAGGGGAGTTAATTATAATTATTGAAGAAGTAAGTCTGGACTGCAACTGGGCTCAGAAACAAACTGGAATCGGGGACCTGAACATTATAAAGTTTTTTTTCTCTTTGTTTTGTCTTTGCTCCTTTCCGGGCACATGCTTTCTCCTTTTTCTCTCTGCATATTTTGTTCCTTGGCTTTTCCATGCTATATCGCAGAATATTCAGCCCTGTCAGCTCAAAATGTATGCGTCCAACAAGTTGGAGAATTATGAAAGCTCTGCGTCTCTCAGCCCTGATTTCAGTTTCTGAGGAAGGACTCAGATGGGCTCAGCTCAGGGACCGTGCTCTGGTGGACAACTCAACTCTGAGCAAAGGTCCCATCATGTTCAACAATCATGGTTGTCAGAAGTAATCCCTTCACTAAGGGGATTCATGGCGTAAATGGTGGGCAGGCAGATCCCAGGAAACGGAAAACACTGGAAAAAGCACAAGTGCTGATATCAATGAAGCTTGGAGAGTACAGGAGGCCATGAGAGAGAACTCATCCTTTCCTCCGGGGAATTCTTCCCCAAATGGATGCTGATGCAGACATATTCAATACTGTGTGCTTTCTATAACATCGCTCATGTCAGATTCTACCAGAGTCCAATGCCCCCACTTTCTGCTCCTCCCTGCCAGCTGCTCCCCAACTGCCCCCCCCCCCCCCCGGCCACCCACACTCATACAGATTACCTTGTGACAGTAGTAAATCCAGACCTAACCAAGCCCTGATATGGCTGTTAGTCAGCCTGCCACCAATAGCCTCTGCTTTGAGAAGCCAAGTGACTCATTTGGTCCAGCTGGCTTGTGGATAGCTTGGCACTCTGAAAGTGACTTTATTTTTTTTCTTTAAATGACCTGTTTTGAGAGGAGAGAGTAACTGAATTGTAAGGAATTAACTGGATAAGACACTCTAACCCAGAAAAGAGATGGATTTGGTATAGTAGTGCATAAAAATCCCAACCCTGTTGCCACTAGTGAAGTTTCCAGGCTCTGCTGGTATGAGCACGAAGGTGTGAGCAGGGCCACAGCTTGAATCTGCTGGGCAAATGATTCTCCAGCCCTATCCGAAGGACTTCTGACTCCTACAATATACACGTTGGTAACATCCAGCCCTTTCATTCTAATTAATAAAAGCTTGCCGTTTATGGTTCTTTGTCCACTTTTATTGGCATTCATCCAGGAACCTCAGCAAAATACTAATACCAGCCTCAAAACTTAAACCCTGTGGTTCCACTTTACTTACTCCATTCTATAAGTGGGAGAAGGGAGGCTAAGGAATGGGTATTGTTCCTCATGCATCAACTCACCAAGGAATGAAGGTGTGTGCCTCAGAGACTCAGGGAAGGTCCTTTTCTGGCTTCTTCCTCCCTGGACACTGGCGGAGCGGCTTCCATAAATGCCAACTCTGTAGAGACACTACCGCACCGGCCAGCCTGCAGGGACCCACTTGGCCCCTGGGTGCCTCCTCTTTAAGGACCACACTCGCTGGCCCTTATCAGTCTCACCACCTTTAGGCAGAGGAAGGTTTTCCCTGGTGGAAAAGCTTTGTGAGGTGGAGACAGTTATGTAAGGCGAGCAAGACAGTTGTGTCTTAGGTCGGGTTCCACAGAAGCAGAGCCTGAGATGGGAATTCCCTTGGAACTGAGTTCTTGAAGAGTGAGGGCAGCAGGGAATTGGCATAGGGAAGGGGCTCTGCCATACACTGGCTCCCACCTGGTCTCACCAGAAAACTCTGGAATACAAATTGCACCATCTTGAGGCAAGGGGATATCCTTCTGTACACCCCCCACCCCCCACCTGCACCCGGTGTCAGTCACTGGCTGTGCGCTGCCCCCTCCCAGGTTAAGAGGAGGGCACTCTAGAGAAGGCAGCAGCTGGCAGCTGTTAACAGGCAACACTCCCAGAGGCTGGGGGAGGGGAGTACGAGTTAGTAGAGGGGGTTGAGAGGGCCACAGTGGTGTCCACAATGGGGGGACATGCTCAGCAGAGAGCAGTACCCACATGTGTAAAGAGAATAGCATGTTCAGAGCCCAGATATGCTGCAGTGTAAATTATGAGGTATAAGTAAGCACCGAGTGAGGTGATACAGGTGAAAATACAGTCAATCTATAAGGGGTCCGCAGGATGTCCCACATCTGTATTTCTCACAGGAGTGATGCAAAGACCAGATGTGGCACAACAGACAAAATGTTACTCTATAAACTAGAAAGGCTCTATGCAAGTGCTAAGTATGTAAGATATAGTTTTATAGTCATGAACACGTTCAACAAGCATCATGGATTATTATGTACGATATGCCAGGCACTGCACGAGGCACAAGAGATACAGCAGGGATAGAGCCTTGTTCAGACCCTCATGACGCTGACAGTCTGGTGAGGGAAACAGACATCACCGGCACACAAATACCTATCGAATTGCAACGGTGGCAAATACTTTGGAAAGAGAAGAAGTGTGGGACGTGGGGTGGTATTGGTTGGAGGGCTGGGGTGATCAAGGGAGGGCTCGCTGAGCAAGTGCCATTTAAACTAAGCTGGGAGGAAGAAGAGGGAATAGAACGTGTGAAAGATGTGGCGAGGGAGAGAGATTGACGGTTTTCAGGAAAAATAGAGAAGCTTGTGAGTCTGAAGCAGGCAGACAAGTTCAAAGATTGCAGACTGAACCATGGAGATTTGATTTTTTTAAAATTAGATGGATAAAAAAATAATAAATAAAATTAGATGGATAGATGCATGGACGTATAGATAGATGACCTTCCTTAAATGGACAGTACAGAAAGTAAGGGCCCAGGCTCTGGAGCTGGACTGTATGGGTTTCAATCTCAACTCCACTTTTTCATAGCTGAGTGACTTTGGGCAAACTACCTATCCTCTCTGTGCCTCAGTTTCCTCATCTGTAAAATGGGGATGAAAATCGTACTACCTCAAAGGTTACTATGCAGATTAATGAGATATAATAATATACAGAAAGTGTGAGAGCAGTGCCTGGCATGAAATAAGCACTATAGAAAGTTTTGCTATTATTATTTTTGTATTTTATTATTATTAACCCCAGTCATACTTTGTCACCTGCCCTGAAAATTTGCCTTAATCCCTGAGTCTCACGAAGTCTTCCATGAAAACAATTCCATTATTTCCTAACCTCCATCTCTTTGATTAATCTAGGGGTTCAAAGCAAGTTCAAGACGCAGGCACCGTGCTACTTCTTCCATCATTCTGTCCCATTCCTTAGTTAAGGGTATTTTCTCCAAAAGCAATCAAAGTCTACAGAGATACAACTCAACATCCTTCAAGGACAACATTTTACTGTCCTAAATTCTATGACATTTTAGCTTCTTGGAACTAGTCTCAAACACTTTTTCTTAGAAGGTCTTTGCTTTATATTTGCATTACTAAAATTTCCACTTGAATGTAATTCTAGGACCAAAAGATTGACCTTTACAAAGCAGCTTTCAAGTAACAAGAGCTATTTGTTTTTATCCTCTTAATTATCAAGGTTTCAAAAATATTAGGATCCGGGTCTCATGTTTAGGAATGACAGATACAACTGTCCACTGTCTTCATCTTCCAAAGTCTTTAAGATAAAGTAATGTCTGTATTTGGATAGTTTTGTGATTGGAATCTAAAGATGACAAGGGACTGAAAGTATCTGCTACCTTGAGGCAGCAAGCAAAGCAGGTAGCAGGGAACCCAAGCTAAAGATAAGTAAGATAGATTACCTAGTGTTATTTTACTCTTTTTGTATATTTTTCCTGTTACCGTGAGCTTTCAGTAACCTTGAAAAAATCTTTTAGCCTGTTCTTAGCTGTGCAAAATGGGATTAAGTGAAGAGTTGTATGTCATGTGTCCTCATATTTGGGCCAAACCCTCAAAAGTAAAGTAGTGGTTCCCGAGGCCAGGCTATAGGGGAGAGGAGCGATAGGGAGAAGACCCAGAAGAGTGAATCTCAGAGCAGGAATGAGAGCTCTGAGGTCCAGCCAGCACGCCTCACCTGGCGATTCCTCCCCCATAGCCAGCCTTGGAGAATCTGGGCTAGATTTTATTCAGCTAGCCATCTGGTTCCTTCCCATATAAATCCAAATAGCATTAGTACAAAGGGGACTGAGATATCATGGATCAGTCCCCCAGGGAGTTAGGGGCAAATGTTACGAGAATTCAAAGGAAAGAGAAACCATTTCTAGCTGACAAGGGGTCAAGTGACACTTCAAGACATTTGAGAAAAACATAGTGACTTAAACTCCCAATGATTTATAGACTTTATAAGAAGGTAATCCAGGACTAATATGGCAGCTCCAGGAGATGACAAAATACTCAGGAATCAAAGCAAAAAGGTTTCCGACATTTCTGCTCTGACATTCTGACTGTGTGACTTCCATCCTCAAGATTGCCTCACTGCCCAAGATGACTGCTAGTGTGCCAGCCATCAAGACTGTATTTTAGGCAACAAGAAAGGCAAAGGGTCACAATCCTGACCGAACAGTTCCCTTTGTGCAGCTTCCTCCAAGATGCAGACAACACTTCCACTTCCACCTCACTGAGGAGCACTCTTTCACACGACCACACCTACCTGCCACATACAGTCGTTTAGCTGGGTGCATTGCTGCTCCAAATAACAGTGGGATTCTGTGCTTCAGGAAGAAGGGGAAAATGGATATTTAATCTCATCTCGTGGCCCCTGGCACAGGAATTATAAAAGTTTCTAAACAAAGTAATGTTATCAATCAAAATGCCCCAAAGAAAACCACCTGCTCACTCTGGGTGGTGAACACACAATGTGAGATACAGAGGATGTATTACAGAATTGTACACCTGAAACCTATGTAACTTTACTAACCATTGTCACCCCAATAAACTTAAAAAAAAACACACTAAAAACAGAAGACCTCCTGATGGGTGGGATATAAAATGGATTACACTGGCATTCCACTTCCAAGATGGTAGCATGAGGAGCTCTGTAGACCTGTTCCCAGCAAAACGAGCAAAGCTGGTGAAAACTATTTTAAAAACAATCATTTGAAGTCTCTGGAAATTGTCCTAAGAACATATAACACGTGAAGAAACATTTATTCAAGGAAACCCATTAAACTTGATAAGAACAGCAGAATCTGTGGCATTTGAGCCATGACCCACTTGCTCCCTCTCCCTATCCTATCTTGGCTTGATGGAAGCTCCGCTCCAAGCAGGTGTGGTCAAAAAGACAGGGCCCCCTCTCCTCTCCCCTCCCAATCAATGGATACTATATCTCACTAGGAGAGGCAGGCCACCAGCATTTCTCATTTCCTCCATCTCCAAGTTAAGGAGGCTAAATTTCTGGTGAGCTCTCTTCTTCCATCCAGCATTTAAGCCATTGGACGGAGGTTATCTGCCAGGTATAACAAACCAAGAACACTGGGGCCTCAATTATCCTCATGAAGCTTGCTTACTTGTGAGTTAGAGGCAAGCCAAGAAGACAAGAGGCTATCCCACCAATCCATGCTCAGAGCAGTGGCTCAGAGATTTTGCCCAAGGGGAGAGGCAGTCCATAAGAAAAGAGAGCTCCAAAACGAGCCCTCTCTCTCTCTCTCTCTCTCTCTCTCTCTCTCTCTCTCTCTCTCTCTCTCTATTTTATTTTGAAAGAAACTGACTTTATTTGAAACAAAGTGTGTGGTAGTTCAAGCCTGAGAGTGTTATAGAAAACAAGAGCTCTTTTTAATTAAGAGCAATAAGCTAAACCATAGGCTAGCTAGTTTACCAGAGAGAACTGGGGAAAGTGACTGCTAAAAAGAGCCCGACAGGGGTTAGAAAAAACTTCAAAGACTGGCTGAAAAACTAGCCTTGGAAGGATTCTGGGAAGATGGGACGGTGGATGTACCAGAAGTCTCTCTCCCACCTAGACAACAATTGCACTGGCAGAAGCTGTCCAATTTAGCTATTTTGGAACTCTGGAGTCTATTTAAGGTCTGAAACTTCCAGGGATGGTAAATTGCAGTTAAATTCAGTCAACTTCAGCTCTTACCACAATAGCAGCAATCCATCGCCCAACTCTCAGCCCAGTGGCGGGCTGCTGTGCACATGTTCTTAGACCAGCTTGCACATAGCTTCAGGAGCCAGGGTGTGCAAAAAGGATCCTGTACCCTAAATATCAGGGATCTGAGCTCTGAACACTGATTGCTGCTTCTGATCACAGAAGTGCAGACAAAAAAGCAGTAACCACTGTTGCATCTCCCCGCATTGTTGTGAGCACCCCCTCTCCCTGGCTGACATGACTTCCATGTGATTTAAAGGACCAATGCTTTTCCTTCCCCTTCATTTTTCTCTTTTGCCCATTTTTGGAGTGAGACATTGTAGACTAGGACATTCAAAAGCAAACTCATATGCAGGGAACATAAGAAAGTCATCACACATGCCCAGGGAAAAGCACAGGCTCAGAAAACACTTTAAAAGACCTTAAGTTTACACCTTAGCCTGATCCTTAGCACAGAGACAGCCTACAACAATCAATCAATCAATCAAACAAACAATCAAAACCCAGCAAACCCTGTGGAAGGGAGAGAATCTGATTTCCAGACTTACCACATCATCTGATTTAAATGTCCAGTTTTCAACAACAAAAAAACTGCAATGTACACAAAGAAGCACAAAGTATAGTCTATTCAAAGGGAAAATATAAATCAATAGAAACTGTCCCTAAAAAAGAAACTGACGGCAGATCTACTGGAAAAGACTTTAAAACAACTGCCTTAAAGATGCTAAAAGAACCAAAGGAAGATGTTGAGAAAGTCAAGAAAACAATGTATGAGCAAACTGGAAATATCAGGTAAGAGATAGAAAACCTAAGGGGAAATCAAAAAGGTTTCTTTACCTGGCGGCCCGATGGCTCAGTTGGTTAGAGCGTGAGCTTTGAATAACAGAGTTGCCGGTTCGATTCCCACATGAGCCAGTGAGTTACACCCTCCACAGCTAGATTGAAGACAACGAGCTGCTGCTGAGTTCCCAGAGGGGTGGCTGGATGGCTCAGGTGGTTAGAGCGCAAGTTCTCAACAAGGTTAATTTAATTTCCACATGGGATGGTGAGCTGTGCCCTCTGCAACTAAAGATTGAAAACGACAACTGGACTTAGAGCTGAACTGCGCCTTCCACAACTAGACTGAAGGACAATGACTTGGAGCTGATGGGCCCTGAAGAAACACACTGTTCTCCAATAAAAAAATTGAAAAAAGAACTTTAAGAGTCTTAAAAAAAAAATAAGGTTTCTTTACCAGAAAATTTATTCCTATCAATGCCTGTATTAAAAAAGAATAAAGATCTTAAATGAACAACCTAACCTTCTACCTTAAGACACTGAACAAAAGAAGAGACACTAAAGTCAAAGCTAGCAGAAGGAAGGAAATAATAAGGATTTGAGCAGAGAGAAATAAAATAGAGAATAGAAAAACAATAGAGAGAATCAATGAAACCAACAGTTGGTTCTTCACAACAGTGAACAAAATTGACAATCCTTTAGCTAGACTTCCCAAGAAAAATAAAAAGAATGCTCAATTTACTAAACTCAGAAATGAAACAGGACATTATTGCTGAGCTTCCAGAAGTGAAAAGTAAGGGAACACTATGAATAACTGGACGCCAACAAATGAGATAACTGAGATGAAATGGACAAATTCCTATACGAACGTGAACCGTGTAAACTTACCCAGGAAGAAATTTTTAAAAACATATGGTATGTCCACACAATAGAATATTATTCAGCAATAATAAGAAATGAATGATTTTATTTTACATTTTTAAGAAATGCTACATGGATAAACCCTGAATACATTATGTTACGCAAAGGAAGCCAGTCACAAAGGACCACATGTTGTACGATTTTATTTATACAAAATGCCCAGAATAGGCAGGCAAATCTATAGGGACAGAAAGTAGATCAGTGGTTGCCTAGGGCTGGGGAGGGAATGGTAGATTTGGGGGGTGAAGGCTAAAGGGTGCAGGGTTTTTGGGGGAATAATAAAAATACTCTAAAATTGATTGTCATGATGGTTGCACACTTTGCAAATATATTAAAAGTCATTAAATTGTATATTTTCAACAGATGAAATGTATAGTATATAGCTTATATCTCCATAGAGCTGTTCTTTAAAAAAAAGAAAAAAAAGGATTGGAAGGGGAGAATCCGAAGGTGGGGAGGCTGTCGCAATGGTCCAGACGAGAAGACTGAAGACCTGAACGAGGGAAGAATGAAAATGGAAATCTAGAGGTGGGAACAGATGCTGGTCCTGGGGTAAGAGAAGATGAGCCACTGCATACTAGTGATCACAGAATAAAAAAATCCATCTCTGGCAGCATTTCAAAGGTCAAAAAACTACAAGAAGCTTGGAGACTACTTCAAAAAACGTCTTGTTGGAAATACAAGAAAATGTCAAGGATCCACAGGGGGAAAAAGCATATATTTAAAATAATTCACTATATGGCTAAAAGCAACACTGGAAGGGTAGTTGGGGAAAGTGGGGGAAGTTGATGCATTATGAAGAAAAGAAAAAGATGGCGTTGTTGAAGAAAACAGAAAAGATCACCAACTGAGGCAGCGTACTCATTAATTCATTCACCACATATTGAGCATCTGCGGTGACTCGTACTCCATGGATATAAGAACATGCTCTCATGCAACATGCCCTCATAGAATTCCCAATCTAGTAGGGGAAGAGACAATGAGCGGTGTACAGAGCTGAGATATACAACATCAGATGGTGACGAGCGCTATGGAGAAAATAAAGCTGGTTAAGAAAATAAATCCGATTGATGGTATAAATGAAGCATAAAAGAAGTAGACGGCTCTGAGAAGGTGGTACTTGAAGAGATGAGTCTTGAATGATACAAACGTGTGAGCCCTGTGACTATGTGGAGGGATTGCAGCTCAGGCAGAGGGGCTGTTGGAGGCAGGGATGAACTCGAGTTTGAGGAATGGTGAGAAGTCCAGCGGGGCTGGAGCGCAGTGAGCTAGGTGCTGAGCGATAGGAGGCAGAGAGTGACAGGAGATGGAGTTGAAGAGCTCAGCATGTCCCCAATCACTCATTAAGGTCTCAGGCCATTGTAAAAAGTACTCAGTAGTGGGACTGCCGGATGGCTCAGTTGCTGAGAGCTTGAGCTGATTAACAGGGTTGCAGGTTCGATTCCCATATGGGCCAGTGAGCTGCACCCTTCACAGCTAGATTGAAGACAACAAGCTGCTGCTGAGCTTCTGGAGGGGAGGCCGGATGGCTCAGTTGGTTAGAGCGCGAGCTCTCAGCAAGTTGACAGTTCAATTCCCGCATGGGGTGGTGGGTTGCGCCCCCTGCAACTAAAGATTGAAAACGGCAACTGGACTTGGAGCTGAGCTGCGCCCTCCACAACTAGATTGAAGGACAACCACTTGGAGCTGATGGGCCCTGGAGAAACACACTGTTCCCCAATATTCCCCAATAAAAAAAAATTTTTTTAAGTACTCAGTAGGAGTGTTGAGCTTATTTTAAATATAATAGGAAGCCATGGAAGGTTTTAAACAAGGGAGTGACATGATCTGATTTACATTATAAAAAGATGCGTGGAAAAGGAGGGGATGTTAGGTAAGAGTGAAAGCAGGGTGTTCTGGGTTGTATTGTGTCCCCCCAAAGATATATGGAAGTCTTAACTCCTGGTACTTGTGTCTGTGACTTTATTTAGAAATAGGGTCTTTGCAGATCTAATGACCTTACAATGAAGTCATTAGGATGGCCCTTCCCCCAGTGTTATTGGTGCCCTTAAAAAAGGAAAGACATTTGTACCCCGACACACAGGAAGAATGCCATGTTAAGACATAGGGACATGCAGAGGGAAGACAGCCGCGTGAAGATGGAGCCAGAGGCTGGAATTATGCTGCCCAACCCACAGTCTATGCCTGGGATTATCGGACGCTGGGATTGGCAAGGGAGGATTCTCCCCTAGAGCTTCCGGAAGGAACATGGCTGATACCTTAATTTCAGACTTCTGGCCTCCAAACTGTGAGAGAATAAACTTCTGTTGTTTAAGCTTTATTAGAGCAGCCCTAGCAAACTAATACACAGGGAAACCAATTAGGTTATTGCAGGGGTCTGAACCAGAGAGGCTGCTACTTGGACAGGGAGGTGTGAGAGAGGATCTGATTCCTGATATATTTTGAAAACAGCTGAGAAGAATTTGTTGATACATTGGGTTGCAAAAGGGAAGAATTAGTTGGCCAGAAACACACTTAAGGATAGGGTTTCCGGGCGGGAATTCTGGCCCGTTCTCAGGAATTTTTTTCGCTTTCCCATTTCCGAATCCCAAGATACCAACTGTTTTCTGTCCTCCATGATGAACCGTTTCCACAGTGATGGCCGATACTACCAACCATCTGGGTTCAAGGAGGCGATTTTCCCAATTGCCCCACCAACTTTTCTTAGGATTTGGGAATGGGAAAGCAAATAAAATTCCCAAGAACGGGCGGGAAATCCTACTTGAGGAGCACTTTACAAGGAACTCCAAGACCGGTAAGTCTACAATCTGGATCTCAAAGGGAACAGGTCAATCGATGGAGTTCCTTGACGGTTATGAGGAATGGGGGATATACCCAAGAATAAACAAGACGTGGCAGCTGAGGTCACAAGGGCTCTGCCTCTGTTTCTGTGAGGCGGCTTTGAGAAACTGGTCAGGCTGGACCACATTTAGACCAAGGTGATGAACTAGCCTCAGATACATTACTTTGAGGCACTCAGGAGTTACACTCGAAAACAGCTGGTCAAGTGTAACTAGGGTACGTGACACGCCTCCTGAGGGTGCAGAGGTTCCAGGGAGGGTTGCCTGCAGGACCGCCAGGACAACCTGCTGTATTCGACTCACCGGAAGGCGGCCCCTGGCCACGAGGGGGATGTTTAATCCCAAGGAGCTCCAGGTACATCCTGCTTCTCTGTAGCTGCCAAACAGAGGCCAAAGCCAACACACATGCACACAGGCGCCGTGATTTCCCCTGGGAGGCCTGAGAAGTTAGTGGATATGTAAATAAATAAAGTGCTGGCGTGTGTTTACTGATGGTGGTGGCAGGTGGGTGTGGAGAGGTTTCTGGGACGGAGGACCTGGCAGAGCCCGTCCACTGTTGGGTACTTTCTACATGCCAACATTATGCTACCCATTTTACAAACGTGATCTAATTTATCCCACATCACAACACATGTTCTAATTTATCCAACCACAGGATGGTGGGAGAGAGATTTGCAGGAGGAATGAGGCCCCAACCAGAAGGGTGAACTACAACCCCTGCAAGGAGGGTAGTATTGCCCTTAATGTATAGATGAAAAAAACTGAGGCTCAGAGAGGTTAAGAAACCTTTCCAAAATGGCACAGTAGCAGCGCTGGACTTCAAACCCAGGGCTATGTCACTGAAAGCCTTGGATCTCCCAGTTAGACTATGGGACATGGGATGTGATCTTTCTTGCTACTCAAAGTGCAGTCCAGAGACCAGTAGCATGAGCATCACCAGGGAGTTTGGCCATAATGCAGACTCCCAGGATTCACCCAGACCTACGGAGCCAGAACCTGCATTTTAACAAGATCCCCAGGTGAGTCAATTGCACATTAGAGTATGAGAAGCACTTCTCTTTTTAGCCCTTAAAAGGCCTTCGATGTTTTTGCACAGCAAAGGAAACTACCAATAAAACGAAAAGAGCCTACTGAAAGGGAGAAAATGTTCGTCAATGATACATCTGATAAGAAGTTAATATCCACAATTTATAAAGAACACATACAACTCCATACCAAAAAAACAAACAACCCAATTAAAAAATGGGCAGAGGACCTGAATAGATATTTCTCCAAAGACAACATACACATGGCCAATATACATATGAAAAGATGCTCAATGTCACTAATCATCAGAGAATTGCAAATTAAAACCTCACACCTGTCAGAATGGCTATCATCAATAAATCCACAAACAACAAATGTTGGCGAGGATATGGAGAAAAGGGAACCCTGCCTGGTACACTGTTGGTAGGATTGCAAATTGGTGCAGCCACTATGGAAAATGGTTTGGAGGTTCCTCAGAAAATTAAAAATAGAACTACCTTATGACCTAGCAATTCCACCTCTGGGTATTTATCCAAAGAAACCCAAAACACAAATTCAAAAAGATATATGCATGCTTGTGTTCACTGCAGCGCTATTTACAATAGCCAAGATATGGAAGTGAGCCAAATGTCCGTCAACAGACAATTGGGTAAAGAAGATGTGGTACTTGGGCTGGCCCGGTGGCTCAGTCGGTTAGAGCCCATGCACCTAACTCCGAAGGCTGCTGGTTCGATTCCCACATGGGCCAGTGGGCTCTCAATCACAAGGTGGCCAGTTCAATTCCTCAACTCCCGCAAAGGATGGTGGGCAGCTCCCCCTGCAACTAGCAACAGCAACTGGACCTGGAGCTGAGCTGCGCCCTCCACAACTAAGACTGAAAGGACAACAACTTGACTTGGAAAAAAGTCCTGGAAGTACACACTGTTCCCTAATAAAATCCTGTTTCCCTTCCCCAATAAAATCTTTTTTAAAAAGAAGAAGAAGAAGAAGATGTGGTACTTATACACAATGGAATATTATTCGGCCACAAAAAATAATGAAATCTTGCCATTTGTGACAACATGAGTGGACATAGAGGATTGTTATGCTAAGTGAAATAAGTCAGATAGAGAAAGACAAACACCATATGATCTCCT
This sequence comes from Rhinolophus hipposideros, assembly GCF_964194185.1. Taxonomy (NCBI): domain Eukaryota; kingdom Metazoa; phylum Chordata; class Mammalia; order Chiroptera; family Rhinolophidae; genus Rhinolophus; species Rhinolophus hipposideros. The sequence continues at coordinate 29,764,288 of NC_138052.1, read as the reverse complement.
TTATATATGGGATCTAAAGAACAGAATAAATGAACAAACAAAACAGAAACAAACATAGATACAGGGAGCAAATGATGGTTGCCAGAGGGGAGCTGGGTAAAAAAGGTGAAAGGATTAAGAAGTACAAATTGGTGGCTACAAAATAGTCACAGGGATGTAAAGTACAGCGTAGGGAATATACCCATTGACTATATGGGTACTAGACTTGTCAGGGAGCTCACTGCATAAATTATAGAAATGTCTAACCACTATGCTGTCCACCTGAAACTCATATAAAATAATATTGAATGGCAACTGTAACTGAAAAATATAATTTTAAAAAAAGGTGTTCGATAAATGTCCACTCAAAAGTCCACTGCCTCACTTTATAGATTAAGAAACTGAAGGTCAGAGAGGACAAGTAAGTTGCCCCAATGTTCCCGACTTGATGCTTCTAACAACACTGGATCATTCCTGAGGACCCTGGCCAGAAAAGGCCGTCCCATGATGGGAGCTGTCAATCAACAACAATACTGAAATTAAAGGAAAAACACTGTTCTATCTGTCACACAAGGGCAACAGAGGAGCAGCTGCAGCATCCCAAGCCCTCACCCAACCCAGGTCTAGGATCCCTTGCAAGAGTGATATTAACGCCTCCTTGTCCCAACTGTGAGCCCCTGGAGGGCAGAGATGTTCTCACTTCTTTCGTTGCATCTCCAGTGCCTGCTTATAGGCCGTGCACATAGAACGTTCTCAATTTACCTTTGCTGACGTCACTGATGATGATGGGTGGGAAATTGGACAAGGAATGAGGTCCCAATAAGAAGGGGTGAACTGAAGACAAATTTGCCTGCACATTTGCCCGGGGACAGCTCCCTCAGTCTTCATTCTCCCATTTAACTCTTTCAATTTGTATTATAAAGTATTGCACTGCTTCAGCAAATCTTGGACTTTTCCAAATTTCTTAACAGGAGTGATAGTGAGTGTGCTAGTATTTTATTCTGTTGCTTTGACACCATTTCCTCTTGAAGATCATTATTGTGCTGAAACTGCCAGGGCGCTTTGGCTCTGAGCTCGAATGGATATTGGGCAGCTGAGCCCTAGAGGATCAGCTGGGCACCAGCGTCCGTTCCTCTCCATCCCCTGCCCCTCAGGCTGTGCTTCCCCCTGCTGCTGGCATCTACCAGCTGCCTCCTTGCAAACTGCCCACTGTCGGACAACAGCGTGACCAGCAGACAGTGAGCTACCCAGGAGGAGCTTTCACTGTGGTGAGGTCTGTGTGGAGTCACGGCCAGGCCAAGATGGCCAAAAAGGCCAAAAGGCCTGCAGAGCCGCAGGCCCAGCCACCCTCCATTCTGCTGGAGTCAAGACTGTCCCCAAGCTCTGCCTCTGCTGTAAGCATGTGCAGCCAGCCATCCATGTTCTGCAGAGGCGGGGACGTGAGGAAGGGCCTTTGCTTTTGACCTGTGTGTCCAGCCCCGTTCCTTCATGCCGTTCTTTTTTTTTTTGTGTCAGTTTAAAATTTTTATTCACTGGAATAAATTTGTAGCGATCTCTTATTGTGATTTTAATTTGCATTCCTCTCTTCATGCTGTTCTTGTTGGCTGTCCTCAGAATGCTCTAGATTCTGAATCTAGAATCTAGCCTACTGGCTGGAACCTTTGGTATTTTTCTGTTGTCTCCTTCCTGATCGCAGATTCTGGACTAGCTCCTTAGACTTACAGAGCTTCTACGTCATTCTCTAAGTTTCTGAGCTTTCCTACAGCAACTCTTTGTTGCTCAGGCCATCGGTCGTCCCCCTTTCCAACCAACTGCCCAAGTCCAAGTCCAGTGGATGGTATACTCCATTCCCGTTCAGCTTCTTGGCCTGTGGCTGTGACACAGAAAGCTGCCCGCATGCCAGACCTGTGTACTCACATCCCACTAGCGGTCACACATTACAGAAGGGAAACAACAAAACAGGGTCATTCGGCTCAAGGAGCTAATACAACAGACACACCTTGGAAAGCTTGCCCAGTCACAGCGTGTGTACAAACGGATCCACAGTCCACCATGATGCTGCCCCTCTGTCCACTCATTTGTGACCCAACCCAGGAAACTTGACACCGCTCCAGGGACAGTCAGCAAGCCTCTTTTCCATGACTCTTCTGACAGATGCGCAGAGATGGTCCATGAGCTCCATGGCTTTGAACTGAAATAGAAAGATGAACAAAGATAAAAACCATTAGACCAAGGCTGAGGGCCCATGAGGTCTGACACACAGACAGGTCAGTGGGCATGTGAGGGAACAATGTAAACCAGGCTCTGGGCCATCAACAGGTGAGGCCGCGATGCGCCCCATGCAGCCTGACTTGGGTTAAGGAAACATACAAGCTCTTGCCGAACACAGACTCAACAAGCCACCCTCCACCGCCATTCCAGGCAAACTTCACAGCTGGGGGGGGGGGGCAATATCAGAAATTGCTCACTTGCTAGGAGACAGAACTGGCTGAGGAGGAGCAGGTAGAAAGGAGCGCTTCAGGACACGGTCCTGCCATGAGGAGGCTAAGAGGCAAATGGGAAGGGGAAACAAATGAACCAGGAGGGCCCAGTCAAGTGGACACGGACAGTTAGGGCGCAGGGCCAGGAGCAAGTGCATCAAGACGGGAGTACTGAGTGGAATGCATAAGTCATGAGCAAGACACAGCCACAACAGTGGACAGAGAAGCACAATGGTTAAAAGATATGGGATGAATTAAAGACACCGGCCGCCCGTCTTAGCTGAATAACGTAGCGGTGTGACCTTGGATGCACTAATCCACCTCTCTAAGTCTCAGCTCCCTCCTGTGTAAATTAGGTATGATGCTGCAGGCTGTTGCGCATGCTTCCAGCGCCTGGTCACGTCTCGCAGCCTGCCTCTGGTGTCAGCCACCGCTAGTATGGAAGGTTCTTGGGGGCTCACTCTCCTACTAACACCTTTGCAGTCGAGGAGCTGGTCAGGTGCTTCTCAGCCTGTAGGCCTCAATCTCTGTGCCTCAGGGCCTTCTCTGAAGAAGCAGTATCCCTGCTCAACGTCCCCTGGACCAAAGGCAGATGGGAGCCAGTGGGCCCATGGCGCAGCTGGGGGACAATGAACCTCCCCCCTTGGGAGAGAAGATGGTGGACAGGGAGGCACTCGCTATGCTCCTTAGACACCCTGGGAAGTGAAGCCTCTCTTGCTGATAGCCGCAACCTCCAAAGCATTCTCCTTCTCTTCCTCATTCTCCCCGCTTCCTCCCTCCTGCTTCCTGGGCTCCTTTTCCCATAGACCAGCTCCAACCACATCCTTGTCTCAGGCTTTGCCTTTCCAGGAGCCCAACCTAAGACAAATACGTTCCCCAGGAGGTGGGTGCGAGGACAAAAGGAGAGAATCCGTGTAAAGCTCTTGGAAGAGAAAAAAAGAACTCAAGTGACTGAGACAGAAAAAAGCAGCACCTGACTCCTGTGACCTGGTGTGAATCTCCAGGCTGGCGTCGGTGTTGTCAGAAGTCCTTCTGCAGCTCACCGCGAGGACGGGTTGTTCTCCTACTGGACAGCAACAGTCTCACAGAACACCAACTTCAGGATACAAACGAGCTCACAGAACACCAGTGGCAGACTCTGTCACTCTGATACTATGACAAAGGGAGACAAAAACAAGGTCACCACAGACAACAGTTTAGTGGTCATCAGAGGGTAAGGGGGATAGGGGGTGGTAAATGAGAGTAAAAGGGATCAAATATATGGTGATGGAAAGAGAACTGACTCTGGGTGGTGAACACACAATGGGATTTATAGATGATGTAATACAGAATTATACACCTGAAACCTGTGTAACTTTACTAACAATTGTCACCCAAATAAACTTTAATTGAAATAAAAAGGGGGAAAAAACCGGGAAAAAAAAACAAGGTCACTGTGCAACCCACAAAATACTGAACACTTCTCTCTGTACTTCTCTCTCCCCCACCCCCCTAAATGCTCTACTGCTGCTTCTTTACAGTTCTAGCTGTCACCTCATTCTGGTCTATTCTCCCTATAGATAGGATGTATTGAGGTGCACAGTCCAGAGCAAACACCCACATCCTGGACCCTCCCCTGAGTAACCTAACCAAAGCCAGCATCCTGTTCCACGTTCCTTCCCGCCTTCTTCCCGAGGCATCTCTGCCCGCAGAGATGTGCCTGAAGCACAGGGAGGAAAGAAAGGCCAGGAGGAGGTGAGGCCAGGAGACAGGTCATTAGTTAAGCACCTGTTTAGCTATTTAGAAAGCATACATTTGGCACCAGCTGTGTGGAGTGCCGAGCAGTTCAGGGTTGGTGCTGAGTGCAGACAGACCAATCCAGAGACACAATCCCTACCATTTTGTGACCTAACGGGGGACGAGAACACGCACTTGCAGGAAGTAGCTTAGGTCAGTCAGTGCAGGTAGTTTAAGAGACACAGTTCCTACCCCAATTAAGCCCTTTGCTGTCATGTATCTTTTTATGAAGCTCAGTGAAGCCACAATACCTTTGTAAATACATCAGACTTTAATGAAATATTTATTGACTTTATCTTGGTTTTTAAAAAGACACCATATGCAACTAGTAAACATTTGAAAGAATCTCTTCTGGAAATATATTCTGGACAATTTTATATGGTATAAAACACCTCTGATGATCAAGTTTAACATCAGTGATAAATCAGGTTGACATTTTATGCCCTTGTTATGCTGTGATAAGAATGGTATTTACCTCCACAGTCAGCCTCTCAAAAACCCATAATATCAGTCTAATCATGAAAACCGCATCCCATAAGCCCAAATTGAGGGATGTTTTACAAAACACTTGATCAATACTTCTTAAAACTGTCAAGGTCAACACAAACAAGGAAAGTCTGAGAAATTGTCACAGCCAAGAAGAGCCTAAGGAAACAAGACGACTAAATGTCATGCAGTATCCTAGATGAAATCCTGAAAAAGGACAGTAGGTTAAAAACTAAGGAAATCTGAATAAACTATGGACTTTAGTTAATGATAATGTATCAAATATTAGTTTTTTAATTGTGATGAATACACCATAGCAATGTAAGATGTTAACAAAAGGGAACATAGGAACTCTGTACTGTCTTTGCAACTTTTCTGTAAATATAAAACTATTTTAAAATAGTTATTATAATGGAAAAAAGCAAACCAATAAGCTTTGAGTATTGCATGTCCTATGTACTATTGCCCTAAAGGCGAATTCTGATCAGGTCAGTCCTTCCTGCTACATAAAAGCATTGGAGTGTGCATGTGTTATGTGTGAGAGTGTGTGCATATGTTTAAAGGGGCAATTACTACACTTTGATTTTTGGTAAAAAGTCAGCCTAACCACTGTGATGGTTTCACTGGTGCATACATCTGTCAAAATGTACCAAATCGTTCCGTTTATTGCTTGTCTGTTACACTTTAGTAAAGCTAAAAACAATCATTAGTACAGTCTAAATTTTGATTCCAAAACAAGTAAACATAGGAGGCCCAAACTCAATTACTTATGATCTCAGAATATGTCTTTGAAGGAAAAATCAAACAAACAGAACTTAGCATCTCATAATCTTTCTCAAGAAAACTGAATTGGCCATCTAAGAGTATACACCTCAAACTCCGAATAACAGGTTTCAGCAAATCTCCATAATCTTAGTAAGTTCAACCATTGGAAGAATGATCCAGGGTCAGAAGAATTTGAGTTCTCTGTGACACTGAGAATCAGATTGGTGACAAAAAAAGACAGGAGGAAAGGAATCGTGCCAATGTTTTTCAAATGCATTGACTCCATCTCCACAGCCTAAGCGGCCTCTGACTTTGCCCAAATTCTCCCTTGGTGAGTTTTTGGGGCTGGGAAGTGGGGGGCTTCTCCTGACGTTGCCCTGAGGCTTCCAGACTCTCATTGTCTAGAGGCTTTATTTGAAATCCCTTATCTTTGAGCTGCTGTCATCCAGCTACCTCACCTCTTCTTGCCTTGACTGCCACCACCTATCTACAGATCTTCTGTACATTTACTGAGGGCTGGACATTCAATTCAGCATTTTAATAATAATGCAAATGATAATATGAATGCTACAGTTAATGGGTGCTCACCACATTGCTGATCAGTACAGAAACGATTATATATGAAACATATATTATATGTTAGGCTCACAAAAACCCATGATGTGGCAACTGTCATTGTCTTTGCTTCCGAGATGGTGAAATGGAAGCTTTGCACCATTAGGCTGGCAGTGGTGTCCTATCGGTGGTTTCCACATTATGTCAATCTGTTCTACTCGAGTACCCCACTCCACTCCACTTTAGCGGTCCCCTTTTTGTCCTCATCCTGGAACTTGTATTCACATACCACCACTCCATTATCCACCCATTCGTTCACTCTTCACTTGCTCATTAATAAATGTGTTTGCAATAAATACCTGCTAACCACTTACAAAGTTCCAGGATAGGACGGGAGGTAGTAGGGGACACAAAGGACAGGGGGCCTAGAGATTTTCTTCTCTTCATCCATGAAAGTAGCCTGCCATTCAGCCACTGTTGCTGTTCCCTCATCCCCCCTAAGCCCTCTCCTCTGCCTCCAACTTGGAGACTTGGTTTCTTCAAGTACGATCCCTGAATCACGGGGGGTGGAGGTACAAAGATGCTACGTGGGCCCTGCCCCAGGAAATTGCGTTAGAAATTCAAGGCCAACCATTCCTTATATGTGACTGAAACGTGTCATCCCTTTTTGATAGTTTAATAAAGTTACCTAAATTAATACATGTATATTAAAATTACAAATAGTATCAAGTAAATAAAATAAGACACCTTTATTTCCACTGAAATCCCATTCCTCTCCTTGGAGTTAAGAGTCTGGGCTTCCATTTTTCTTGCATGTACAAACATATGGGTCTTCTTTACACAAATCATCACTTGGAATGAACTAAGTATAAGCTTTCTCATTGAGCTGTTGCTTTATTTCTCTCTGTCTTTTACTGGACTTTCAAGGGTCCTATATCTTTTCCCTCCCTTAGCTATTTGAAAATTATATATTCATTTCTATTTATCTGATGTTATACTTACATTTTTGACACAGATAGTTAAGCAGGTTTTTCCCTATCAATGTTGAGAATGAATCAGCATTCATAACATCTATACTCAAGGTAATACTGTTATTAACACTTTGTCCCAGGGCCCCTTTTGAAAATGTTTATTATGGAGAATTTCCAACACAGACAAGAGTAGACCAAAGGGTATAACGAATTCCTCTGTACACACGAATTCCTCTGTATACACGAATTCCTCTGTACACACGAATTCCTCTGTACACACGAATTCCTTTGTACACAGCTTAAACATGAAGAGTATGTACCAGTCGTGGTCAATCTTATTTCATCTATACCCCCATCCACTGCTCCTCCCATATTATTTTGAAGCATATCTTACATATCACATCATTTCATCTGTAATTTTTTTCATATCTATCTCAAAAAGGTATAAGGACCCTTTATATATATGTGTGTGTGTGTATATATGTATAATCTATATCTATATATACATGTATATGTATATATATATATATATATATAAAACTGCAATATCAGTATCACACCTAAAATAGATTAATAATATTCTCAAATATCTCACAAATATCCACAATTCCAATTGTCTCATAAATATCATTAATTTTTTTCTTTTCCCTGCAGCTTGTTTGAACTGGAATCCAAATAAAGTCCACATTTTAAACATTACAATTCGTTGATGTGTTGTTAGAATCGCTTTTAATCTATAGGTCTCCCTTCCATCTTTTTTTTTCTTCTTACAATTAATTTGTTGGGAAAAAAAAGAAAAAGATTGTTTGCCCTGTAGTTCCCAAGTCTGGATTTTGCTGACTGCTTCCCATGGGTGTTGTTTAACAAGTTCCTCCATTTTCTGAATGGGTCGTTAGATCTATCGGCTCGATCGGATTCAGGCTTGATAATTTTGGCAAGAATACTTGCTAGATGGTGGTGTGTGCTTCCATCAGGAGTTACATAATGTTTGGTTGCCTTTCTTTTTGTCATATTAATAGCTAACAATGCTCCTAGGCCCAAAATTGTGATATTCAAAATCCATTATTCTTCATTTATTAGCTGGAATAGTTCTATAAAAGTAAACTCCCTGTCTATTGCTTTACCTGGTGGAGTAAAGAGAAGGCAGGATAAATACTTAATTTTTTCCTTTTATTTAGTTTTCAAAATAATGGTTTGGTTTCCCAGCATCCTCCAATGGTGACCAATTAGATTCACTTTTGTTGTCCTTCCTGGTTTAATATTATTATACACTCATGCATGTATACACATTTGATATGCTTTAACCCTCTGTAGTCACCATCCTCAGCGATGTTCAAATTGTCCGATCTTTTGTCAATTGGAACCTCCTCAGCTTTGCTCCTGAGTACTGGCTGGTTAAGATAAGACATCACAACATCATATATTAACGGTTAGTCTCTGGTAAATATACAAGTTGAAAGTCTACCTGGAATGATTTTGCCCTGTCAAACGATTTTATTTGCACAAACCTTGGAGAATGGGAAGCTTGTCAACTTGGCCGAGAGAACTGCATGAGTAGGGAGCAGATCATACTCCTCTGTGGAGGGCACGTATCCTTGATTAATATTACAAGGAAATAAGCTTCACCCTTCTTTTTAGGCACAGACATCTCCTCTGATTCAGACAAAAACAGCTGGTAGTGAATGTGGCAGCCACGTATTCATCCCTCTCCCAGTATCGATTCTTTGCACCCAAATGTATAGTCTCTGGTGTGAGATTTTATTATTTATTTTCACCAAACTCTTTCTTATTGATGTATAATTTACATACAATAAAATGTACAGGTTTCATTATACAAGTTGATGGGTTTTGACAAATGCATATCCCATATATCTATCACCCCAACAAGAAGTAGAACATTTCCATCCCCAAGAAAATTTCTCATGCCTCCTTCTAGGCAATGCCACCCACCCTCTCAGACATAACCACTGATATGTTTTCTATCACTATAGATTAGATCTGTTTCATTCGGACTTTGTGTGGATGGAATCAAACAGAATACATTTTCAGTGTCTGGATTCTTCCTCACAACATAGTAATTTTGAGATTTATCTATGTTGTATCAGTAGTTCATTTTGAAAGCAGATGGGACACTGCAATTTGTTAATCCTTTCTCCAGTTGCTGAACATCTGGGTTGTTTCCAGTGTTTGACTATGAATGAAGCAACAGTAAACATTCACATACTAGTCTTTTTGTCGATATGTTTTCATTCCACCTAGTTTGGAATTGGAGTTGTATTGTAAGTACTCATATGTACTTAACTTTAGGAGAATTACCAAATGGATTTACGTAGTGATTGTACCATCTTACATGTCTACCCACAATATTCCAATTGTTCCACATCCTCACCAACACTTTTTATTATCAATCTTTTGAATTCCGTCTATTGCATCTCTCATTGCAATTTTAATCTGGATTTCCCTAATGACTAATGATATTGAACATATTTTCACACACTTATTGGTTAATCTTATACCTGCTTTTATGAGGTGTTTGTTGAAGTCTTTTGGTCCCTTGTTATTGGGTTGTTTGGGTGTAAGTCCTTCATTGGAGATATGTATCATGAATATTTCCTCCTAATCCATGGCTTGTCATTTCATTTCTTTAGAGTTTGTTTTTAATTTTATTTCTCACTTTATTTCTGTGCTGTGGGATCTTCCCTCAGTTGCTAACCTGAGCTCAAAATAGAATATATCATTTATTGAGCACTTACTGTGGGCCCTTTACTGTATTGAGCTCTCTACGCCCACTGACCTCCCTGCTTACTCCCCACAATTCTGGCAGGCAAATAACATCTATGAAGCTGAATCACTGGAGAAAAACATTGAACAGCCTTCCAATGTTACCGAGCCAGTAAGTAGTGGCAAGGAGGCTTTGAAGTAATGGTATTCAGTGCAGGCTACACATTTCTGTTACTGGGTGGAAGTCGAGTGGAAATTACTAATACCCAAGCCCCAACCTCAGGTATTTTGATTTGGTCTGGGGATGAGTTCAGTCGTGGGCATTTTTAGAAAGCTCCGTAAGTGATTCTGCTGCTCAGAACCCTGACTCAAAATGGGCTCTGTTCTTCCTGCTGCTACTCAGTTTGGCTCCTGAAGATTGCCATGCCTGCCAGTGCGGAAAGAGTTAAGTGACAGCCCGTCTGTCTGTCCCAGGGGCCACCTCTTTGCTTCCTTTACTGGCTGTGCAAAGAGAATGCATGCCTGGCTGAGGCCGTTTTCACTGCAGACTGGAGATGATTTGGGTTTTAATTTAAGGAGCTCTTTAAAATCTGCTCTCTCTTCCACCCCCTCCTCCCTTGGAGATAGCACATCCAGACGTCAGTGCACAAAACCGGGTCCAATTTGGAAGGCTGCAGCAATCTGGAGAACCATCCAAGGTGTCCTTGCAGATGGGCAGTCACAACTCGGAAATGATGATTGCACAGGGCTTTCCACGTTGTATGCAAATCGCCTCCCTTGCTGACAATTTTCAGCTTGCTGTCATTTAATGAGGCTCCCCATTCTCCAAGGAAAGCTGGTACCTAGTGGGGGAGGAGTCTTGCTTTTCTTGTCAGTATCCCATTGCTGCTGCTACGGCTTCCAGGAGCTGAGCTGGGGTTCCCGAAAAGCCAACATCTTTATCAAGTGGGAAAGGAGAGAGCCCGGGAGAAATAGGTTTCTCTAAAATAAGACCCTTCTTGATTTTTTCCCCCTGTAATGTTTATAGCTCATAGCAACAGACCCAGAAAATCCTTATTTGTTGTGGAATCAGAACCCTGGTGGCACTCAATGGAGGGCAGGGAGAGGAGGAATTCAATGCAATTCTTCTCTGGAGTTTTGAAAATTACCATCATAAATTGGGTGTCAGAAAAACACGCAGAGTGTGCAAAACAATACTGGATATTTGTTCCCGGCCAACAAGCTTTCACAGAGAGAATATGTAAGACTTGCTGAGGGGAAACAAAATGACCCACATCAGTACAGAATCTCTCCCCAGAAAGCTCAGGAGCCGTGCGTTGCAGAACAAGGACGCCTGAATTTCAGGAAAACTTAGGAAACTAGAATCATGGCCACCTCAGGTGGTGACTGATGCCTGAAACATGGCATCTATAACATGGTTTTCAAAGTGTGGTCCCAGAGATAACAACTTTGGCATTCATGGGTCGTCTGTCAGACCTACTGAGTCAGAAACTCGGGGGGGTGGGGCCTCCAATGATTTTGATGCACCTTAAAGAACCATCCATCTAGCGTACTCTCGAGAATCATTTTTGGAAAATTTGAGCCCTCCTGAATTGCAGGCAGGAGGCAGGGGAGCTGTTTTCAGTCATTTCCTCCCTGGTAAAAATTAGGGTGGGAGCGGGGTTGGATGGGTAACCGGAGGACTCCATCCAGAAGCAGAAGCAGAGCAGCTGAGGAGGCATAAGAGCAGTTTTCCTGCCTGCACACTGTGGCCTCAGGCAACTGGGGCCATTTTCCTGCAGATTTTCCCTGTGAAAGGATACCAGGGATAACAAAGGATTCCAGCAATAACAAAGCCCCTACATGACCAGGCTCCTGCCTTCTGTTCGAGGGGCACAAGGTCTGCAGACATTTCTGGAAGGCTCCAGGTTGGAATTCCGAAGGTGGGGCAGTGGGAGGGAGGCTCTCAGGAATGTCTCACAGCCTATGGATAAATGGGCCTCCTCTGGCCCACCCGGGGCAGGCTGGGTACCAGTACTAACAGGTCACTGTGTACAACCTACCCGTGCAAGTGGACATGGCAGGCCTGCTTCGGAAACAAGAGCTTAACCCACCAGGAGTTTCATGCTCAGAACAAAGAAGAGCTGAGAAGGAGCAGCCAGCACTGGAGAGGAGGAAGAAGTGGATGGAAGGGAGGATGAGCCCCAGAACAGGGTGGTTTAAAGGTACCTGGGATTTGTTTTAATTATGTATGGAAGGGAAGCAGACATGGAAATGAATGTCATGAAGGAAGACATTTATTACACTCACAGTTCCCTAGGAGACATGGCTACAACAGGCAGGGGAGGGGCAGACCCAGAAACACTGGAGTCCAGGAGACAGAATGAGGGAGGAGAAGATGTGGGCAAGAACCTTTACTGTGCTTTTTATGGGAAGGACCAGGTGAGGCAGGCGGAGCAAGGGTAGGATTGGCGAGTTTGAATCATTTCAGCGGGCGCTGGGCACAGGGCTGTCGCTAGTTGGCTGGCCCCTGGCCCTGGAGTGACTGGGGCAGAGAGGGAGTGTGAGAGCCCCATAGAGGAGGTGGTTGGGGAGTGGGTTCTACATCGGTTGGTTTGTATACGAAGGGCACACTTGCAGGCAAGTGGTTTGCTCTCTCCAGGCACTGGGAGGGGCAGTACCTCCAGGATCAACATATCAGAAGACAGAAAATAAAAGACAAGGCTAATCCACAGGAATATCCAAGTAAGATCCTAAAAGCTGACTCCTTACTAGAGCTTACCACTTTGTTCCCAATCCCTTTACCGTGCCGTCAGGCATGGTAGACCCTAGTGACATGTGGCTATCAAGCATCTGAATTGGGGCCAGTGTGACTGACAAACTGAATTTTACATTTTTATTTACTTTTAATTAATTCATCAAATATTAAAAACGGAAGCACTGTAAAATAGTCTTCCATTAAACAGACTTAGTAAGAGTGTAAAATATCTCACTAATTATTTTTCTATTGATTACATGTTGAAATTAAACTATTCTGGATATAGTACTGAGTTAAATAAAATCGACTATTAAAATTGATATCATCTGTGTCTTTTTACATTTTTTACATACAGCTACTAGGAAATTTTAAATTAGAGATGTGGCTTGCATTGTATTGTGATTGGGCAGTGCTGGCCTATACCCTGAATGACTGGAGGTAAAAATCCTAAAACAACAATAAAATAAAGGTTTGCCCTGAGAGGTGCGTGCCTTCCTCTTGCCTGGGTTGGCATATGCTCATCGGGATCTAGGAGAAAGTGGTGACACAGGCGGATGTTGCCATGGCTAAAAAAAAAAAATCATGCTCAAGCAATTTCTTGAGAGAGAAATCTACCTTACTTAGTTCTCACAGCTGAGCAATGGCTGTGAGGACCAGAGGCAACGTGCATTTCCTGGCTGCCGCAGACCCTGAGGGCACCAAAGCCTGCCCCAGGCCGCCAGCTCTTCTCCCCTGCCTCAGACCAACCACTCCCTGGATTGCCAGGTCTGGCAGAGACAGGGAACAGCGAAGGAGGGCAGGTGAAGGGACCAGACTGAGGGTTTTGCATGGCCTAGTACCCACTGTGCTGAGTGTCCACTCCCAAGCAGCCCTCTACCCTGGCTGTTCTCGTCTGGCTGGCAGCTCTGGGAAGTGTGCATGATTCACAGATTTCCTCAAGGTTAGACTTTTGGGCATTGTGATTATAAATTAGTACAAGAGGTTTCCTGGCACGGGATCCAGAAGTCCTGGCCCTGTGTCAACTGCAAGAAAGCTTCTCAGCTAACTGGGAGTGGGGGGTGGAGGTGTAAGGATTCCTGGGCCTAGGAGAGGCCAAGCTGCTACCAGGCTCCCTAATGGGAATCCTGAGGTCGGAGCAGGATGGGGTGGGGCTGTGGATGGAAGGGTGACCTGGCAGGACTCCAGAGGATGAGGGAGCATAGTCGGCAGCTGTGTGAGCCCACACACTTTTGACAAGGGGGTGAGGGGCACTGGCCTCCCTGCAAATGCCATCTGAAATCCTGGGCCACGTCCTCTAGGGAGCTGGGGGTGCAACCCTTTAGTGGAGGACTGTCCGAAAATGGGAAAGAGAATCTCTAGGTAGTCCAGAAAAGGATTATCTTGAAAAAGGGAACAGCTTTCTCCTTCCCATTGGTAGAAGCAATCCAGATTGTTCAGCTCAATAAGTTTTTTTTTTTTTGTGTGTGCCTAATATGTGCACACAAAAAGTAGGTACCAGCATAGGTAAACACATAGAGACAGAAAACAAATTGATGGTTGCCAGGGGCTGGGGGGAGAAGGAAATGGTGAACAACTGCTTAATGGCTATGAGGTTTCCTTTTGGGGTGTTGAAATGTTTTTCAAATAGGTAGACGTGATAGTTGCACAACACTGAATTGTGTACTAAATATCACTGAACTCTTCCCATTACTTCCCATTACTACTTAATTTTATGTTGTGTGAACGTCATCTCAAAAAAAAATTTATCTGTAAAATTTAAACATAAAGACAAAGTCCCTGCGTTAATATTAGGTGGGATAGAATTTAGACCAAAAATTACTAAACATGACAAAGAAGGATATTCTTAATAAGATGATTTAAAACTGATATTGAAAATAAAATACGTAGAAAACAGGCAAAATAACTCTAAAAAAAAAAAAAGAAGAAGAGCAATGATGGTAGACTATCACTTTCAGATATTTAAAATACAATAAAGCTCAAGTATTAAAACAGTAAGATTAAGATATGGCACATAACTAGGTAAACCAATAGAACAGAAAATAAAACCAGGTATAGACCCAAATACATGTTAGAATTTAGAATATGATAAAGGCAAGATATCATCAATAAAGAAAAAGTGGACTTACTGGTACTAACAAAAATTTAATACAACTCTGAATAAAGTTGAACCCATACCTCATATCATTTGCCAGGAAAAACTGCACATAGATCAATATTTAAATATAAAAAAATTAAACATACAAGTATGAGAAGATAACAAGGGGGTAAATTCTTTATAACTTTTGAGTGGGAAAAGCCTTTCTAACCATGACTCAATAACCAAAGGCATTAAACACTGATATATTTGACTTCATAAACAAAAAACAAACTTGGATGATAAAAAAATATATATTAAGCCAAGTCATAAAACATATAGTTGCATCTCCTAACATAAAGTGCTAGTTTTTCTGTTTTATAAAGTATTCCTAGAAATTGAGAAAAGGACCAATAACCCAATAAAAAAATTGGTGAAGGGACATAAAAGTGACCCTTAAATATATGAAAAGATACTCAGTCTCTTTTCATTATAAGATAATTCTAAGTTAAACTTACACTGAAATACCATTTTCATCTCTCAGGTTGACAAAAATCCCAAAGTTTAAAAACACCCTATGTTGAAAAGGCTGGGTGGGAATGGACACTCAAATATTACTGGTGAGAGTGCAAAATCCCACAACTTTCATCCTGTTAATACCTCCTCAAATTGCAAATATTCCCTAACTCATTCATCCCATTTTGGAAATCTATTTCACAGATACATACCTGCATACATAGGAAGTGAGATACTTATCACTCAAAGGACCACTGGCCAAATCTGGCCTGCTACCCAGTTTTTATATGGCCTGTAAGCTCAGATTGATTTTCACTGTGTTTTTTTTTTTGACGTCTATGCAGACTTTTACATTTTTAAGTGGTTGAAAAAAAAATCCAAACAAAAATATTTTATGACACGTGACAATTATATAAAATTTACATTTCAGCATCCACATAGTTTTGAATGTCATCAGTAAAAAATTTGTGGAAATTTGTTTTCTATTAAATAAGTATTGACATGATAACCTTAATTTTTCCTACTGGCTCAAAAAGCCTAAAATACATATTTGCTATCTAGGCTTTTACAGATGATGGGATCATCTACATTACAGCACTGTTTACAGGAACAAAAGATTGGAAGTAACCCCAAGGTTCGACAATGTGGACATAATCAGTGGTATATCCCCAAAATAGAATTCTATGCATCTATGAAAAAATGAAAACATTCTCATTGCATTAATAGATTTCTTAGGTTTTTAAGTAAATAAAAAAGGTACAAATAATGTATGTAGTTTGCTTCATTTTGCGTAGGAAAGGAGGAAAATAAGAATATGAGGGATTATTATTATCTTTTTTTTTAAATTTCTTTTTTCCCCCCCTTCTTCCACCTCCCCCCTCCTACTCCGGTTCAAGCCATTGTTTCTCAGTCTAGTTGTGTAGGACACAGCTCCCTGGCCCATGCTGGTATTCTGAGCCTTGCGCTCTCCCCCACTTCCCCTGGCTGAGGTCAGCCGCTCACGGCAGCCCACAGCAGCTCTCACTGGCTGCCTCCAAGCAGCCGGTGGTGGGTGCAGCTCACTGGCCCATGTGGGAATCAAACTGGCAACGTCGGCGTTAGGAGCATGGTACTCCAACCACTTGAGACACGGGGCCAGCCCTATTATTATTATTATTATTATTATTATTATTATTACTATCATCATCATCATTATTTGTATTTGCATTGAGAAATACTATAAGGACAAACCAGAGACTAATAAATGTGGAAATATGGCTATCTGTAGAGGTGGATGGGGATGGCCATGAAAGACGTCTTAGTGCAATGTTTTTGTTGCTCAGACTTTGCACCTAGAAACACTGTCTGGTATATGATAGACTTCCGATGAATATTTACTGAATGAATGAGAGAATGAATGAATGAATGAATGCAGACATACTCTGCAGATATATTAAAGATTGGAGCTTGGCCCAATGGGTAGGAATTAGATGAAGGCTGTAGCTCAGCATTAGAAAGATTTTTCTAATAAAGCAGTCACAACTGGAACAGGCTGCGTTGGGAGGTGGAAGATCCCAAGAGATCTCTTGGTGTTAGTATATTGAGTCCTAAACCTAGGTATATGTAACATTTGGGTGGGGAGGAAGGGGAGCAGGATTTAAAAGCAGAGTCCTACGACTGACTCATTGTAGAATGAATCAGAATCTCTGGAGGAATAGCCCAGAAGTGGGGGTATTTTTTGTTTTGTTTTTTAAAGGCTCTCAGGAAATCCCAGTGTAATCACCCTAGCACCATTCATTTACTTTTTTATTCAGGAACTATTTACTGAGCCCCTATTTACATTCCAGGCTGCCGTGGGAGGTAATAAGGACAGAGCCAGGAATAAGACAGGCATTGTTCCAGCTCTAAAGAAACTGGCAGTCCAGGAGGAGAAACAGGCAACAAGAAATAAATGGACAACTACACTGATAATTTCAGGGAGCAATATGTGCTATGTTGAAAGTAAAACTGGGTGAAGTAATAGTTTAACTGCAGAATTTAGAACAGGTGGTTGGGGAAGGCCCCCCTGAAGAGCTATTTCTGCTGGGAACTGCATAAGGAGCTATAGTCATGTGCTGATGTGAAGAAAGAGTATTCCAGAGAGAGCAGAGCACAAAGGCTCTGTGGGAGGAGCTTGATGGGTACCAACCAGGTGGACCAAGGCCACTGTGGCCACAGGAGAAGACAGAGATGGACCAGATTGAAGAGGTGGGCAGGGAGCAAGTGAAGAAGGGCTGTGTAGCTGGATTTTTTTATTCTAAGAGTAATGTGAAGCCCTGGAGTTTGGGAACCATGTTAGGGGGATTCCAACATCCCATCTGGCAGATGCAGGAGTTGGAACCAAGACCCTGGTCAGCTTATTTCTTTTCCAATCACCCCCATTGGTACATGTGTATGTCTTTTTCCCCAGAGGGCCGTGACTTAAAATTCTATGTCCCTAACAGTGCCCAAGGGCGTCTTAAACGAAGCGAGTGGTCCACAGTTGCATGAAATGATAAATTCAGATATTCTGAAAAATTAGTAAATAAAATCAAAAGAAGGCATCTTATCCCGATTTCCATGCAATCTTTATAGATTTCTTGAGTGTCATTAGCAGGAGTTCACTACCCCAGTAATTTACTACTTTCCAGTGACATTACTAGTTTTAAAGATACATCTAATTTAAATACTTGCAAATAAGTAATTTAATCCAATGAAATTAGGCTGAACTAGTGAATATATGAAAAACTTCTGAAAAGTTGGCTTGCAATTGAAAGAAATTGTTTAATTTAATGCATTTCTACTTACATGTAATAATCTTAAATATTACTCTCAATGCAAACGGACATTTCAAATACTAATTTCAAGGCATACAGTTTTTAAGGGTCCCTAACCTACATGATGTATATAATAAGCCGCCTAAATGTTTATTAGTAAAATGGCCACCCGACACTTTCAAACTTGCACTTCTAAGAACTAAAACCCACTTAAACAAGCCATTTGTTGGACCACGGTCAGGGGTGTTAGGAAGTCACACAGGAATTGGCACCTTTCTGGCGTTAGTCCGAGACGGGGCACCATCTAGCTCTGTGACTCTGGACAAGCTTCTTCAGCTCCCTGGCTCCTAGTTTCTTCACATGTAAACGGAGAGAGGTGGACGAGATCATCAGGGCTTCTTTTTAGTTATAAAGTTTAGGCCATCTATTCCCAAGACAAAATGGAAAAAGGCACGGCTTTGAGTAAAACATTGTTCCTCATTCATAAACACAGAAACAAATTTTACCTTCAGTGATGGAGGTTGGGGAGAAGAGTACTTTATAAAGCAAACAGATTGGTTTACAGATGAAAAATGAACCCCAAGTCAAGCTACATCTGGAAGAGAACTGGTGTCAAACATCAGTAGGTGGGTACAAATGTTACTTGCATTTTTGGCAGACATCGACTTGGCTTTGGTAAGAAGCAACATCTCCAAAATAGCTTGAGTGGAAAGTTTGTTAATTCTCTACATTCCTGATAAGTGTGTTGAACTCTAATTTTTGGACAAAAATACTCCCAGAGAGCATAATGCATAAGAAAACTATTGATTAGTCTAGTCACAAACCCCAGACATTGATGAAGAAGTTTCTAGCTCCCAAGAACAATGACAAAACCAGCAGCTAGCCACCAATCTGCTCCCAGGTTTTCTTATACTTGAGCACAACTGCTAATTCTGTATAAATGTAAGCAAAAAAAATAGCTTTTGGAATTCTTAAAATGAAGCCTATTTTCTGCCACTACCCACCCACAACCATCTGCTACACTATGGATGAAAGATGATAGCGACCTCCTAAGAAAGCTTCACAAGGAAAACGAAGTTTCTGAAGCTATAGGTCAATCATTTTCAGCATAATTGAACTACTTTAGATTTCAAGTTTGTTTGATTAGTAAGTCCAAGAGAAATGAAACTATGTTTAGTGATTACCATGTTTGGGGTTAAAATAACAAAAATAAAAAATAAAAAGGAAATTCCTTGACTCTGACAGCACTAATTGTTATTTGTTCACTTATGTATTAAACAAATACTTCAGCAACTACCATGTGCCAGGCTCTGTGCTGAGTGCAGGAGATACAACAGAGAAAAGTTCCTGACATCGCGAGGCTCATGAGGCTGATTAAGGGACTAATAAACAAATAATTAAAATGATTTCCTTCATTATCACTCACAGAGAAGGGGTTGGGACAGAGAATGACAGAGGAGGAAAGCCAGAGAGCACCTCTCTGAAGACGGGCCCCTCAAGGCCTAAAAGATGAGGAGGTAACAGGCAGAGTGTTCTAGGCAGAGGGATGGCCATGTAGAACGGCTCTGCGGCAGGAAATCATTTGTGAAAGTCAGGACCCAGATCCCCCAGTGTGGCCTGAGTGTGGTGAGGTGAGGAAGGAATACAGGATGAGTTTGGCGAGGAAGGCAGTGAAGGCCACGGATCTTACAGTCATGGTAGGAAGGTGGATTTTAAGGGTAATGGGAAGTGACGGGAGAGTTTTTAACAGACAACTGAGATAATCTGGGTTTTAAGGGATTGTATTTGGTACCATGTGAATTGATTGGAAATGGGAAAGAATGGAAGTGAGAAGTGTCACACGCTGCTGCAGTGCAAGAGATGGCAGTGGTCTGAACAAGGAGAAACATGGACCCAGTATCTACAGAGGGTGCCAAACAAATGCATAGACATTTTACAAAAGGGAAAAGCTGTATTAAAATGGTAATAGTATATACCGACAACAAAAGGTGAATACAAGTCACGTTTGACTTCTGCAGTTACAAGAGGTGCTCAAAGTGGTTACCATCAGCGTCCAGACACTTCTGATCATGGCGAACTACTGCTTGAGCAACGTTGACCAAAGTGTCCACTTGTATACATTTTTTTGGCACCCCTGGTATTTTGCAGCTCATGTCAAAAGACTTGACGATGGATTATAATGGGTGGGGGTGGTAGTGAGGAAAGGGAGGAATCAGATTGACTCTTAGGTGCACAGAGGTGCCATATCTGAGATGGTAAAGACTGGGGCGAGTGGTGGTGTGTTGCCACGCAGCAGCCTGTTTGTTTCCTTGTACCTGCCCCTAAAGAAAGGAGAGTCTGTGAGACGGATCCTTTCAGGGACCTTGCTACACCTTTGTGCTTACACCTTGTCTCCCTGATTGGCCCCAGAAAGATGGCTGGTCAGCCAGTGACAAGTAAGATTCCCCAAGGGGCGGTGGGGGTGGGGGGACAACGCAAGTCAGGCGCAGTCGAGTGGGGACCAACAGGAGAACCCACGGGGTTCACAGAGGTGGGCACAGCCCCCCTCCCCCAGCTAAGGAAAGCCTCTGCCTCTGTGGCTGTATTCCTTCCCACAATCTGCAAGGGAAGAGATTCAATGATGTATTCTCCATCTATTCATATGCGTATAGGTTTTGTCCCTTGGGGAGGTACATACATCCTGAGACTCAAGATACAGCTGCCTGCAGGCAAGGGTGACTGGCTTGAATCAGTTTCCTATCAGGATGTATGGAATTCACAGATCTTGAGATTGACAAGCTTTATCTCCTTTACTTCCCCACCTAAGTAGGCTGCAGCCCCTTGGCCCGCTTGCACTCTATTCATGGTTACTGTCTTTTCTTAACCCTGCGCTGCCCTCCTCACTCCCCACAACCCTCGGTGGGCGGTGGGCCGGAGGTGGTGGAGACAGACCTGGGAGTATGCAGGCAGGAGACTGTTTGCACCCGGTAAGTATGAGCATGTCTGAGACTTTCAAGGGGTGGTGTCAACAAAGCATTCGGCAGGCAAGAATGGAATTCAGAGCAGAGTTCTGGGCTAAAGATAGACATTTGAAGCCAACAGGAAGAAAGATAGCACTCAAATCCATGGCTGGGAAGAGAAGAGAGGCAAAGAGGTTCATGGAAAGAGAAGCCCCAATATGGTGCATAAATGTCAGGCAATCAAAATCCTCCTACGACAGCTTCTTAAGGGCAGTACCTCTGTTCTTGCAGTCAAGCACCACAGGTGGAACGGGTGTATAGACAGCCGTGGTCTAGACAGCCTGAAGGCCTCCACCACCGGTGACAAATGGGCACTTGAAAAGTGATTAGACCATCAGGGGGAACAATTCTGTCTCTGAGCATGTTGACGTTCTGGGGGTGCTTTGGGAATTTAGCTTGCAAGGGGAAGGTGATGGGGTATATTTACAAATTGCTGCAGAGTATTTCAGTAACCACAATTTTAATCCGTGATGAACTGCAAGACACTTTTCTTTTTGAAGCATATGGTCTCAAAGCCTCCAAGGAGTGGGGGAAAGCATTTGTTATAAGGCATTCTTAATAATCCACACTATTTCTAGTGGCCATGAGTTTGCTCAGTGAGAGGCGTTCTCCAGTAAAGTTGGTCCATTGTCACGACCAGTAAACAGAAAATGTACACCAATCATTCCCAACCTTAGCTGCAATCAACAAACACCATCTGATGAGCTTACAAACAAAAATCCAATCAATCAACCAAACAAAAAAAGAACTAAAACAAAAAAACTGGTGTCCCGAACCCTTTTGGAGGTTCAACCAGCCTGGGATGAGCCTCGCACTTCTGTACTTTTACAAGCTCTCCTAAGTGCCTCTGATGGCTGAAGGACTGGATGGGATGAGAATTCCGGCCTTCTGTCCTTACCAATCTAACACACTCATCTCCACGCACTTGCGCACTGCCTCTGCAGTTCTCCCAGAGGAACTTGAAGCCCCTGGGTTATCACATCCTTCTCCCCAGTTGCTCCTCAGTCTCTTCTGCCTAGCAGGCTGCCCCCTCCCTGGCCACAGCCAACATAGATTCTGAGGTTCTGCTGTTCACAGCAGCTTTCTTTCCAGTCTATTCTCTCTAGCTGATCTCATCCATTCCAGTTTCCACAAGGCTTTCATGCTGATGATGGGCAGGCTTATCTCCAGAACGGACCTGACTGGCCAAACATCCAAGACTGTGGAATTTATAATTTACAGACTGGCACAGTGTTTGTACTAGAGAATACCTTAAATTGAATCTTTAAAATGGTAATGGGATGGAGTTAACCCAATTACACAGGTGTGGCAGACACACCCTGGCGAAGCCCTGTCTCCTAATATCCATGCGTGTCTTCCCTCCCTGAGAGTGTGGGCAAGGCCTGCGACTTACTTCTAACTGAATGTGGCACAAGTGAAAGGATTTTACACATGTGATGAAGGCCTTTAATCAGTTGATTGAGTTAGTCAAAGATTAGGCTGCAGGGGCCTCACCTATATAAGAAGAGCCCTTCAGAGGCTGACACCTTCCCTGAAACAAGACCTCACACAAGCAGCATAAACCTTCGAAGAAGCAAATTGCTGTGAATCTACAGCCCTGAGGAAGTCTGTCTACAATCTGAGAGAGCTGGAAGTGAATCCTTCCTGACTTGAACCTCAGACGAGAACAAAGAGCAGCTGCCACCCTGATTTCAGCCCTTGCCAGACTCCTAACCGGCATTATGTGCTGTTTAACAATGTGTTATTCAGCAGTAGATAACTAATAACATCTTATGCTAAAAGCTGAAACCCTGCATCTTGGCATTTCCTCCTTGGACTCACTTGCCACTGACCAAAACCTACTCATGGCAGTGAGAAGAGCAGGTAAGAGACAGGCATTAGTGAGGCAGAAGCTGTGTGCCCACGACCCTTGGGCCCTGGGACTGAGCAGAGGAACAGTATTCTATTGGTAAATGGTAACCTCTACACTAATGGTAAAGGTTGGCAACACTGGCAAATGGGAAATGTCATGGCTCTAGAATGTGCTGTTGATCAGATCAGCAGCCTGCATACAGAAGGTGAAATAATTTTCTTTTTGTGATCAGAGGCAGTCTCTTTTGTTCTAGCAGCAAACGGTAACTGCAGAATCCTGGGCTTGCCTGACGATAACAGGTGTTCACTATGAGGCAGTGTCAATGTTCAGAGAGATTTTATCATCTTCTTGACCTGCCTCAGTCGGCCAGAGCTGGGGTCTTGTTCGAATACACCACCCATGTATGACAAGGGAGATTTCATGAGAATAACAAAACACCTTTACATACACACAGAACCCTTAAGATGGGTATGACATAAAAGATCCCATTT
This sequence comes from Rhinolophus hipposideros, assembly GCF_964194185.1. NCBI lineage: Eukaryota > Metazoa > Chordata > Mammalia > Chiroptera > Rhinolophidae > Rhinolophus > Rhinolophus hipposideros. The sequence goes on along the minus strand of NC_138052.1, from coordinate 29,741,112 downwards.
CAAGACAGCCCAAGCCTAAAATTCTGTGGCCTAGTCACCTCCCTCTTCTCTGTGCTAACATTTCAAGCTTTGCAATAAGCTACAGCCACAAAGCTTTAGCCCATATGTTTGAAATAAGAAAGTCCTCCTTCAGACAACAGGAAAAGGAGGCGGCATGGTAGAAAGGTCTGATTTGTTACCGATCCTTTTGAATGGCGCTGGTAAGCCAACAGTTACTGACAACAGCAGAGAAGGTGATTTTTCTGAAAAGCAAGGGAGCCACTCAGGGAGGTAGGTAGAGGGGAAGTGGGAGAGTTGATTTCTATAGCACCAGATGAGATGTTGGAGGTCATCTGATTTCTCTCATTTGTCCTATGACACAATTTCAGAGATATAAAGATGACAAAATCACCAGCCAATTAAAGAGCACAGAAAATATTAAAACCTGCTCAACAAATTCTATTTTACTGCACTGTGCTGTCTTGTTTTCCAAATGATGTCTCCTCTGAAAAATATAATTCTGTGCCCTTTCGAGACTTGTGGTCACTGAAGTTGGTAAGGAATATTACCGTGTTTCCCCAAAAACAATAACTAGCCAGCCCATCAGCTCTCATGCGTCTTTGGGAACAAAAATTAATATAATTTTACTATAAGATCTTATTTTACTATAAGATCAGGTATTATATTACATTATATTATACCCGGTCTTATTTTAATATAAGACCGGGTCTTAATATTAATTTTTGCTCCAAAAGACGCATGAGAGCTGGTGGCCCGGCTAGGTCTTCTTTTCCGGGAAACGGTGGTGTTACACAATCTCCGCTGCATTACATAATACAACTGTCCATACTGCAGCCAGTCTTCAGGGCATTAGTGACTATGGAAAAGCTCTAGACTAATTGCTCAGTCTTAGATCCCTCTTCATTTACGTCCTTGGTGACAAACCAGGGACCTATAGGCCACACATATTCCTCCACCAGGCTTTTCTGGAATTTCAGGAACTTGCTTTTCTTACAGATGGGGAAACGAAGGTCCAGAAAGGGCTGACACAGGCAGGTTCTGGCCCACACCCAGTTCCCAATGCCTCCTGCTGATTGAGAGCTTCGCACTTACCGGCCAGGTCAGACAGAGGATAAACTGATTGGTTTGGGTTTGCTGGGTGGATGCTGGCTAGAAGCCACAGTTGCATCTAATGCACTCAGTCTGAGAAGCAAAAAACAAACATTAATTGTCTGGTGGTGTAAGAGTGGGGGAGGCTGTTTTCCAAAAGAAATATAAAATTCTGCTATAGGTGTTGCCAATAAGTGGACCAAAAAATATAGTATTTCTTTGAAGAGCACTTTTTTCACATTATAGATGGATGCAGTGGTTTAAGAGTATTGACTACCTAAGCTTAATTCCTGGTTCAGTTAACTACCAGCTACACGACATAGGGCAAGTTATCTAACTTCTCCAAACATAATTTTCCTGACGTGTAAATGGGAAAAACAACAGCACTGAATGAAATGAAAAAGTCACTGAGAAAGAACTTTACATGCTCCATGACACAAGATTATTACATTGTGGTTAATGATTAAAAATATCTCATCTTACAGAATAAAATATTCAGTTACCTGAGATACCTTTAACCTTTTGAAATTTAATTTGCCAAATCAGTCAAGGGACAACAAAACATTTCAGTCTATACTATTACTGATCAACAAAATTTGTTCAAAACACATATAGCATTGTACTCACATACAGCTGTATATAGAGTGTTTCCCCCAAAATCAGACCTAGCAGGACCAGCTCTAATGCATCTTTTGGAGCAAAAAATAGTATGACCTGTTCTTAATATAAGACCAAGTATAATATAATACCCAGTCTTATATAATAATATTTAATACTGGGCCTTATATATGACCGAGTCTTATATTAATTTTTGCTCCAAAAGACGCATTAGAGCTCATAGTCCGGCTAGGTCTTATTTTCGGGGAAACAAGGTACTAGGGAGAAGTTTCTGAAATGGTAGTCCTCTATAGTCTCTCCCCCCCCACCCAAACAAACTTGGTAATAAAAAACACTAAGCATAGTTGCAAACATTGTATATCCTATTTTTAAAAAGAATGTGTATTTTTTAAATGTACCCTCCAGATATTTTTACTTTTCCCTTGGTCTTTTGCAAAAGAAAGATATGTGACACATCCTGAAACATACTTGCATTATGGTAATTGGTCATAATGATGGTCTTGAAAAACGATGATCTAGGAAAAAGGGTACTCTCTTTAGGAAGGCAGAAGACTTCAGTTTATGAATATTTTTATCTGTGCTGAATTACAAGATATCCCAGCACAGTTACCCCTTTGTTTAAAACAATATACAAACCTGCTACTCACCCCATCGAGAAACTCATTCTCCGAGGACTGTAGAGCTTACTGAACCGCAAGTACCAACTCTAGTTTCTTCAGAAAACCAAGAGATAGTGGTATTGCCCACGCAAAAATAAACCATTCTTCAATTTAATAAGGTGAAAATAAATACCTGTCACGTAAGTTTTTGAAAAGCACTGGCAAAACGTGTGTGCAAGTAACTGAGATGCCATCCATGCAACAGTTACAACCACCCAAATAAGGCAGGCTTATTTTTCTACTTTACTTCAAAAAGAACAAATAAATTGGTTATCAGTCTTTGATAAATTCTGGGTTTGCCACATCTCCAGAAACTGTACAAATGGATGAATACTTTTGTTTTACTTAAATTTTTTATAACATGTATATCACACAAGGCAAATTCACTTCATGCTTTGCTTCAGTAAAATGGAAAAAAAGCTTTCTCTGAAAATGGCACTAAAGTTGGTTTAAGTTCTTAATGGCAAGGAGATACACCCAACTATATAAGCAGAATGAACACAGTCATAATACATATATCGAATCAAAATTATTTCCTTTATATCATCAGCAATGAGGAACTCCAGAGGTAGTATGGCAGAAACGAGCATGGATCCTATCAGGTCACAACCAATGAAGAAATGAAATTTATTTTTTTCTATGGTTTTGCCCATAAATTGCTTTATACATTTAGGACCTGAATAAAAATCACTCTCAGCAGAAATCTTGGCCCATTAATTTAACTGACATATCAGTTTACAACTTTCAGGACTGCAGATATAAAAAATGTAAAGTATAAAACTATGTAAGTTTGAAATGGTTTTCATCATATTCATTAAAAATATTTACATTTCTCAGTACTTACTTGACAAAACTCCCTTGCAATATAATTCTACTCTAAACTTTTATTTATAAAATGAGGCTCATTTATGAGATTTCAATGAATGCTCTACTGCAAATTACCTACATTCCATAAAATATTTCAAGAACTTTTCATATCAAAGGTAGTTTATATTGGATTATTTGAAACCCAATAGTGCTCACAGGTGAGCTTCTTATAATTCTTTTCATTAATGCTTGGAAAGCACTGTGAAAATGGAAAGTGCTGTTAAGTGCTATCATCTCCCTTAAATTTTTATTTATACTGTGTGCACATTGTGAAATAAACACATATGCAGCATGTCCATGTTTTGATATGTATTTTTATTTCCCTGCAGTTTTCACTTATCAAGAACAAGTAACAGGGAAAGTTGTCTGAACTAGTGCATAAACAAACATTCTGAAACACCACTACACGTATCTAATTTACAAGAACCGTATAAAAAAAGTCACTAAAACACTACACTATGAAGGTGTCCAACGCTTACAGTCAGACTTTTTCCAACCCGTTACTTGCCTTGTAGCCACAGGAAAACTCTCCAAAATTGAAAAGACAATCTTGCCACAACCCTCCCCACCCCCCAACACCTGGGATGGCTCGATATCTAGACTTCCAATAATTATTGCAATGATATAATGCAATACATACCTGGTAAAATATCCTTTATGTGGTGTGTTACAGTTTTAAAGCCAGTTAAAATATGCAGTCTTCAGATAAAATGTAATCCTTGAAAAATTTTCTTATCTGCACAGTTTAAATGTGCTAGATGCATAATTTTTCCTAGTCCATTTTTTCTGTGTAATTATTTTTTATAAACTGGTATTATAAATAGAAATATACATTCAAAATATATGGAAAAGTGAGTTACTACATTAAATTTGCATGTATCGATCCATCCCTTTCCCCTGCACAGTAATAGAAAATACTATTTTGCCTTGAACTTCATATTTGACAGTGAAATGCCACTAAAGTATTTACCAAAAAGTCCATCTAGTCAAATTGTGAAACAAAATGAACCAAGTGAAAACTTTACAGCTCCTTTAGAAAAAAATTACAAGAATTTCATTTCCTAGCTATGAATCTTTAACTTTTTAGACACAAAGTTGGATTTATTTTTACAAGATACAAAATGTAAACATGGCAAAATAAATAGTTAAAACAAGTGATGCAGGATCCCATTTCATGCTCATGATCCCATTAAAGAATTATTTTTTAAAATCCATTCAGTTGCAAATTCAAGTGCAAAAGCATGATGATGAATATCTACTATTCAAGTAACAGAAATAATATTGATGATACAAATAAACTATTTTACAAGGTAGTGATTTCCCCAATTTTACAAAATATACATCATATATCGATTACACATCTGATATGCTGTAGTCCATTTGGGTCCATTGTTATGCTCTGTGATCCACAGAGCGTCGCCTTTCGCATTCGGCTGGAATATGAATGACTGCACACCACCAGCACAGCTCAAAGCCACATGTTTTAGGTTATGTCACTTCCATAGCTACTGTGGTCTCTGCTATTCCATTTAAACCCAATCTTTCTGGTTCATGGTTCTCTCTATAATAAGGCAAAGAGTAAAATAAACATTAACATTCTCTAGAATATGTTATCACTTAGTATTTATAGATATGCTTTTATGCAACTAAACATGTACTTCCCAAGAACATATACCATTTTTACAATTTCTATACAGGAATGAGAAAAAGTTTCCTTCAGCTAAGAAGTCCTATTAATTATTAATTCCTTGATTATAACTATTTACTTAGGACAGAAAGTAATTTAACGTATTTCAGTATAAGCCAGTGATAAATTACTTATGAAATATATAACACAGGACAATCTAAGTTTTTTACAATAGATGGAGATTATGATGGTCAAAAACAGTAGTCATTAAGAGCATAATACTACTTAATAACTTTCCACCACAGTTTAATTTTACAGCTTTAAGGTCATGTAATTATGAATCCATGCAAATAATTTTTTTCTGATTCACTGTTCTCATATATTAGTCTTATAGAAAGAAATATAAAAAATACTCTGAAATACATTATATCAGATTTAGTTAATACAGAATATTCTAAATTTTAATGCACACATAGGATAATTTACTTTCCTTTTGTGTTTAATGTTGAAGAAAACACAAACATTGACTTGAAAATTAAACCTCTGACATGGAAGTTAATAATAACAACTCAAACTTCCAGACTGTCTAAACAACCAAAAAGTAATATAAGAGTAACTGAAGCTTCTAAAATACGCTGCTTTTTTGGGGGGTTTGATGGTTCCCTATTTGACGTGGACTTTTCTTTGGGTTTTTTACAATCCTGATTGGCATTTAAACACCCTACGAGTGACCTCAAACAAAAAATTTAAGTCACTGAGCTTTACACTAAGCAGATACTCAATTATCTGTTGAAAAGCAAGTCAATCAACAGACATCTACTGCTTGAGCATTATAAAAAACAAAAACGTCTTTTTCCTCCCACAGGACAACCAGCAGAAAGGGACAGAACAATGTTTGAATCAAGCACATGTGTGCGTGCGCGCGCGCACACACACACACACACACACACACACACACACACACACCTTGCTATGCTGCTGATGGCACTGCTGGGAGTAACCTTTGGCACTCTGTCCATACTGGCAGCAACTGTGGCAAGTTTTAAGGCTGTTGGCGATGGTGCTGAAGTCCGTGTGTTGATGTGCACGTTGACTGGAGAAACAACACTGACGTTATTGAGGTGCACTGCGTTTGTCAGGCAAGAATTGTTCATGGGAAGTGTTTGAGGGCTGCTCGTGCACAATGCTGGGATTAAGTGGTTTGTAGTGGTGTGGCCAACTGTCCTTACAAGTTGTACAGCTGAAATCCCTGGGCTGGATGATAAAGCCATATTGGTGGAGTACAATGTTTTCGAGGTTCCTGAAGGAGAAACAAAAAATCATTCAATTCATATCACAAGACGTTAATTACACTCTTAAAGAATTAGGAGTTTAATAATACAAATAAATGCAAACATTTGTATTCTAATTAAATGCCAAGTTAACTTTCCCTGGAACAGCCTCTCCAAAGACAGCTTCTGATCAGCAAGTACAACATACTCACCTGTTATAACCCCAAAGACAGACACCCTATTTCTACTGGCCTGCATTAAAGGGCTTTGCGGGGCTGGCCCGGTGGCTCAGGTGGTTGGAGCTCAGTGCTCCTAACGCCGAAGGCTGCTGGTTCGATTCCCACATGGGCCAGTGGGCTCTCAACCACAAGGTTGCCAGTTCAATTCCTCGAGTCCCGCAAGGGATGGTGGGCTCCGCCCCCTGCAACTAAGATTGAACACGGCACCTTGAGCTGAGCTGCGGCTGAGCTCCCGGATGGCTCAGTTGGTTGGAGCGTGTCTTGTCAACCACAAGGTTGCCAGTTTGACTCCTGCAAGGGATGGTGGGCTGCGCCCCCTGCAACTAGCAATGGCAACTGGACCTGGAGCTGAGCTGCACCCTCCACAACTAAGACTGAAAGTACAATAACTTGACTTGGAAAAGTCCCAGAAGTACACACTGTTCCCCAATAAACTGCTGTTCCCCTTCCTTCCCCAATAAAATCTTTAAAAAAAAAGAAAGAAAAGAAAAAAGGGCCCTTACAAACTATTCTGCTGCCTCCGTATTTGGAAACTGTGTAACAGGACAGAGAGGTTGAGGGCAGGTGAAAATGAGAGTTGGATTTCCATTAGAATTTATACATGTAAGAGCATCAGCAAGGAGAGGCAACCAGGATCGTGAGTACATGTAAGCTAAGTGGCAAATCCTAAGGTCTGACAGTAGTTAGGGGGCGACAGGAACAGCAAGTCTTGGAGGACTCAGGGCAGTGAGAAGCTCACAGGGTTTCAGTCATACTGTATTTCAACAGGAGGGGTCAGAGAAAGCAGGCCTATGAGTATGGAAGAGCGGGAAGGTGGGCCTGATTTCAAGCTTATTGACAGACCATCCCAGATTATATTTCGCCTTCTTATCAATGCATGGATACTTCAATGGTGATGGCCATTAGCTTGATGCATTTCCTAAGATGTGCGGCAACTGGCAGTCCATGGGTGAAAAGAGACAGGGTGGACAGTTCCACGGGTAGGTAAACAGTGGGTGCAGGAAGAAAGAGAAGGCAGGCCCTATGTGAATTCTGACAACATGCAGCTATTCCACCACACCTATCCATAGAAATTCTGAAGGGCGCTGAGTGACTTCCTGTACAAAGTATTCCCCTTGGACTTAAAAAACAAAACCCATACCTGAAATCAGTGCGTTACAACTTCGAGCTAGTCCCTCCCGCATGCGCGCACAGGCTCACCTGAAGGCTGGACAACACCGTTTATGTTGTTGTGGCCAGTGTTCTGCTCCTTGGCGGCCTCACTGCGACCTGGAACAGGCGCACTGACTACTGCAGATGCAGCAAAGTGGGCGCTGGCTGAGTCAAGGGTTTTAGACATACAGTCAGAGGCGCTTGAGCCCTGGAACACGGACAGAATTAGAGTCTCAGTATTTTAGATGTGATTCCATGAACATATTAAGAAACTGGCAAACCCAAGAGACTGTTGTCATTTTCATTTTGATCAGTTAAACATGGAGACATAGTCTATGGAGTCCTTGAGGAGGACTCCATAGACTATTCTTGGCATATGAAGCAGGGAAGTGACTGAAAACTGGGAAGCAAGAAACTATTTCTAAGAATTGGGGGATTAAAACACCCAACCTTTAATGCTCTATTAATTTTTCCAGTAAGTGTTAATGAATGCCTTAAACATTACTCGATAATCTCGATACCACGGGCAAAATGAACGAAATCACAGAGATGACTAAAAGTCGTTTTTGTCACAGTGTAAAACGTATGTTTTGGCCTAAGTTTGCAGTAGAGGCCACACACACTTTAGGCTGGTTACCCAAGGGACTCACAGAAGCAAATGAAGGCAAGTAATAGCGGTTGCTCTTGATTCTGTGTTAACATTGGTTAGGTCTCGCCAACAGCGCAGAATGTGGGCCAGTCCCAAGCCCACCCTGGAGTGGTGAGGGTCCCAGGGTCCCTGAGATTTTCCTGTTGCTGGACTCGGATCTCCAAGATGAGGGTATTGACCCTTTGGGAATGAGATGAACTACCACGGGCACGTGCCGTCCTGAGAGCTCAACGGAACTGAGCTGATCTCAGTTATTATTTTAGAATTACTTTTAGAATTACGAAGCAACAAAACTTAAAGACCTAAAACACTAGGTTTATTTTCTTCAGATGGCTCAAACGTGAAACACTCTTTTCAATTACAGTTTTGTTTTTAGTGGCTTATTCAACAGAAATGTATTCTCCTACAGTTCTGGAGGGCAGAGGTCCAAACGAGCCTTACAGAGCTCTACCGAGGTACTGAAGCGGTTTCCTTCTCTGGCAGTTACAGTTTCATAAGGTATTTTTATTCTTATCCACAGTGTCTTCATTTAGTGGTGTTTATGGAAAAACCTCACCTCGTGGCATTTCTTTTCTTCAGGGAAATGTGATTCAAGGAGGCAAGGGGGCTATGTTGTTTAGATTGGTTGCACAATTCAAGAGAATTACCTTTCAGCTCACGGAGGACATCCACATTGCTCTTAAACATACAGTTAAGGAAGGGGTGAGCAAAGTTATATCCTTGAAAAAAATATTTTGGGGGGAGTAGGGTGGGGGATGACCATTCTAAGAGTATATAATTACTTTTATGAATTCTCAATAACCTTTCAAAAAAAAAGTAGTTACCTTTTTCCTAAATTAAAACACTGAGTGACTAAATTTTTCCTAAATTAAAACACCATGTTTTGCTTTAGTGCTCCTCTCATAAAATATAAACGAGTCACTTAAAAATTATGTAAATTAACTAAAAAGACACTTAGGTTTCATCTCCAAAATTAAGAGTGGCAATATCAAAGTTACTGTCTGTGACTTTACTAAAATTGAACAAAACTACATAATTAGGAGAGAAAGGGAGACGTAGGCATGATGACAAGCCCCCGCTAACCTGTGCTTTTGGATGTGTCTGCTGCGAGGAATGCTGAGATTGCTGTTTCTGCTGAAGCTGAGCAAGTTGCTGCCTTTGCATTTGAACTAACTGCTGTTGATGTGTCTGGAACTGCTCTTCTGTGATACCCCCTGTTACTGATAAAGGACATTCATTTCAGAAACAAGTGTGTTTTAAAGTACTTTTAACAACAGAAATAGAACACAAACATACAATTATTCCATAATTAAGATGAAAAGCAAGTACAAATCACAATATACATTGTCAGCAAAGAACCCAATAAAAATAACAAATCTTTCAGCCAAACAGTTGCTTATGCTAATATCCATGATTTTATGCTAAAAAAGCTCCTGTATGTTGTTTTTACTGTATAACATAGTTCTTACATGAGAATTCTACCATTTGTTTAGACTTAGTATCTTTGAGATCACTCTGAATTCTCTACATTATGGAAGCTATATAATGAGAAAAAGTTTGATTTACTAGTGCAAATAATAATGCTTATGTTATAGGGTTAGTAAGAAAGCAGGACTATCTGCAAGAATGTAAATGATTCTGACTGCTGGTTTCTATCTATGACACTGAAGTGGAAATACCTTTTCTCTGATTATAAATCAGAGTGGAAGACAAAGACGTTCATCTAACATAACCATAAACCATGTTTAAGCCAAGAGATTAGATGCCTAAAATAAGTCCCATCTATAAAAATATGGGCTAGAAATCAGAGAGGTGTTCAGAAAATTAAAGATACAATGTATCCTCAGACATAAGCAATTACGGTGCAACCAACTGTGTTAAAAGTAACTGCAAATAAAAACAAAACATCTAAAACTTTGTTTAAAATATTGTGTAAGAAAAAGTTATCACAGGAAACATTTTTCTCAAAGAAATATAAACAAACTTTGTTACTTAAGTAGATCACGGTAAAATGATTTAGAGGACATAAAGCTATTTCCACAGAAGTTAGTATGCCATTAGAGTCAAGAAATATTAAATCACATCAGAATACATGTACTACTGAATCATTCTGCTCTATTTTTCTTTATTGCTTTCTTTCCTCTTTCCCAACTATTTCATTCAGTGAACAAGTATTTACTGTGTACTATGATGCAGAGTGCTGCATTAAGAGTTAAGAGGACTACAGGGAAAAACAAATTAAGAAGATGGTCTTTACTATAAAGTCCTACAGGGTAGCTGGAGAGAAAAGAAAGGACACATGTGAAGAAATACCAACTAATATATGAAACAACCTTTAAATGCAATTGAGCATATAATCAATATGACCTGAAAGAGTTTAGATAGACTACACCCTTAACCTAGCTTATTTACCTACCCCTCAAAGAGTTTTGTTTAGTAGGATCACAAATGGGAAACTAAAAAAGATTTTTTTAATGGTAAACTAGAGTCTATTGTCTATAAAAGGGGGAGATGGGCCTCAGAGACGGACAGTTTTAGATATGCCCCTATTTCTGTTTCACACCATTCTCATTAAAATTTGTATTAGACAATGAGGGGAAAACAGTTCTTAGGTACCAATTTTACTTTTAGAAGATTAAAAACCTGGGGTTATGATAGTGCTCACTCTAAAATTTCACTGTTACCTGTATTTTTGAAGCACACATTAGTTATCTTAATTACCAACAAAATCAAATGTCTTTCTTTACACGTTAAATTCACTGCAAGTGTTCTACTTTTAAATGAAAAAAAGAATTTTAATTCTCAATTTATAATCTTCAAAATCAAATGTAAATGTGAAGTATTCATGAATTTTGTTTGAAAATTCATGTTTGAAAACCTTGGGAAAGAGGTGAAAAACAGTTTAGATACAAAGGCAGGACGGAAAAATTAAACCCAAATAAATCTGTTTGAGTAGTAAGTATTGTAAGGGTGTGTATCAATGCAAAAGAAATAGACTTGGAATCTGACGTTAACACGGTCTACTCTTTCCCATCCAGCACTATGCTTGTCCAGAGATAAGGTTTAGATGTGCTAGAAAGGTGAGGGTCACGGGTTAACTTAAGTGAGGAATAAATCAAATAAAGAGAACATACTCTTAGTGGCTATTTTAAAATTGAGAGAAAAACGAGAAGTTTTTCATTTTCCCAAATCTTGGAAGTCAGACAATCATAAAATCTTACTAATTTAGAATTAAGTATGTATCTAACTTAGTAGAAAAAACCAAATTGTACTTTTTTTAAATGAAAAAAACTTTTGGTTGGTAGTCCATGGCTAATAAGTGTTGCCAATTGTAGGCGTTCTATTTGCTTTTATGAACAGATGATCACTTATGTAGACAAAAAGGGATGCTAATAAAAACTGTCTGTCCGGGGGCATATGACTACTTATCACCCTGGTCTTGTTGAGACCATTAGTTTGCTCAGGAACCCCAACTTCTTCCCATAGAAAACTCATAAAATGCCAACCAAGGCTCAATCCAAATTATTCAAATTAATGGTCAATGTTTCCTAACCTTTTAAAAGTTAGGCTAAATTAATTTGGGGAACTTATCCAATAATGTTGTAGGGGTTTTGTTGGGTATCCGATGGGCATGCGTCCTATTTGGGAGACCACCTCAGGGATGGTGTGGATGCCTGATCGTGGCGTTGTGCACCAGAGGCTAAACATTAATGAATGCCAACTATAATTTTATGTGTGTGATGTGATGGCTGGGTGTGAGGTGGGAGGGATGGTGGGTGGGGGGAGGGGGGTTCACAGTATGAGGGATGTAGATGGTGGGCGTCTAAGTATTATCTTGTCTTGTACACCTGAAACTAATAAAAAAAATAAAATAAAAAATAAAAAAATAAAATAAAAGTTAGGCTGACTTCGATACCAAAAAAATCTCATCCCTAATTCCATTACTGGTTGAGAATCACTGATATTAACTTAATTTAATTCTATTAATATAAATATGCTTTAAAAAAATCACATTCGGGGCTGGCCCGGTAGCTCAGGCGGTTAGAGCTCCACGCTCCTAAGTCCGTAGGCTGCCAGTTCGATTCCCACATGAGTCAGTGGGCTCTCATCCACAAGGTTGCCAGTTTGATTCCTCGAGTCCCACAAGGGATGGTGGGCAGTGCCCCCTGCAACTGGGATTGAACACGGCACCTTGAGCTGAGCTTGCAGATGGCTCAGTTGGTTGGAGCGCGTCCTCTCAATCACAAGGTTGCAAGGGATGGTGGGCTGTGCCCTCTGCAACTAGAAACGGTAACTGGACCTTGAGCTGAGCTGCGTCCTCCACAACTAAGACTGAAAACACAACAACTTGAAGCTGAACGGCACCCTCCACAACTAAGATCGAAAGAACAACTTGACTTGGGAAAAAAAAAAAAAAAGTACACACTGTTCCCCAATAAAGTCCTGTTCCCCTTCCCCAATAAAATCTTAAAAAAAAAAAAAAATTGCATTCATTTTTTTCTCTTTCCCCTCATCTCCACATCAGCATGATATAGCCATTCTTTTTATCTAGCCTTTCCTTTACTAAAAGATGTTTGTGCCTGAAACCAGCTGATATTACGCATTCAGAATTTTCTAGAGCATTGTTTTGTATTATTTCAACTATTATTTAGACAAAAATAGCAATTAGTAACCGTGACACAGAACTGGAACACATACAAAAAACATCCTTTCTGACTAGCTTCCATTTTGGGTGAATGGCAAGTGGTAAGAAAAGTATGGTTTCAATGACACAGTACTTAATTACCATTCTCAGGTTTGATTTACTGGTAGGTGGAGGATGGCAATTTGATTGAAAGTACCTTCTTCCTACTGATTATTTTTCCTTTTAAACATTACCTTAATACTTCCGTAAGAGATTCTTTCTTACATTCACTTTCAATCATCGAGACAGCATTAAAACACCAGGAAAAGCTAACAGTTACAGCATGAAGAAAACTGTTTAGGAATGAGATACAGGATTGGGGCCCAGCTTTGGGTGGGTGGCAGTGGCACAAAGAGGAAATGGGAATGTACAAAAAAGCTTTATCTGTTCCTGTTGGTTAGGGCCAACCTAAATTATTTCTACTAGTTCCCCTTAAGTTGCTCGCTTAGAAGTGAAATTCATGCCGGTTATAAATCTACCCTACCCTACCCCTCCAAGTCCTATCAGTTTAAAAATAACCACAAATTGAATGTTTGGTGAAGATTGCAGTATTTCACTATTCCAGACGGATGGGAAGTGTTGCTTTCCCAAGTAAAAAGTTTTGCAAAACTCCCTGGGTAACACATTCTAATAGATAAGTATATATATTACAGAATTTTCCCTTTTATATATGCAAATGTCATTCTATACATTAGCAACAGATTTACATCTCTAAATATTTTGTGTATATAACCGGCAATCTTTTTTTCATTAAAGCCCAAACTTTTCAGACTATCTTCTTTCTTTCTGGCTCATTACCTATCTTGGATTTACCAGTTTGCTTTATTCCTCAGATAAATCCAGGTACCTTTCTGAAAACACTAGTCACAATCCTTGGAAGGCTGATTGTTTTCAAAGGTCCTATGCGTCCCTTCTTTCTTCCTTCACCTTTCAGGCATGTGGTTCCTACCTGGTGGTCTGCCAGGTTGATCGCTTATCACCTTTCCCTCTCATACTCCAATAGAAATCCATCAAAAACACACTCCAGGTCTCACCCCTAGACTTTACAGTGGTGTAATTCTAAAGCTCTACATCACTGTTTCTTAAACTTGGGTCCACAGAGATATTCTTGACTGCACGTGCATCTTTACAAGGCTTTGGTAACTTTGTATTGTTGTTTCATTGACAAACCATGAAAAGTCTAATAGAAACACATTCTAAATCTTCTGGATGACTGTCTCACAAGAGAGTATAAACATGATTTTTGTGCTTCTCCCTGCCTTTGTAAAACAATCCTTCTGCTTTTAACGCAGCATTTCTCAAAGTGGGCTAAGATGATGTATTCTTGGGAAGCCATGAATTTTTTAAACAGCCTAGACCAAGTTCACATATTTTAATGAAGAACACCTAACGTAGTAGTAAGGATTATCTAAAAGTCACAACAAATATATGACCCAGCATTTCTTCATCAACCAGGTAGGTCCTTATTACAAAAGTTTTTAAAAAAAGTTTTATTACAAAAGCTTTATTGAAGCAATGCTGACTACATGCAATTTTTGTGTTTGTGAAGACAGATCTGGGGGCTGTACTGAGGTGGGGTGGGAGAGAGAGGTCCTATTTTAAACTTTCCAGGTCATAGTGAGGAGTCAGGTGGAAGTTCACATAAACCACTAAAACTACTCTGAGGACAAATCTTCCCTCCTTGAAAGCTGACATAAGCTGTCCAGGACTATACACATCCTACAATGCAACTCTCACAGCTAGAGGCAAATTAACAAACTGCAAAACTATGGGGGTAGGGTGGGTAGAAATGGGAGAGGGGGATGGGAGAAGAGGAACAAATAAGATGTGAAGATAAAGAAAACAGACTAACAATCCATTTAAACTTCTGATACTCAAGCTCAATAGTTACAATGAAAATTTCGTTATTACTAACTTTAGCGTCAAAATAAAATCTTTGAATTCCTGAAGTCTGAATCCCTTTCTTACCTTTGGAAGTGACCCTAACTAAAAAAAATAAATCCTTGTGAGGACCTAAGCTAGCTGATAAAACATAGTTCTACCTATCCTGAAACTTTTATGCTTGCAAATATTTTATAGCAATTTAAGAAAGGGAAGAGAAACTGGAAAAATTAAAAATCAGGAATTTCTCTTGGAAAACTGTCTAAAATGTTGGTTATTTTAAAAATTAGTAATATTAAGATATCTGAAGCTGGTCAAAAAATCTGCTAG
The DNA here is from genome assembly GCF_964194185.1 of Rhinolophus hipposideros. Lineage (NCBI taxonomy): Eukaryota > Metazoa > Chordata > Mammalia > Chiroptera > Rhinolophidae > Rhinolophus > Rhinolophus hipposideros. Next base: position 29,726,046 of record NC_138052.1, on the reverse strand, counting down.
TCTCTCTATGCAGTATACTAAGACAAATGAGGAAAGAAAAAAATGTTAATTTACAATATTGCATTAGTCAAAATCAAGATTAAATGTAAATTAACCCACCCCTTCAAATCTGAACAAGCAAAGCTACTTTTAGATGTGAAATATATTTTCTTAAGGTTGAGATTTAAGAACAGTATCTCAAAAGAATAGTTAAATAATATTGCACTTTGAAATGACTAAAAACTTTATCATCTATTTCTATAAAGAATGTAATATTTGCAATGTGTTGTAAACTGCTTGAAGGTAAGAATTATTGTCTTGTAAAACTTTGCAACTTTTTAAAAAAATTTGCAGCTTTTAAACAATATAGTACTTTGCATATAATAAATCCTAAACAGTTATGTATGAAATTAATTTTCCTTCGTTATTCACTTGTCATTTTCAGCACAACCTTTCCTTTCTCTGTCTTGATTCTATTCTTTGCGTGAATTTTTAAATTAAGAAAACAACTTTACCTTACTTAATAGTTAATAAGATATGTCTCTGCTTTAAAATGAAGTCTTTAGTTTTAGTTCTTCTAATACCTGGGAAACACATTTTAATTTGTTGTCCTTTAAGCCCTTTATGTATGATATCAAAAATTATACTTAGAATATTTTAGGACACAGGGATTATGACTTGAAAAATATTAACTGAGTTATTGATAACATAAAAGAAAATTCTTTGCCACCACCCCTCAAGTGCTAGTTTTTTTTTAAGAACTAAGGAACTAGTGATACAAATAAATAATGAGTGTCAAGTGTATTATGTTTCTATTTCTGATTAAACCATTTATTTGCTGGATTTCCCAATTGTGAAACAGACAATTTAGTACTTGTAATTTGTCTAGCTCCGTGATATTCTCTGCCAGGTAAAAATATGGTCCTGTGTCAGTCTTGTTACTCTTATTAAAGACACATGCTTTTACCGCCAAGGCAACTAACAAGCAGAAGGCAAGTATTAAAGACACACAGATTAAAAGAAACTAAGTACAGGAGGATTCAATCCCTTGTATACTTGTATGTCCATCAAATATAAGAACAAAACTTTCTAAGCCGAAACACCTACATCCTATGCCTTAGGCAGTTGAAGCAATTTCTATCAATACGTACTGAATTGTAAGTGAACCCACTACCTCACCAGAACTGAGAAAACTATGTAAAGAATATAACTGGTACAAATGGGTACTTAAAACTGTGACTCTTTTTCAATTATTTACAAAAATGCTGTTAAAAGGCTTGTTTCATTATGCATTTATAAACCTGTGTCTAGTATTTTGAAACAAAAGAAATTTGTTAAAAACAGAAAAAAAAACCTGTGGCCTCAATAACTAGAGCATCACACTTAGGAGAGAAGGGAAACTTTAAACAAAATCCTTTACTCCAGTAACAAATAATGAAATATATATTTGAAAAACACAATTAGAAAAACATTCATTCTAATGTATCTTAGTTACTTAAGCCTTGAATTTTTTCAAGGGAAGAAATAAATGATATTATGCCAACAGTATGAAAACACATAAGACAGTAAAAACTACACAGACCAGAAAAGACTATTTTTTTCCGATGGTAGGGAGAAGGCAAAAATAAAAAAAATCTTATTGTCTACGATGTTATGATTTAAAAGTTTTACTTTTAATGCTTTCTTTAAAAAAATAGTTCTTTTCTGTTATAGCTGACATTCAACATAGTTTCAGGTGTACAGCACAGTGAGTAGACATTTATATAATTTATTCAATGATCCCCCCGATTAGTCTAGCACCCACCTGGCACTATACATAGTTGTTACAACATATTGACTATATTCTCTATGCTGTTCTTTTATATCCCTGTCACTGTTTTGTAACTACTGTGCTTCCCCGAAAATAAGACCTAACCGGAAAACAAGCCCTAGCATGATTTTTCAGGATGACATCCCCTGAACATAAGCCCTAATGTGTCTTTTGGAGCAAACTTAATATAAGACCCGGTCTTATTTTCAGGAAAACACAGTACCTACTTGTATTTCTTAATCCCTTCAATATTTTTCACCCAGCTCCTCAACAACCATCCCTCCCCTCTGGCAACCATCTTTGTATATGAGTTTGTTTATTTTGTTCTTTAGATGCTACATATATAAATATGATCATATGGTATTTGTCTTTCTCTGTCTTATTTCACTTAACATAATACCCTCTAGGTCCACTCATGTTGTTGCAAATAGTATGACTTTATTCTTTTTATGGCTGAGTAATATTCCACTGCATATATGTCCCACATTTTTTAATCCAATCATTTATTAACAGGCACACGGGGAGTTTCCATATCTTGGCTATTGTAAATAGTGCTGCCATGAACACAGGGATGCATGTTATCTTTCTGAATTAGTGTTTTGGATTTCTTCGGATACCCAGAAGTGCGACTGCTGAGTCAAGGAAGTTCTATTTTTAATTTTTTGAGGAACTTCCAAATTGTTTTCCATACTGGTTGCAACAATTTGCAATCCTACCAACAGTGTACCAGGGTTCCCTTTTCTCCACATGCTTGCCAACATTTGTTGTTTGTTGATTTATTGATGATGGCCATAATGACAGGTATGAGATGGTATCTCATTGTGGTTTTAATTTGTATTTATTTCTCTGATGATTAGTGATATTGAGCATCTTTTCATATATCTATTGGCCATCTGTATGTCCTCTTTGGAGAAATGCTCTATTCAGGTCCTTGCACATTTTTTAACTGGATTGTTTGTTTTATTTTGTGTGTTGAGCTGTATGAGTTCTTTACAAATTTTGATTATTAACTCCTTGTCAGATGTATCATTGGTGAGTATATTTAATTCCATTCTGTAGGCTGTCTTTTTGTTTTGTTGGTGGTTTCCTTTGCTGTGCAAAAATTTTTTAGTCTGATGTAGTCACATTTTTTTTGTCTGTTTGTTTCCCTTGCCCGAGGAGATCAGAAAAAAATATTACTAAGAGCAATGTCAGAGAGCTTACTGCCTATGATATGTTCTAGTTTTATGGTTTTCGGACACAGGCATTTAAATCTTTTATCCATTTTGAGTTTATTCTTGTATGTGACATAAAATGGTGGTCCAGTTTCATTTTTTTTGCATGCGTCTGTCCAGTTTTCACAACACCATTTGCTGAACAGACTGTTTTTATCTCATTTTATTTTCTCGCCTCCTTTGTCATAGATTAAGTGACCACGCAGGCATGGGTTTATTTTTGGGCTCTCTATTCTGTTCCATTGTATGCGTCTGTTTTTAATGCCAGTACCATGCTGTTTTGAATACTATAGCCTTGCAGTATAGTTTGATATCAGGTAGTGTGATACCTCCAACACTGTTCTTTTTCAAGACTGCTGTGGCTATTCAGGGTCTTTTGTGGTTCCACATAAATTTTATTTGTTCTAGTTCTGTGAAAAATGTCATTGGCATTTTGATAGGTTAATTGCATGGAATCTACAGATTGCTTTGGGTAGTATGGACATTTTTAAAAAATGTTAATTCTTCCTATTCATGAGTATGGTATATTCTTCCATTTCTTTCTGTTTCCTTCAATTTCTTTCTTCAGTGTCTTACAGTTTTTTGAGTACAGGTCTTTTACCTCCTTGGTTCAATTTACTACTAGGTATTTTAATTTTTTTGATGCAGTTATATATGGGATTTTCTTAATTTCTCTTTCTGACAGTTCATTATTGGTATATAAAAAGGTAACTGATTTGAGAATATAATTTTGTATCCTGTTTTACTCAATTCATTTATCAGTTCCAACAGTTTTTTGGTGGAATCTTTAGGGTTCTCTCTCTCTACAGTATCATGTCATCTGCAAATAATGAGTTTTACTTCTTCCTTTGCAATTTGGATGCCTTTTCTTTCTTTTTCTTGTCTGATTGCTGTGGCTAGATTTCCAATACTATGCTGAATAAAAGTGGTGAAAGTGGGTACCCTTGTCTCGTTCCTGTCTTAATGAGAATGCTTTTAGTCTTTCCCCATTGAGTACGCTATTATTAGTTGTGAGTTTGTTGTATATAGCTTATTATGTTGAGGTATGTTCCCTCTATAGCCGCACTTCACTGAGAGCTTTTATCATAAATGGATTCTGGATTTTATCAAATGCTTTTTTTGTCTATTGATATGATCATATAATTTTTATGTTTCATTTTGCTTATGTGGTGTATCATGTTAATTGGTTTGCAGATACTGAATCAATCTTGCATCCCAGGAATAAATCCCACTTGATCATAGTGTATGATCTTTTTAATGTATTGTTGAATTTGACCTACTAATTATTTTGTTGAGAATTTTTGCATCTATGTTCATCAGGAATATTGGCCTTCAATTTTCTTTTTTTGTAATGTCTTTATCTGGTTTTAAAATCAGGATAATGGTGGCCTCATAAAATTAGCTTGAGAGTTTTCCTTCCTCTTGAATATTTTGGAGTATTTTGAGGACAGGTGTTAATTCTTCTTTGAATGTTTGGTAAAATTCACCTGTGAAAAGCCATCTGGTCCAAGACTTTTGTTTGTTGAAAGTTTTTTGATTACTGATTTCATTATAATAACTTGTCGGTTCAGATATTGTTTCTTCTTGATTCAGTCTTGGAAGATTGCATGCTTCTAGGAATTTATCCATGTCTTCTAGATTGTCCAATTTGTTGGCATATAGTTATTCATACTATTTCCTTATAATCCTTTGTATTTCTGTGGTGTCAATTGCCACTTCTCTTTCATTTATTTATTTATTTGGGTCCTCTTTTTTTTCTTGACGAGTTTGGTTAAAGGTTTATCAATTTTGTTTATATTTCTAAACAACAAGCTCTTAGTTTTACCAATGTTTTGTATTGTTTTTTGAGACTCTATTTTATTTACTTCCACTTTGATATTTATTATTTCCTTCCTTGTCACTTTGGGCTTTGCTTGCTGTTCTTTCTCATGTTCCTTTAAGTTTAAGGTTAGACTGCTTATTTGAGAGTTTTCTTCTTTCTTGAGGTAGGCCTGTATTGCTATGAATTTCCTTCTGAGGACTGCGTTCGCTGTGTTTCATAGATTTTGGGTAGTTGTGTTTTCATTTTCATTTGTCTCAAGGTATCTTTTGATTTCTTCCTTGATCTCACTGATGACACATTCAGTAGCATGTTATTTAACTTCCATGTGTTTGTGTGTTTTTCAGTTTTTTCTTGTAATTGATTTCTAGTTTCAAACCATTGTGGTCAGAGAAGACACTTGATGATTTCAATCCTCTTAAATTTGAGACCTGTTTTGTGTTCTAACATGTGGTCTCTCTTGGAAAATGTTCCAAGTGCACTTGAAAAAAATGTTATATTCTGTTTTGGGATGAAATGCTCTAAAAGTATCTATTAATTACATCTGGTCTAGTGTGTCATTTAAGGCTGCCGTTTCCTTGTTGATTTTCTTTCTGGAAGATCTGTCCATTGGTGTCAATGGATGTTAAAGTTCCCTACTATGATCATATTACTGTCAATCTCTCCCTTTATGTCAGTGAGTATTGGCTTTAAATATTTAGATGCTTCTACGTTGGATGTATAAATGTTTACAAGGGTTATATCCTCTTGTTGGATTGATCCCTTTATCATTATGTAATGTCCCTCTTTGTCTCTTACTGTACTCCGTTTTTAAAGTCTTTTTTGTCTAAGCATTGCTACCCCAGCTTTTCCCCCATTTCTATTTGCATGAAACATCTTTTTCCATCCCTTTATGTTCAATCTGTGTGTGTCTTTTGATCTGAAGTAGGTTTCTTGTAGACAGCATATGCATGGGTCTCCTTTTTAAAAATCCATTCAGCTATACCATGTCTTTTGATTGGAGCATTTAATCCATTAAAGTGATCACTGATAGATACATAGTTACTGCCATTTTATTATTAATATATATGTTTTCTCCCCACCCCACCCTTATTCTTCTTAAAGAAGTCCCTTTAACATTTTTCATAATACTGGTTTAGTGGTAATGAACTCCTTTAACTTTTTCTTGTCTGGGAAACTCCTTATCTGTTCTTTGATTCTAAATGATAGCCTTGCTGGTTAGCGTAATCTTGGTTGTAGGTCCTTACTTTTCATCACATAGACTATTTTGTGCCAATCCCGTCAGGCCTGAAAAGTTTCTGTTGAGAAATCAGCTGACAATCTTATGGGAGCTCCCTTGTAAATAACTAGCTGTCTCTCCCTATATGTCTCTGACTCCTCCCAAGTAACTGTCCCTCCACCAGAGCCCAGGGTGGGTGCCTGCCAGTGAGCGAGTCTGTGAGGGGTGGGGTGACGGGCCTTTAAGAGGACATCTGGGTTTCCAGCCACCTTCTGTCTCACTGGGACAAATGGATGGAATCCTCGCTGATTTTCACTGCCAGATGTAGTGGGGACTCTGCTTCCCCACAGCAGTACTTCAGGCTGCGGAGCTCATTCTGGGGCTGAGGTATCTCGCTCCTCTGCGAGAGACCTCAGAGGCCAAGATATCCCTCCTGATTCTTAACCGCCACATGCAGGTGTGGGGCTGGCCATTCTGTCTCTGCCCCTCCTACCAGTCTCAAGGTGGCTTCTTCTTTATAGCCTTAGTTTTAAGACTTCTGTTCAGCTAGACTTTTGATGATTCTCCAGGTTAATTGTTCTACAACTTAGTTTTAAGTTTAATGTGGTCATGGGAGGGGGCAAGCACAGCATTTATCTACTCTGCCATCTTGGATTCCCCCTTCTCTTGATGTTATGATTTTTTAACATTTGTGATTTAAGTTCCCTGAGAAGTGCATAATATTATTGTGATATTTTAAATGCTTATTTTATGCTCATGTACGGTAGTGTCATAAAATTCTAGAACTGATTATGAAATTATTTAAGTTACATTAAGTTTTATTCTGGATCAATACATATAGAGTATTGATGATACAATAACATATGCAGCAAATACACATTTTCTGGAAAAGAGGTTAAGTCAAACAGATCTGATGTTTATCAGGAATGTACAGTAGAAAGCTGTGAATATGTGGGCATGTTCAAGCTGAAAAGGAACATATAAATCATTTTTTTGGTATAATACACATTGCTAGAGAAAAAACTCACTCTATGGTTAAATCTAATTATAAATGCCTACACTGATATGTTTTTAAACTCCCTTTCTGGCAAAAAAATATTTAGAGTAATTTTTGGTACAGGAATTCCAGTTCAGCTAAATAATTTGAACAATGTCTTAAGAGTTGGATGACGAAAAGATCTGACTTAATATTTGTCAACTTCCTACTATCTTTAGATTTCTAAGTATCTTGTCACCTCAAAATCATACTAGGTATTTATCCATTTCAGTTTCAAAAGATCATTCTACTTCACAGACTCATGAACTTTATATAACAGGATGACACTTCCCTTACCTAAGTTTCTTTAGGAGAAAATTAACCCACTAATTTGGAGAAATGGTATGCCAACTTCCAATCATTCAAACAAATCCAATTTTCCATTACAACCTTTAAACAGATAAATGTCTAGGTCAAGTTGGAAAATAAGCAGTTCGGTAACTAAAAAACACTGAACACCACTGAGACCAAATTTCAAGCTAAAATGATTTAAAATCATTTTAAAGAAGTTTAACATAATTTTCCGTACTAAAACGCACTATCTAGGAAATACTTTAGAATACATACACATACTTTTTACAGAAAAAAAAGTCAAGGTAGTCACATCTAGTTTTCTCTCTGGATACCATGCATTATTTGCAATGTATACATTATACGGGTATTTATAAATTATACATACTTGCATACATATGATAGAGACTATCTATAAAAGGAAACAAATCAAAATTACATTTTAGATTCTCTAGATATAATACATTATTTACAATGTACATGTCATAAAAATATTAATTTGAGCAATGTCTCTTAAAATAAAAAAAAACTTCCAATCTCAATGAGAGGTAAGTTATCAGATACAAATTTTAACTATTCATAGGGAGGCCCTCAAAAATCATTTTTCAGAAAGAAAGCTTCCAATGGTACTCTCGAGGAGCAATGCCTACATTTAAGCAAAGTTAATACATAAAAACGAAAATTGTCTTTAACAGAAGCCGACAGTATTGTGCTATGACGCTCTTGTTTGCAGCTTATAACCACTTTGTCCATAGGGAACCCTATGCATTCTGCCCACACATTCACCACAGCAGGCACACACTTTTAAAGTGTAAGTCAGTAGTTTTATAGGTATCAGGACATTTTGGTTAAAATGTAAACCACTATAATTAGGTTTAGTTTCTTAGGTTGGGGGGAAAAAGGAGGTTAAGATAAAATTGTTGTCCTCAGTATGACTATGCAAATGAACCTTCAAAATTTACCCTGAGAATTTCCTGAGTATATAATAAAAATTAAAGAGAGAACAGTAGGATATACCTTTAACAAAGTGACAGCTTACCTGATATTCCATTCTTGCTGGTGTTCAATAAAGCTACCGATGCTGCAGAAACTCTTTTACTGTTCACAGTCTGCCCTGGTTTTCTTGAGGTACATTCTTCACTATCACTGTCCTGTACATTTAGTATCCTTGGCTGGAAACACTGTAGTCGACATGATCTGATATTGCTTAATATTTCAGAAAGGGACAGTCTATTTTCACAATGTTTACTGGAAGCATTGGTCCGAGAGAAATTAGAAGAAAAGTCTATAGTTTGGGAAGAGCTTGAAAAACCATTCAGCATTTCAGGGTCTATCTGTTTCAGGACTGGGTCATGTTCTGTGGATATTCGGTCCATTATGACCCTGAAAAGTAATAAATATAAAACCAAATATTATCTGGAAGAACTTTAACATTTTCTCTGTATCTTCTCTTCCTGCTTGTAAACAAAATCCAGGCCAAAACGAATAGTTTACCTTCCACCTCTGCCAATTCGCCTCCTTGCAAATCCTATACATCTTCTTGGGACTGTGAGTGTTGTAAGGCAATGCCTGTATCTCAACTTATCCAAATCTGCCAATTCTGAATTTTCCAATGAATGGTTAGCTTGGTCCAAACGAGGCTGCAAAGAAAGAAAAAGAAAATTAAAACTCTGAGTAACTGTGAAATGACCAAAAGCTAAGTCATGATAAAAAGAAAGTAACTACAGCAACAGAACAATTAAAATTTGATATAAACTGTAAAATTGAGGTTTAAATGATATTAACTAGGCAAAATTTTATAAAATTGAATCAAGAGCTCATACACCAAATTAACTCAAACTGAATTTAGCTTATAAATACATTTAGGATATATTTTAAAAAGGAATACAGCTTTAAAGAATAATATGGCTTTTTCCATGTCGAAAAGTAGAGATAGTGAAGGTGGTAGTTTATAGGCTTCCTACTGAGATAAACTAGAAGGAAAATTTTTTTTGGACTCAAAATTGCACTTGAAGCATGTACAGGTCAAGCTGACACTTCCTCTTTACTTTTAAGAACACAGTCCATTTCTTTGCCTTCCCTTTCCCTTTCTTATTCTGTTTTTCTGTATTATGCCATTTTCATAATAATTTCCCCTTTCTCTCATCAGCCTAAGTTGTAAACAGCTCCCTACCTCTTCTACATTACACACAAACCCACACCCTGAAACAATTCTAAGTGTATATATTTACCATAGTGCAATAAGACAAACGGTGTCCACAGCCATATATAAAAGCCATCCTCATAACTCTTATAGTTACTCCTTATGTGAAAACCTGAGCATTTGGGAGTAAGGGTCATTCCTTGATATAATACTGTACCAAAACTTGACTTAATAGCACAAAGTAATTTCTAAGTGTGTCAAAAGTTATGAATATAATTCTTAGATAAAATATTGCCATGAGGAAAATTTTCAAATGATCCCTTTGTGATTGATACTTACTGGGTATATATCCACAAGATGGGCTTGTCTAACAGTAAATTTCAATAAACACTTAGCAGTCATCAAAGCCTCAATTAGAGATTCTGGGCTTACCTAACTTGAGCAATGACACAGTAAGTATTTTTTGTAATTGCTGAATTACAGCTATAGTGAAAGCCCAAAGTGAAACTAGATTTCTAAAATATGAGGAATCATCAACTTCCAAGTAAAGGATTCAGATATTCTTTGAAAGAACTCAGTACCTTTGAGTATCTTTTACTAGTATTTGCATAGCAGATATTAAATTAAAAATGATGATGGATTTCCCATTTTTAGATCCAGACTAAGTCACTTTGATAAGAGCTATCTGTTAATTCCAGTTCACAAAAACACCACAAAAAATAAAGTTCTTACAGCATAATACTGGCATCCTGCTCGCCTCCTGAAAGCACAGGGACCGTCAGGATCATTTTCTTCCTCAGGTTCTGATACTGGGGATGGTACCTAGCAAAAAGAGGCATGAGACATTCCATTTAAGAGTTATCAAAAGTCAATAAACCAATCTTTGTAATGGTCTAAAATTAGAATCTGATTACAAAGAGTAAATCACTCCTGCATTACATGTAGTAGGCAGTGAGTTCTCTAAAACATTTAAAGACTAGCAAAATTTTTCTATGGGTAAAAATGATTATTTTTAATGGATTATATCTTGCAGGTAAGTTCACGTGGTATTGTTTAATTGCTTCTGATCATGGAAGTGCTACAGACTTAAAAAGAATCAGTACAATTTTTATATATCCCACTTATATTTTGTAAATAAAGTATGTGGTCATAAATACTTTATTATGATAGTTATGCTTCACCTATAGGTAGTTGTTGTTTTATCCAATAATATTATCTCTTGGTAATAAAGGCAAAAACTAGGTAGGAAAAACAGGCTTATGAATAGCTCCCCCACCCCAATAAAAGCTATAAAGGCCACATATTTTATTCAAAGGGGAGTCCCTTATTTCCCCACTAATGTTTTCTTAAAATCAGTTTTTAAACTTAGCAAATCAGAAGCAGAAAACCAGAGAGGAAAGAAGACTTGCTAAAGGTAAGCAGGTTGGTTGCAGAGAGAAGTGATAAAAATCCACAATCTGACAGCAAAAGAATGTATATTAAAAAGCATTCTGCCTGGGACCATGTGATATTAGGTCAAATCCCTGTACAATCTGAGTGGACCCCTAGGGTGGCACTGATATATTAACAGCACACTTTACAAATGTCATCCAAAACAGACTACATGATATGCAAATATACTCTGATAAGGCAGGGAAATAATATGGTTTTGATAAATTTCTACCCATGATGGTTAAAATTGATAAAAAAAAGAAGTTTTGGTACTTAAGTTTCAGTTGTTTCGCAATTTCACTTTGGAGTACATCTCTCTTTCTGACAACGCTGGCTCATACAAATTTACTTGAAAATTTTGAACCTCACAAATCCCTCTCTTCCTATTTTGAGAGGAAAAATGTTTTCTCCACATTATTTCCAAACTGTGGTAATTACCACTGAGCAGGGTCATCCAGGGGAGAAAGGCATTTGTTTGAGGTTCCAATATACCTCCACCAGCCCTAAGGGGGAGACACAGAAACAGTAAGCTAGGGCTGATTCTTCTTCCTGGGGAACTAAGCTCCAAACCTGAAACTTGAAAGGAAATCCTAAATGTGAATTTTACACTTTGGTTCCTTTGCAAATCATCTACCTCTTTTAAAACACACATAGGAAGTGTCACAAAGTCTTAAAAATTCTTTGCATAAAGTATACCACCCTTTCCTCTCAACCACCATTCCCAAGGAGTGGATTTCAGAATTTAGTCTGAGACACAGGAAGAGACCGCCATTTTAGGAGAATCAGAAGCATGATCAAGAAGAGACAGGGTTTTTAGTTCTGCTCTGCTGCGAACGTTGGATAAGTCTGGTTAAAATGAAGAACCCTTTATGCATGAAGAATATATGACTAGTATGTTGAGTATGCCCTACTATCAGGGTGGATAGACTGATTCTAGCAATAAGGGAAAAGTTTCTACAGGTCAGAGTATCCCATGGCATCATTCTTAAATGGCAAAACATCACAGGCTCTCATGAGCACCACCGATGTAAGACTAGCATGTCATATTGACTTAAAATTCTTTAATAATTTCCCAATTACGTGTAACGTAGATAGAGGTCATTTGCTAGACCTCTATCAGCTAAAACTCCAGGCATCATTCCATCATCCTTTCTTCCCTTTGTGTTTATGTTCCAGCAATGCCAAATTACTAGCCGTTGTCTCTAATGTGCTGTTTTCTCTGCGTAGGGCCCTCTCCTTTCTATCTGGAAAACCACTACTCGTTAGGACATTATTTTCCTCATTCCTTCAAAATGGTCATTTAATTAATGTTCCATGGCTATTCAAAGTCCTACCTGAATATAACTGGGTGATCTTCTGACAAAAGTAATGAATTATTTCATTAAGTGCTTTTCAAAAGCACACTAAATTAAACATATCTTTGTGCATTTGTTAACAATGCACATGAATGCTAAACTATTATCTAGGATAGGAAACCTATATCAGACAAAAGAATAAAAAAATGTATAATCTAGCCAAAGGACACGTTTTATGTAAACTCTAGATTTTAAACAGTTACAACAAAAAAGTGTTTTGTTAACAGTCTTGCTTCCAAATGTATCTATGATACTGGTTTTTAAATTTGTTTCTTTTAAAGCAAGTCAGAATGTTAAAATATGATAAAGCCTGTTTATTATAGTATTTTCTTAGGTTGCCTATACCATACAGAAAAGGAAAAAAAAACACCTGGATATTGCTAGCCCAGGTGCTAAACAATATATATATTTTTAAAATTCATCTTTTAACATATGAAATAAAGGTCTTGTTTTAAAAATACCATGTATGAAAGTAAAATTAAGATTTTAATTGCAAACATTTTGCTATAAAACTGTTACAATATAAACCAATAAATTATCTTCACAAGTTAAAACTTGAACCAGATTTAGAAGAATTAGATTTAGAAGAATCTTCTTTATAATCAAATAGTTATTGTCAAACAAATCAGCAAAATTAACATTAAAAGTTGTTAAAAGCAATGCTGGTAGAATATGCTAAAAAGGGTTGTGAATATTTACAATTATGTATTAGATGCCTTAAAATATTGATAATCTTTGGTTTAGTAGTTCCATTCCTAATAATCTATTTTAAACACAGAGCGCAAAGATAGAGATGTTCCATAACAAAATAAACTCTATCCTACTGATGGAAAATAACAAAAAATACCATTTCAGTGGCTATATAAATATTGTGGAAAATGTTTATGCTATACCATTAGGTGAAGAAAGCAAGAATCAACTCTCAGATGTCAATTATGTTTTAAAATATAGCAATATAGAAGACTAGAAGGAAATGTCTTTAAAATAGTTTTAAAACAAGCACCTGTGGAAATTCATCTTCATCTGAGCTGTGAAAGTCATATTGCTTAATGTCACTCTTATTGATCACAGGCAATGTCTCAGGAGTGGGTTGCTGAGATGTTATCAAAGCCTCTGCTTTAGGCTTCTTTGGGTACTTCTTCTTTTGACGAACCACATCAGAAGCCTCTTCTTTCAAAGACAAATGATGAGGGTGCTGTTTACATGACGATTTTTCCCCCAAAGGAAGAAATGAAAATCATTTTAGAAATCATGAAAAACTATACTGCTCTTTGAAAAACATACATTTTTACCAGGAGGTAATTTTATTTACTGTTTTTAATATGTAAAAATTATGTGATCATAAATTGCAAAATGTTTTATTATCTGCAAGATATGATAAAAATAATTATGGTACTTAAGTTTGCTTTTTATATTGTTATTAATTCTTACACTAAGATGCATGATTTTTTAAAAAATTGCTTTATTATGCAATCCAGCATTTAAAAAGTATTTTAATTTCATTTAAATCCACTGTACCAATGATGAAAATTAGTAAATTTTTATTTTTAAAATAACTTGAATTAGATTATGAATTCACGAATTCATTTAAATGCTTACTGCCAATTTTTTAAAAATGTCAATTTTTGGAGAAAAAATAAGCTTATGAACTAGGAAAAAAACCTTCGCTTTTTAGCATGTAGAATCACTGCTGCAATAGAACAATAATCAAACTGTTCTCAAGTACCCCAGAGTTTGGCGTTGGTACTTCAGAGGCCATCTGGCAAAGAGACCGGCTGATGGGGTGGGTTTCTAGCCCCCGCCTCTCCTCAACAGAGCAGCTCTGTTTCTGTTTGAACATACAGGCATTCCTTTTAATAAAAGGGACCTACCCCTTTGAAAAGTTTGAAAATGACTCTTTTAAGCACCAAAGTACAAACAAAATGAAAGGTGTAAAAATATTTAGGAAGTTATACATTTCCCCATGTAACCCAGATTTTTGTTAAAACTACTGTAGGGTCAAAAATGGTACATACAATGAAAATGCTGCTGAAATGCCAAATTATTTAGTGAGATATAAATTGTTTCATACAATGGGTATAGCCACAACACCAAAAAGAAAATCCCAACTTCTTAGAAACTACCTATACCTTAAGGTGGGATGTGTGACAATAAATATAATTGACTATGAGTAATAGGGGAAAGCAACAATGGATGCAATCATATCTCTAAAATTAGTATTTAAATATGATGAGTGTTTATTCTTAGAGATGAAAAAAATCAATGTATAATAAAGGCAGATTCTATCAGTAATTTTGGGTTGAGATTTTTATATTCTGTGCCTACGAATCACATACCTCAGGAAAAGAACTGATTTATGTACATGGATTTTAAAAATAACTTACCAAATGACATTTATTACATCGATAATATTTTGGCTATAGAGGCAAGTGTGATTTAAAGCGAATCAGGTAGGTGGGCTAGATGCCTGTGATTAATAAGAAAGAACTCTGATGTTTTGAACTGACATGAATTGAATAAAAAAGGAGTTTTCCTGCTCCACATTCTTGACCTTTAAGAATGAACCCATGAAAAATGAGGATTGTGTATATTTTTAAAAGATGAATTTTCCACAAACACCTAAGTCACTTTTTAAATCTTGCTACACAATAAAGCTCTATTGCCTAATGCTTTAGTCAATACCTGTTTATTGGTTAAATCTAAGCTCCTAAAATTAAAAGTCTAATTTTTGTGTATCTATTGAATACTTGAATGTACCACGTGAATATTAAATAAATATAATTCTTTAGTCTAAGAGACTAAAGGAATCACTGTATCTGACTCTTTATGAGGAAGAAATTGTAATCTAGAAGTTAGAGGACTTTTTCAAGTCACTCACAGTAGACAGCAATGGATAAACGCTGGTTACAGCAATAATGATGAGAACAAGAATAACTTACAATAGTCTCAATAAAGAAAGCATTAATTTTAGATTTTGATGCCTGCCAGTACGATGCAGGATCTGCTAAGGATAGTGATAATAATTAAAGTTTACCCTTATTCTCTAGGGAAGCAGACTGCATAGTGGAAAGCACATGGTCCCTGGACTCAAACCTAAATCTGCCACTTATTGGCTAATTTGTCACACAGAAGTAAATTGATGTCAAAGGTTGTTATAAAGACTAATGAATCATACTTATCTCAAATTCCTAGGAAAGTGCTTGACAAATAGTAAGAACTAAATACATGTTCATTACTTTCTTCTTTAACCAAACTATACCAAGACAACTGCAAAAACCAATAACTATGATCTATATTACCATACATGCTTCTCCCCGGAGAATATTCACCTTAGTTTTACATTCTGGGACTTTGTGATGATTTCCATTATGAAGAGTTGCTGGAGTGGCATATAACTCTTTTTCAGATCTATTGATTTTCACTTCATTAAGGATTTCACCACCATAGTCTCCCAAATGATATCTTGAAAAGGTAACAAAATATAAAAAAATTAGCATAGCTTAAAAATAAAGAAAAACTAACGATACCTCAATTAATTAGAATACAACTAATCAAATAGAGCCAACAATTAATCTGAGTATTCCTAAAAGAGAAAATTTATAGGAATAAAGAAGCTCATATTTGGGATTTAGTAAATAAAACAAAACAAAAAAAATCTCCAAGGTACACAGAAGACAAATTTCTCGTATATTTTATATTTTGAAGCACCAGGAAATGATGTTTATAATGCTTACCTCAGGAATCACATAAAATTCGGTTAGATTTAGTATAGTCTGATTATGTAGAAAAATGACGATTACATTAGAGAACAGTTTCAGAATGCATTGAAACAAAAATATTTTCTACCTAGTCAGAAAATAAAATCAATTAAACTCTCGTTTCCCTCAAATTTTGTTTAACCATAACTTTAATATAGAGAACTGGACAAAATGACCTTTAGGTTCTTTTCTAAACAGAATTCAATGATTCTGGGGGAAAAAAGTAACTGTATTGGAAGATCTATACTACACATAAAAATATCCCCCAAATTTGCACTCCAAATTATAACCCAATTAAAAAAAAACAACTAGTAACCATAATTCTTCAAGAAAATGTAGATTTTGTTAGAGAATCAATTTCAATTGTTTTAAAGTTAGCAAAAAATAAAAAACAATTCTTCTCAAATTTGGTTATATTTTGCCCATCATTTAGCTAAAGCTGGCACTAGTGTGTAATAGTATCAATATTACCTTTTTTCCACAACTTCTAAGGTTAAGTGCAATAATTCTCGTTTTGTTTTTTCTCTTCTCTTAATCATTTCCAAAATTGTTATGGCTCTACTAAACTCTCGTCTCAGTTTCAACATCTTTTCATAAGAGGCTTCATCATTCTTACGATTCTATTGAAAATAATGAAAATTTAAGAAGAATAACAATTAATCCAATTATCCACATTTCCAGCTTCAACAAAATCTTATCAGACCCAAATTTACTGTAAAGAAGCAAAATGTTAAAAAATCATCTAAACAGAAAATACATTAAAAAAACCCTACCCATTTAACTCTGAAAATATAAATATTAGCAACTATCTCTCAATAAATATTCAGAAAAAATGTTGCCAGCTGTTGAAAAGATGGAATGACACAGAAGGGATAATTCCAATGTAAACATATTTTTAAAAGTCCACCTAAAACAAAACCTAGTGTATCAGAAAATGTAGTACATTCATTTGGTAGCAATGTATTTTCCAATGACAGAGAGAAACAGTTCTGTCAAATCAAGGTTACCAAAAATAGCTAAAATGTGTCTCTATCCATCCATTCAGGTCTGTAACTGGGGCTGGACAGTTCAATATACTACAGTGTAAACATTTACAATGGCAAGCAAAGCTTCACTTCAGAATCTCAGATATAAAACTGAAAGTGGGGTATAAAACATCTCAAGGAATGAGATTATCATGTTTCAGTATAACACCTCACTGTAGGTTAGAAAAAAAGATTTAGTGAAAATTCCGAATTTCAGAGTATTGTTAAGAAGTTCTTACTTTGGAGTGTAGGAAAATGTCTGAACAAACTTAGAGCGACAGTCTTGTTTAATAACTAGAGAAGTCTCGGTTGTAATTAGAAGCAACTATTTGTATATAAGTTACTATTAATATAAAATATTTTGTTCAATCAAATACCCATAGAACACTTACTTTATATTAGGTATGGAACTATTTGTTTAAAAATAGACCATTGCAACTTGTCATGCTATATGTCCACACAGACTGCACTTAAATAATCTTTCCATCCTTGAATTAATAAAGCAATATGACATTAGAAAGAACCTGAAGAAAGCCATGTTTCATACTGGAGGATTATAAAAGAGAAAATAAAACTTAAGAAAGGTTCAAAGTTTTGCTTTCTTTTCTTTTTGTATAGCTTCTGATATTTGAAAATTAATCACCACCTATAAACTCAGTCCCATTAAGGTATTGCAGCAATCTCATCTTCCCATTGGAAAAAAGTAACATTACCAAGAGCAAATATTAAAGTGTCCACTCTGTGCAGGGTATTGCACATGTCCCCTATTCTCAAAAGGCTTCAAGTCTAATGAGAAGGAGACACATACAGATTCAAAACATGAATGACGATACAAGGCTACACGCCATCTGAACAACACTCAGAAGTGCACCAGCACCTTTTAAGATCGCCTCGCTCTTCACTAAGAGTTCCTCCTGACTGTGTGCCTCTGCCTGTCTCATTCATGTCCTGCTCTCTTTAGGCCCAAATAACCACCCTTCCTAATTTTTCCTTTCCTTGGTCCTATTCCTTTCTACTTTTATTTTTTTGAAATAATTTCAGATTTACGAAAACATTACAAAAACAGTATAAAGAATTCCCATATAGTCTCCATCCAGATTCACCAAATGTTAATATTTTACATATGCTTTCTTTCTCTGTATGTATATACATACATACATGCACATATATGTGGATATATATATATATATATATATATATATATGTATATACAGAGGGTGCCAAACAAATATATACATTTTTTAAGAAAGGAAAACTGTATTAGAATTGTAATACTCAATACATACTGATAACAAAAGATGAATGAATACAAGTCACATTTGACTTCTGCAATTACAAGAGGTGCTCAAAATGGTTACCATCAGTGTCCAGACACTTCTGATTATAGCAAACTACTGCTTGAGCAACGTTGACCAAAGTGTCCGCTTGTATACATTTTAATACCCAGTATGTGTATATATGTATATTAGTTATGGACTGAATGTTTGTGTTCCCTGAAAACTCGTATGTTGAAATCCTAACTCCGCTGTGTGATGGTACTTGCGGGTGGGGCCTTTGGGAGGGGATTAGAAAAGAGTGTGGAGTCCTCCAGGAGGGATTAGTGCTCTTATAAAGGAGACCCCAAAGTGTTCTTTCCCCTTCTACCATGTGAGGCCACAACAAGGTGACCACCCATGAACCAGGAAACAGGCCTCCACCAGACACCTCATCGGTCGGTACCTGGATCTTGGACTTCCTCGGCTCCAGAACTGGGAGAAATAAATATCTGTCGTTTAAGCCACCCTGCCAGAAAAATTAAGATATAATGCCCCTTTATCCTTACACAGTTTAACGTGTATTTTCTAAAATCAATGATATTCTCTTAGGTAATCACAGTACAATTATTGAAATTAGGAAATTAATGTTGACGTAATTCTACTAATTTAGATTTAACTTTTTATCAATTGTCCCATTAATGTCCTTTATAGCAACAGTCATATAAATATATAAAATATATAGCGAGAACAATTACATTTGTCGCTATAAAGGACATTAGAGAAACAACAGTCATTTTTATTATTAAAATTCATTAGTAGTAATAAATTTTTTTTCTAGTCTAGGATCTGATTCAGGATTAAAATTGCGTTTAGTTGTCATGTCTTTTCAATTTCCTGTAATTTGGAACAGTTTCTTTGTCTTTATAAGGTGATCATGATATTTTTGAATAGAGGCCATTTATTTTTATAAAATGTTCCTCAATTTGGGTTTCTTTTATGTTTTTTTACAATTCAGGTTTTACATTTTTAGTAGAATTATCACAGAAGTAATATTACCTCTGTCTCTCAAGAGTTAAATGATACCTATTTGTCCCATTACTATTGATGTTAACTTTGATCACTTGATTAAGATGATATCTACCAGGTTTCTCTAGTCAAATTACTATTTTTTCCTTTTTAATTAAAAAGTGTGCTGTGGGACTCTGTATCTTGTTTTTCATCATATTTTCCCCCATTAGTTTAGTATCCACTTATTCTAACCTTTGCCAGAAACAATTATTATTACTAAGGTGGTTGCCAAATGGGGATTTTCAAACTCCATCATTTCACTGACATTTTTAAGTTCAAAATCTACTATAAAGAAATGTGTACCTTTCTCTCATCTATCAACCATCCATTCGTTCATCTATCCATCCACATCTATCAGTATGGACTCATGGGTTACTTAATATTCTACAGTTATCCATTACTCCATTTATTTTGACAGTCAAACTTTCCCAGGTCTGATCAGTGGAGTCCCCCTTCAAGCTGGCTCCTGAGGCCTTCTGACATGGCTCCGACATTCTTCGGTCTTCAATCATACTCTTATTTTCTGACATAGCAGAATGTTCCAAGCTTATCTTGATACTTTCCCAGCCCCAGACCTGGAATCAACCATTTTTCTAATGAACTCTGGTTCCTTTTAATGGAAAACGTTCTTTAAAATCAAAATCTACAGGCTAAGCGCGCCCACTACTACTGAGTGTCACTGCTTCTACATGCTCTCAGCAAACAGAGCTAGGAAGTAAGTACTGTATATACACATGCACAGGTCTCTATCTAATTCTAGCTATAGCAGTATTAATATCCATAAGTTCATACTTTCTCCTTTTCTATGCTTTTATCATGGCCTTACTCCTGTATTCAGATCTGCTTCCTCTCAACTGCCGATTCCTTTCTTCCTGTTCCAGTTACATACTAAGTTTAAGTTCAGACCTACTGCCAAATCTCTAGGGAAATGGTTCTCAAACGACTGCACTTTACAATTAACTATTGATCTTTCTATAAACAAAGATAATTCACAGGTGATGGTTATGTGCAACCAGACCGAGAACCACTACCCTGTGAGTTTCCTCTCCTGTCTAACTTGCTTCTTCTGGGCCATACAGAGGAAGGAGAGATCGCACAGATGCTAACAGTTGTATCTATGAGGTTACATGTATTAAATGTAAATGCTGAATCAAGACTTCCCAATCAGTGCATTCAGACATGCTGGTGCCTTAAGACTACCTCATTTAAAAATGTCCTCAAGTACTTAAGCACTCCCAAATTAGTTTAGTGAATTAAAATTAAATTCTAGACTACTAATCAAGTATTTCAGAAGTGCTTTACTTTCACCTTTGCATCATCTACCCAAGTGTCTTTAATTTTGTGGAAATAGAAAAGGAAGCAGAGAATCTCTGTTAGCTGCGTTCATTTTTGCCTCCCAATGCTTGCCCACCTCCTAAACACCGAAGGAGTATTTATTGTTGATTGCTTTCCCAACTTTCTCATTTTGAAACACAAGCATTTCTAACCAGCAACACCATGCGTGAAGAGGAACAGTCTTTGGTCCCACAACTGAAAACAGAGAGGAGTAAAAAGACTACTGGGAAAAAAAAGGTTCCACTTTGCAGAGGAAGACGAAAACAACAGACAAGAGAAAGGGTAGGACTTGGAGTGTCAGGAAAGAGCTGGAGCAGTCATTCCACAATGGAGAAGCGCCTAAACTCAGGACACTTCCTCACAATTCTCACTATGCACTGGTTAGACAGTAGTGATTTAGCCTATTTAAGAATTTAAACATTTAGAATATTGTTTCCATGTCAAAAAATACTGCAAGTTTTCAGTACTACTTCATACCCATTCACTAAAAGTCAACCAATAGTCCTTTTCTTTCAAAAGACATTGCTAAAAGTCTGTTTTGCAATATATTTGATTCAATTACAATTCTTTTAAAA
Source organism: Rhinolophus hipposideros (assembly GCF_964194185.1). Lineage (NCBI taxonomy): Eukaryota > Metazoa > Chordata > Mammalia > Chiroptera > Rhinolophidae > Rhinolophus > Rhinolophus hipposideros. The sequence continues at coordinate 29,704,732 of NC_138052.1, read as the reverse complement.
AGCAACTGGTAGTTCCAATTTTTCAACGGTTCAGATAAACCTTTCCGTCCTCATGTCCAAGAGTCCATATTTATAAAGTTTTAGTGTATTTACAAACTTATCTCATTTTTGTCTTTTCTAAGTAAGGCACTAAATCTTCATAAAATATCTTAGATTTCCATAGCTAAGAACTAAAATGCCAAACTGAAAACTTAGCCCCGGTCAGGGAATGTCATTTACATTTGGGAAACCAAGAAAGAGTTATATAAACTCTGGCCGTTAACCAGTAGGGTTTCTCCTAAAATATACTATCCCTGGCAGCTGTTACGCCTCCCAGCTGTTATATTAACAGCTGACAAGGACAAGCTTTCAATGTTAAGAGAAACAGGAATCCACAGATAATGCTTTGCCTCCGATTGTAATTCCTCATGGTTTTTACATTTATGTTCCTAATATTTCACAATGTTAGAGAATGTATTACCATGGATGGTGGTTACTTAATTATGAGAAATGGAAAGCAGTGAATATTCCTCTGAAATAATGCTTTCCTCTATACCATATCATTCCAAAGCATGAGGCCTGAATTCTCTTACTTAAAATTCTGGCTCACACTGCTTCTGAAAGCCAGATGGGAACAAATCCATCAATTTGAAATCTGACACAACTGACAACTTAGAAAAGGAGAAAAAGATTCCGCTGTATTACTTCTGACTGCTGGCAGAATAGGCTTGAAAGTGAACCTTTCCCTACTTCCCACGACCCCATAGTAGCTAGAGGCAGTAAAGCCCATTTTACCTTGTAAGGATTAGAATATGATTTCAAAGGAACTATAAGCTCTTAAGCTTCCAAAACAGAGGACATGTATAGAATGTATAGTTTACTGAAGAAATCAAAATTTCCGAGGTACATAAAGACATATAACTCCTCATATCGCTTCAACTGCAAGTCTAAAATGGTATGACCAATAGATTTAAATAGGGCGTGGGATTAGATAACTATTGTACACAACTGGCCAATAGAAGCTACTTTTTAACATCAAGTTCAACAATGTCATCAGCTCCCCTTTATGTTCAAAGTATTCAAAATTATTCAAGTTATCAGCAGAAAAAAATACTGGTCTTAAATACTATTAAGGTACATTCAATTACGTCTAATTTGCACATTACCTTTCGAGTTTGCATTTTCTCTGTTCTCCTCCGAAAGGCAACATATGGATCATTGTTCGTAGAGCCATCTCTTTTCTCTTGTTTTATCTGAGGAATGAGGGAGGGCCCTCTGCAGTTTTTACGTTTTCTCACCCAGTAGTCATATACGGCTTTAATAAGGTAATCATCTTCATTTAGCAGCAGTTTTGCTTCTTGAAGTGTTACAAGCTAAATGAAAAATACAACATGTCATCGACTATAATGTTCGAAAATGAGAAATCAAAGTTAAACTATACCTATAGAGGAAAATGCGATCAACCTAACAATTATGATCAGATATCATGATGGCAGCAAACAATTCAATTCACTCTAACAAAGGACTTATTAATAAAAAAATTTTTATTATTAATTTTTTATTTTATCCTGCGAGGTAGTGAGCACCGCTACTTAAAATATTTAAGAAGCCTGAGGAATGCGAGTTGGGAAGACTACAATAGATTCATGCCTCAGGTGACTTCGGGACTATAAGACATGCAGGGTCCCTCAAAATTCTGATAGTCTATGATTCTACACATTTGAGGATCTACTAATTGTCAACAGTCTCTCAGCTTCTGTGTTTTGTTTATCAACAGAAACTAGAAGATATAGGTTTCTTCTTAAACTCCCTCCAAAATAAAAGATGAATATGCTCTATTATATTGCAACTAAATATAAAATGCCTTTTGACGTTGTAAAAGGACAAAATTAGCATATTTCTAGAAGTATTAACACTATGCAATTTTGAATTTCTTATACCAATTACATATAAAAGCAATTCCTTTCTCCAAGGTGGTTATGTACTAGAGAATCCTTGTTCTCAATGCTCTTCCTATTAATGACATTGCTACATCTGGGACAGTGGCCCTAGAGCGGCTCCTCTAGGAGCTCTGACATTGGTATCTTGGGGATCTACTCCTTTATCATTGCACCCAGTATAATGGTGACATACCTCAAACCAAGGTTTGTAAAACTTTGCTTGGTCACATCTGTTTCCTTGCTCCTTATGAAGATCAGAAAGGCCAATCCACTTTAGCAAGATGAACTAGGGCTGACACATACCCATTTACAGTGAACTTTGGGAACAGATCATGGAGTTTTAGAGCTAGAAAACCTCACTGATGTTTCCCCAATCTTCACTTTTATCATTTTAGAGATGAAGATTCATTTCAAATTAGGCTGAGCTATCTCCTAAGACATGCTTCCCTACAACTCAGAAATGAAGGAAGAAATAAACTCACTCAAATTATAAGATCAACATATCAACTGATCTATGGGTGGTACGAAGTCATCTGAAAAAGACATGACCTCACCAAATACATTTCTGATATGCTCTGACTCGTACTGGCATAACTTCATGGAATAAATGCAATCATCATTTGGACTTCCAGACCTATGATGGTGATTACTAGGGCTAATAGTTGGTTTCTTAAATAATTTGGCTGCCAAGGTAGTTTGACCACAGGAAGAGAATACACTGACAATGTCAATTCAAGTATTCCAGTCCAACTACATTTAGTGCATTAAAATTATAAGTGGCCATTCTTCAGTTTATTCAATGTCTCAGTGGAGTCGGCTTAACTGCATCTGAGACGCTGAGTAACTTGGTCTTTAAAGTGGAGGGCCAGAGCCTGGAAGATGATGAGATCAAACCAAAAGAATCAGTATTTCCAAACATCAACTTTAAATGGGCACTTTCCTCCTGTCAGCTGAACTTCTCTGGAATGGTGATGTATACTCCCACAGGCTACACGGACAGTGACAGTAAGAGTGGAGCTTTCTGAAGCTAATAAAATTCCACCTCACGCTGACAGCATCACAGCGTCACTGGCAGCTCTGGTGCTCTGGGGACCAAGGGAAACAGCGCTGTGACATGCTACACATGCTTCAGCTGTTTGGCAGTTCTGCTTCTGATAAAATTTTGTAACCTTCACTAATTAAATCAAGAATGTACTTTAACCTTGGAGTGGGAAGGGGGAGAGGTCTCTTTCCAGCAACAAGCAGAGCAGCAGTGAGTTTCCTATATGACAGTGCTATCAAAATACCACTGCTTCCTACCTCCCACAGGAGGTGTTAGGGGATGAAAACACTGCCTCAGATTTCCTCCTCTGGTGCTTCTTGTTCCCCTTAGAAATGCCCTTCTAACTGTTAAGTACCCTCTTTGGATCTTAGGTAATAAGAATTCAATACACAGCGTACAGTTAAAGATCCTGACATTTCTTTCCAGTGTTAACTGTACTTTCTTGGTCGACTGCTATTTTTATGTCGTTATACAGCAAATTTTTATTTTATGGAATAATGGTTTTAATCATTCTGTGAAAATTATCTGTAGCTGTTCCAAGGCAACGAGTCCCGTATCATGGCATCACTATTATCATGGTGACAGCATCAACTTGCGAGGGCAAGAATAATTTGCTAATAAAGCAGTCCTAAATTATTATGTCACATGATTGAAAATGCACAAAATCAGCATTCTAT